>NW_022900937.1:2421119-2451654 GCF_012274545.1 Fukomys damarensis
CCGAGTCGGGCCGGCCGGGCTGTGAGAGCCACAGGAGCCGAGCCGGGGGTCCAGTGTTAGCAGCGAGTATTTCTGCTGTGAATTACCCCAGCAGGGACATCTTAGATAAATCTCTTTTACATTAGGTTTCTCACCCACTTTAGAACTTTGAGATGCTGATATTTTCAAATATGGACTTTTTGCTGTTCACTGCTCGAATTCCGTAACAAGATGAGAACTCACAGGCTAGTTACTAAGTGTGTCTTGCATACTGTTGTGTGAGTTAATCTGCACAGCAGCTGAAGGGAACAGGAAATGCTTTGGATCATGAGGAAACTGAAAAATCAAGATATTGAGTGGTCTGCTCCCAGTTAAGTATAAGTGACAGAGGCAGGTATCAGCTAGGGTTTCTCTCATTCCTCAGCTGTCCTCAGATTATCTGTGATGTGGGATGGCCTGCTTGACTTCCTTTCCTTCCTTTCCAAGGTAAGCATGCTGGATGCTAATGTCATTAGGGCTCTAATTACAGGGCACTTCGGTAAATAATTATATATAAATCGGACACACCCATGCGCCTGTTCTACTCACCACACCCAGATACCAATCTTACCAGTGACTTGTTAATATAACTGATGTAAGATAGAGGACCAGGAACTCTGGTCTTGTGAAATGCATAGGGTCCACGTTCAGAGACTTTGTTAAGATCTTCAAAGTTGCAGTTTAATTTTAAAACCATGTTTTTAGTTTTAAAGTATCAATAGATATTATCACCAAATAGTAAAATGGTACCGTGGAAATAATGGTTGAGAAATTGGTACTTCAGAAGTTGGCCGTTGGTAGAGTGATGATAGGTTTGAGGTTTTTCTTTTGCCATCCAGAACTAACCTACAGGCTAGGTGTGATGGTGTTCACCTGTAATCTCAGCACTAGGGGGCTGAGGCAGGAGGATATCGCAGTGAGTTCGAGGTCAGCCTGGGATATATAGTAAGATCTTGTCTCAAAAAAAAAAGTGTGACCTACATTTGGGTATTTAATGTATTGAGAGCTAGCTCAAAAAAACCTATATCATTCTAGAAGTAAAGAATCCAAACCTACAAGAGCAAGCTTTACTTGTTTGCTTGCATGCTTGCTTGCTTGCTTGTACTGGGGATTGAACCCTGTGCCTTGACACTGAGCTGTATTTACAACCAAAGTTGCTTAGGCAGGCCTTGAACCTGTGATCCTCCTGCCTCAGCCTCCTGAGTGTAGAGGTTATGTTATAGGCATGGGCTACCACACCTTGTTGAGAGTTTAATTCTTGCTGCCTGTCTGTCCAGGCTTGGCAGCTCAGGCAATGTTCTGTGACCTTGAGCATAGTGAATTTAGAGTGAGGTTTATGTAGCTTTTCTGGGTTATTTCTAAGTAATATGACGTATAGTGAAGGAGAGGAGGAACAGTTTCCGTGTAGATTTCGGTTTTCAGCCACATATCAGCGATTGCTCTGGCTCCAGGATGTGCTCCTTCTAAGAAAAAACTAAGAATTTAAGACACCATTTAACCTCTAAAGCCATAGGATTTGGTCTTTGAAAAAGAGAATGTTCATTCATTAACAGTTATTTTTGAGGTGCTTACTCCATACATTCTCCTGGGTAGGCCTTTCTGAGTGGTCAGTAATTATCAGGAAAATGGCAGTTCCTTCGAAGTACTCTACGAAACTATGCAAGAGAAGCTGGTGAGCATTTTGTGTAGCACTTTCCCTTCATTATTTCTTCATCACAGCGTTCCTAGTAATGAGATATCATCCCACGTTACATACACACAGAGGGCCAGAGAGAGATCCAAGCACAACAGAGATCCAGAGCTCTTGTATTCCTAAATCCTCACTCCTAATAATCACTCTTTTGTGTCTCATCCTTGTACTGATTGTTTTCCTTTTTTGATGCCTGGTGTGGAGCCCAGGGCCTCCAGCTTGCTTTGCCCCCAGCTGTGCTGAGTTGTAGCTTCCTGGATGTGCACAGCCCAGTTCACCTCTTTCTAAGAACCACACCTGACAGCCTCCGACCTTGGTGAGGTCCAGCCTCTCGTTTCCTGAGCAGCGGCCTTGGCTCACGTCCCTCCCTCCTGCCTGCCTGTGTTCTTGGGCTCCTCGCCATGGGGAGCGCAGGTTGGGCTGGGAACCAACTTGGCTTGGCCCCTCAATGGCTGGGCTGGATTTCCTCCTTCAGTCCTCCTGGGTTGTGACTCCATCCTCTCGGCCCAGGCCCCTCTGCCACCCAGTGCACTCTCCTCTCTGCTCTGCCCAGCTGTGTGAGCGCTCTGGCAGCGTGGCCTCCTCTGCCTCCCGGTGCATTTCTGGGAGCTCGCACCTCGGAGCAGGAGTGGGTCCTGCTGGACGGAAGGCAGGGAGGTTCCTCCAGTCTGTGCATCCTGGCGTTCAAACTTTAATCCTTTGCAGTGAGAGAATTTCTTTCTCTCTCAGTGTATTTCTTGGCAGCCTCCCCTTGGTAGTGATTATGGCTTTTCCATTTAGAATTAGCTCAGTTCATCAGAGCAGGGAGTCTGTTAAGAGTTACAAGTTGTGTTTTCATTGGCCACCGTGGCACCCTAACTGCAGGACCTGCTGGCTGCACCCAGCCCGGCCGATGGATCCCCGGATGCTCTGTGCAGATCAGTACCATGGAAACCGGAGTGAGGAGGCCTAAGTGAGTGCTGAGCTCCGCCCCCGAGTCACCCCTGCTCTGAAGGCTCATCTGAGCCCTGGGGTTATTCACTATCTCTAAGGAAAATGGCATTTATGTAAAATGTGAGCCTTCATTGTCAGAAAATTGAGAATAGGTGAAGCCATTACAATTTGAGTAGTGTTTTACTACGTAGGGCCAGGTTGGTGGGTCTACAGTGAAAGATGCTCTTCCCAGCGTTTGGGATGTTTGGTACCATTCCCGCAGCGCTCCCTTTCCTGTAAAGCACCTGCCTAGGTATTACTGATTGTGATTCCACCAGAACACAGGGACCCACCTAGACCTGCGCGTTTCTTCAGCTGTGACAGGAGGTGACAGGCCGCGTATCCTTAGTCACTGGGATGCAGAGAATGACACGTACAGACTTTGGGCCTTGAAGTTGCTTTGTCAGTCCTTGGCTCAAATTTCCACCAAAACCACCCTTCTCATGTGAAATTTAGTTAACGACCTTCTCGTTAGTATTTTCTTGATAGGAAACTAATTTTCTGATGTAGTATCGCTCAAACTTCTGTGTGCATCTAAATGTCCTGGGAAGCCCTGGGAAATGTAGCTCTTTTTTTCTATGCAGAAATAAGGATTATTTTTTTAAGATGGGATCTGAGTGGTTCAGGCAGGCGGTACACTCACAGAGCCCAGGCTGGCCTCAAATGTACTGGTTTCCGCCACCCTTTGAGAAGCTCGGCATCCTAAGATATTTCTTCGGATGGGTTATTTCTACACCAACTGAGGTTTTTTTCTTAACCTTTTTTGCATTTATTCTAGAAGTTTAACAAAGGATTATTTAAAAATTGAACTTATGAAATAATTGGTAAATCTAGAAGTTCATTCTAAAGATAAACAAGCAGCACAGAAGTCTGGCTTCTGTGTATTACAGCTGACATTAGAGCCTGACCATTGATAACTTGCAGTGTTGGAGAAGTTGTTTTCCTTGTCAACGCTGGGGTCAGGAATTTGATGTTCTTCACAATTTTAGAAGAAATTATATGTCGCTGGGCATGGTGGTGCATGCCTGTAATCCCAGAATTCATGAGGCTGAGGCAGGAGGATCAACAAGACATTGAGGGCAGCCTGGGCTACACTGTGGGTATATGACTAGCCTGGAATACGCAGCAAAACTCTCTCTCTCAAAAAAAAAATTGTACTCACAGTTCCTACATGGTAGACAGTTAAGTGATTAGCTTTTACGTGTTAGATGGAAGGATCTAAGAACTTGGCAGAGGGATTAGCCATTCTGTGTATGCTAAGAGGGTTAGGAAGGAATCTGTATAGGGAATAATCAGCAAGGCATAAGAAAATTTTAGAAGTTGTGTAATTAATAACTTTTCAAAGAGGTAAAATCACAATTAGAAGATTAATTGTATTGAAGGATTGGTTTGTTATAGGATGGATGATAATTGAAGAAAAACGGCAATGTAGCCTACAGTGCTCCCAGCCAAGAGACACTAAATGATAAGAGAAGGAACTCACTAGGCTCAGTAATCGTGCTCACCTAGAGAAGGAAGAACCAGTCTGCTTATCAAGGTGAACAAGAGTTGGAACTTTTTGGAGCTTTGGACATTAGTCCATTAATCGGTCCGATTAAATGTACTTCCGGAAGTTCCTTGGGGAGACAAAACAAGTAGACAAATTCCACCAAGTGACAGTAATTCCACAACTCAGGCAGGTTTTCCAGATGAGGATGTCAGCAGTGTTTGTAAATTTTATTTAGAATGGGAGCAAGATTGACCCTGTTAATTTCTAGCGAACAGACAAGTTTTCTGTAATCCTGGGACACTACTAAAATCAGGATCCTCTGTAGGTATTTTAACAGTCTGTAAATTGAGAATAAGAGAATTGAGTGTGGGTGGCTAGCTTGTCCATACTAAATTGTAAGCTTTTCAACTAGACCCCAGAGTCTTGCTTCAGAAAGAGAACTCTGGCTTTGTTTACATTCTTCCCAGAACCAGAGAGGGATGTTACTATTATAATCTTTGAAGTCATTAAATGTCTCTTCCCTGTTATCTGTTTAGCTCACAATGAAACAGCATCAGAGTACTAGCCTTGGAAAGTTCTCTGTTGCTCCTGCTGCTTTTACAGTGTCATAACCAAGAGGTCATCTTTGTGGTTCACTACAGGATATACGCGATACTGTTCAGATTTTGTTAAACTTTACATATTTCTTGAGGACTGTAGTGTTTTCATTTTAAAAGTTACTCTTGGTTGCAATTAAAACCTAGTCATTGAAGACATTTGGGCAAGGAAAAAGCTTAATATTGCTCAGACTTTGCTCAAACTTTAAATTTCTCTTCCTAACTTTAAGAACTCATAAAAAATAATCTCTTGGTTACAATTAAGAAGTACTTAGAGTTGAAGGCAAGAACCATTTGTTTTGGTTCAAATGGAGAATGTCCCTCAAAGGGCTCATGTACTCAGAGGTAGGGCTTTTGGGAAGGTGGCCGGGTTGTGGGAAAGCTATAGCTGAACGTAGAGTTAGGTGGTGGGGCCTGATTGGAAATGGTGGGTCCCTAGGGCCATGACTGGAAGGGGCCCTTCCCTCCCCAGCTCCTGCCTTCCATTTCTGCTTCCTGGCTGCCATGAAATGAGCAGCTCTCTGCCACTGGCTCCTGCTATTTCTGTCCTGGAGCCAGCAGACCATAGAATTGAAGCAGTGAGCCGAAATAAACCTCTTCTAAGTTGTGGGTGTCAGGTATTGTATCTCAGGAAGAACAAGTTTGGTACCAAGTGCTGGGCTGTTGCTGTGACTGTCTGAGCTTTGCATGCCTTTAGAACTAGGACACGGGAGGAGTTCAGAAAGGTTTGGAATTGCCAGCTAGAAAAGCCCTGGAATACTATAAGCTAAGCTTGACAGAAGATTATGGTCATAGCTCAGAAGATCAGAATGCTGATAAAAAATGCAGATGGTAAAAACCAGGCTCTGGAAGTTTCAGTTGGGAATAAGGAGTCCATTGTCAGTCAGACTTTACCCTTTGCAGGCTAAGAGGTATAAAAATAAAAGATTTTGTTTTCAGTAGGCAGCCCCAGGGCACCTTGCTGCAGAAGGACTGGTTAGGAAATTGGTTCTTTAGGATTCAATTCACAGTACTCAACCACCCAGACACTCAAGAGGCCTCTGCAGCTATGATCCAAGGGGACCCAGCTACTGCTGGCGCTGGTGGCTGGTCTTGGCATCATCTTGGTGGTGCTGGTTTTATAGGCATGCAGAATGCAAGAGTTGTGAGGCCAGGGAGACTTTTACCCAAATCTCAGCAGGCCTGAAATGCCAGGTAGTGTGACCTTGAGAGCACAGTGTATGAAACTGTTTGAGTGAAGCCAGAAGTGCAGTGGAGACTCCAGGCAGTTGGAGAAGCCGGGAACCTAGAACATTCTGTGAGGAAAACCAGAGGTAGTGAGCAAAGCCATCTTGAGAAAGGGGACAGCCATGTAATTTGGAGATCACATCTTGCCTCACTTTGCCCTGGGCGCTGGACATGTAACAATGGGATTGAATGTTTGCCCTACAAGGTTTCAAGCTTGCTTTGATCTGATTTCTTTCTGTACCCTAGTTCTCCCTTTGGCTTTTGCCATTGTTTACCAGCAGTGTTTAACTTTCTTTTTAATTTTCAGAGGCTCGCAGCTTAAAGTTTACCTTGATTCTCAGAGAAGGCTTTGGAGTTGAACTTTTCAGCAATGCTGAAACTGTTAAGACTTTAGTGACTCTTAGAGATGGTCTAAACACGTTTTGCTTGTATAAAGAGATACTCATGGGTCTTTTGGAGGTCAGGGTGTAATTTATGCTTCATATGGAGACTCCTCCGAAGGCCTCATGCACACTCTTACTTCAGGAAGAGGATTGGGCCACGGGAGCAAAAGGGCTGACTTGCTGCTAGGAGGCAGGTCACTGGGGCATGACCTGGGAGGATGCATCTCCCTCCCTACCACTCCCTTCACTCTGCTTCCTGGCCACCCTGACCAGAAGCACCTTTCCTCTGCCTGCCATTCCTGCCCTAGAGCCAGCTGACAAGGACTGTAACCATTAGCCAAAATAAACCCCCCCTCCTTTTAAGTTCCAAGTGGTTGGCGTTTTGTCCCCGCATTGAGAAACTAACTCATTCAAAAAGTTGAAAAGAAATAGATCCTCAGAGACAGCATTAGTTCTTTTCCACGGCTGTTCATTATAGAGAGTGGTGGAGACTGACAGAGAATGGACGCCGGCCATTGCAGCTTCAGAAACCGACGGAGTATGGACTTCTCCTGGCTTTGTCTTCTGGTGAAAACAGAACGCTAATAATAAAAAGTCCCAACTTTTCCACTCTTCTGTGAAATACAAATTCAGATTTGGGGCTTACAGAAAGATCATATCCCTGTCTGTCTTCCAAATGATGCAGAAATAACATTGCAAAGCTAGCAGCAGCCTAAGAAGCTCATTCATCACCGTGCCGTTCTCCAAGATAATGAGCACTGCCAGGCCCGAGGGAAGTCACAGGCCTTCCCCACAGCGGGAGCAGGCAGAATGCCAAGGGGCCAGGACACATGCAGCCTGCGGTCTTACTGGGACAGGTTAGGCAAGGTGCTGTGGTAGGGAAGGGAGCCATGGGACAGAAGAGGCAACTCAAACCCTGGGATTTCAAAACACTTTTTAACCAGATAGGGAAACTTGAGATTCTTTGGCGGAAAGACTTGGTAATGATGGTGATTATTCAGTTATGTTAGATACTGTCTTGCAGAGATGCTATACCTGACACTCAGAATTTAAAGAAGTTTATTTTGGCTCACAATTTATAGAGATTTCAATCCATAGTCAGCTGGCTCCCAGGCAGGTTGCCATGGCAGAGGAGAAATAGCCCATGATATGGCGGCAGGACGCAGGGAGAGAAGGATCAAGGAAGAAGGGAGGAAGACAGAATTTTCCAGACCACGATGCCTATGACCCACGTCCTCCTATCATCACAGATTTGCTGTGAACGCATCAGTGGACTGATCCCCTGGAAAGTGTCATGTTCCCACTCTCCAATCATGCTCCAGAAGCCCCAGCTATGAGTGCACGAGGCCTTGGAGATCATCTTGATAGAAACCATAAGAGCTATTTTTACCTGCTCAATTAAGGTTAAGGTGGACTTGGGAAAAGGTGGTCCAGCTAGGTTAGGGTTGTGAGAAACTTAGACAAACAAAGCTCACTTCTGCTTTAAAATGATAAGTCGAAACATTGTTTTCATTGGAAGAATAGTGCCCCCTTTCCAGTGCTCTCTTTGCTTCCAAACCACTTCCAGAAAGAGACAAATAAGTACACATAAACAGGGGGAAAGTCCTGGCTGGGGGAAAGTTTTTGATGTGCATGGTTATTCTTTTAAAAAGTATACGTAAGCACAGAAGGGTCATCTTGAACAGGCAACACTGCTGTGGAAATAAAGGAGATCTGAAAAAGTGAAGGAATGTCACCAGGGCACTGTGATTGTCTGTATCTGCATGTGTCTGGCCATCTCTGCACAGTAAAATATTGACAGACGGAGTCCCAAGTGGAAGGAAATGTATCCAGTTCTTACTCATATAAAATTGTGTTGGGCTCTGTTTCAGGGAACATTTCTTAGATTTGATTTTTTTAACTCTCTAAATGTAAACAGCTGAAATTCTGCTTAAAATCAGCTTGTATAGAAGAAAAAGACTTTCCTCATTTCGTTGGTTTTTTTCTTAATTTAAGAAATACACATCCACAAAAATGTGAGTCACTCTTAATCTCATCTTTTCTTAAAATCTGAAGTGGAAGTTGTCCTACCTTCCAGTCCTGGGAGATGCTTTTAATATCCTTTAAATATTTTTTTTCTTAATACTAAAGATACGAGATACGATTAAAAAGTACAGTGAATGTTTCTTGTAAAAAGCGTATTGCAGTAAAAGATGATACATTGCCATTACCCATTTATGCCAAAGATTTCCATTTTTTGATTTTTTGCATGAAATGTATGTATGTTACCTAGAAAAATGTACAGAACAAAGAATTGGAAAAGAAAAAAACTGTATGATGTTCTGTTGTTACGGGCATTCCAGAAATGGAAGCTAGGCATAAAAGGATTACCCCAACTTCCAGAACTCCTTCACTCCAGGCACACTTATCCCATTTTTCTGGCCACTTCCTGCAGCAGCTCTGGAGACCTCTTTCATGAGTGTCTTTAGTTGAGCTGTCGTGGCAGCCTCCGTGTTCTTAATTGATTTAAAACATTTCCCTTTCATGGTCATCTTGGCTTCGGGGAAGAAAAGCCAGAAGACATGGTGCCCGACCCGGTGAATAAGGATGAGGACACAGTAATGCTGTCAGCAGCAGCTTTCACTGTGGTTTTGATCTCACCTCCTAAAGACGCTTACAAAAGAGCAGTTACAGAACTGCTGCAGCAACAGCCACAGGCTACCTGTACGTGTTCAAAGTCAAGGGTGGTATTTTGGGGGGACCAATGGCAACGTATCTTTTACTGTAATAATTTTAAGAGTATGAACATTCATTGTATGTTTTGATTACATCTCATCTGTATATCCATCCGTGTGTCTATCAAAAACTAGAATTATATATAATTTAACTTAATGCAACCTTTCTAAGGATGGATCGACTTTTTTTCTTCGAGTCTGGTAGTGATTGCAGCTCAGGTGTTCTGGTCATGGCTGGCTGGGGCCGGAGATGGCAGCCTCAGACTCCAGTCTGGCCTCTGGACATCCCTGCCCCTCTATGCTGTGCCCACACGAAGATCATTCCTCAGCTCTAGATAAAAACCAAGCTGCAATTCTCCGGGACACAGTTCTTTCTTCTGGAATGTTCCCTGCTCCACTCTTCCCAGCTGGGCTCTTAATAAATTTTTGTGATGCCAATTTATTTGTCATCTCCTTGCAGAGACCTTCTCCCCCTCCAACTGAAAGAGCCCCTCCCTGCCACAGTCTTTCTCAGCCTTCTGTTTAGTTTTCTTTCATACACTGCAGTGGGTTACCGTGGTTTCCGCTCAGTCCGTCCTCGTTAGTGGGACAACGTGGTGCTCCTCACCCAGGAACTTGTGGAATAAGGAGGCATCGAGAACTTTGTTCCCACGGATCCACAAACTTGTTACCAGCGGGTTTTACCGCCATGCAGCCACAAGGAAAGCACTGCCGTTTGAGTGGTGTTTAATAGATGAGTTTTATCAAATAAAAATGTTTTCAAAATGGCTCGTTCGTTAGTGAGTTGAGATCCGTGGTGAGCGCAGGATGTGTTGTGTCGCTGCAAAGGCCCGTTGCTCTTTACAAGCCTGAGCAATAGGAGGAGACCTGCCTGATGCATCTCTGTGATGACTTGGCCAGAGGCTGGGGTAGAAGACGGAGTTAGACCTTGGAGGCAGGTGGGCAGGTTGTCAGCCATGTCCTCAAGTCTTCTTGAGCCAGTATCTTCTCATCCGTACGAGGCAGTGAGTTCATCTCCTGAGCTTGACGGGCGTGTGGTACGTGGGGCGCTGTCATCATCAGTTAACCGCGTGTGCGAACTTCTGGCTTTGAATTGCACAAAAGGGGGAGCCCAGGAAGACGACCAGGTGTGCGGGGCACCCGTCAGCCCACAGCCAGTTGTGCTGCTCCCCGAATTTGCCTCAGACTGGGCAGTCAGGGACTTCAGGCAATGCTAGTGGAAGATCCTGTGAGCCCCTGCGCATGGCATGATGCACGTTCCTGTCACTCCTCCCTGCTCTGTTAGCTCACACGCAGAGGTGGACGTGGCCCTGTTGTCAGTCATTTGCGAAGTTTCTCCTAATCTGATCTCAACAACTTTTCAAAGAAATTACAGAGCAGGGGTCAGTGATCGGTTCAGCTTGTGCCGCTGCACGGTGGCCCTGGGTTTCAGCGGGCACAGTCGAGGGCAGCTGGCAGATCTGCAGAATGGGTTCTTTCGGGTAAAGACAGCACAGGTATTCCTTGCTTAACCACCTGTCTGATGACTGCTTCGACTTACAACCCCGGTGTACCATGCAGACCTATGAGCTCCCGCTCTGATGCACTGCCTTGCTTTTTGAACAGTGCTGTACATATTGTTGACAGAGGCTCGATGTCTTTGTTTTGTGCAGTACACCGTGTTTATTTTATTTATATATTGATCAGACTCTCGCTACATAGTTAAGGCTGGTCTTGAACTCACCGTGTAGCCCTAGGCTGGTTTTGAACTTGCAGTGATCCTCCTGTCCCAGCACTCAGATCCTGAGTGCTGGGATCACAGGCATGCGCCAGCACACCTGGTGATGGTACACCTTGTTTATACAGAGTGGGAACGTTTGCTCATTGCATAGTACTGAGTTTTATGTCTTATTACACATTACAGTACTTCATGGGAGAGTTGTGCAAATACAGTAAAAGCAGAGTCATCAAGTTGGAGTGGCCTTTGAGTTCTGAACATTGTAACATACACTACACAGTTGCTCATTTAATGACCAATCCAATTAACAACATAGTCGCAGGAAACTGAACTTGGTCACTAACTGAGGAATGTCCATGTTCATAAATCAGGGGAAAACCAGCCTTTAATTCTGTTTCTACAGAGCATTGATATTTCTTAATTTAGGTGGTTATACTTGTCAGTTGGATATGTAATCAGTCCCAGCTTTGCTGAGAGGAGGATGAATTTTCTTTGTTTCCTCCCTCGATGTGTTTCTGAAGTTGTAAACATGACATTTATTGTAGAGTGGGTATCTCAGTAAAGACAGACCTATAGCTGTGGGAATTTTACTCAGAAGAACTGTCAGTGTGGCCCTGAACACTCTATGGTTGATCCAGCATTTCACTTACGTGCTTATTCCTACCTGGCCATACCTAGTTGCAGAGAAGACACTGGAGACATTCATACATCAGAATGTAAACTGGAGACTTGGGAAAAGTATCTAGTAAATTGAGGCTGAAATAATACCTAGAATTTCAAATGTTTAGAATCCTAAGATGGGGCATAATAGAACCAGAAGTGTTTCCCAGACAGGGATGTTTCAGCTTATGTATGTGAGGTCTCCATGGTTAATGCTGTAAGGAGCCCACTGCAGAAATCTTTCATGTTAAACTCCAGGCGACCCTCAAAGTTCCCACCACATAGCTAAGTTTAAAGGAAAAAATTCATTTTCCTGCAGGACTCACACGGGCTCACCATGTGAATTCACTGGAACGTTAATGAAGGTAGAAGTAAGTTTTGGAAACCTCATCCTACATTTCCCAGCCTCTGCCTCCCCAGTCCTTCTATCTTGTGTCTTTATAAACATGAAATGACCTGTGCTGCTGGCCTGCAAGTGGGGTTTGCATCATCCCCCTGCCAGGCAGCCTCAGCGAGGCTGATTAGAAGGCAGGAAGGGGGAGCCAGGGGAGCTGCTCTCCCCCAGGCGGGCCACTTGAGTTTAGCCATTTTTAAGTTTTCAGGGTCTTCCTTTGGTCCCCAGGTTACTAGCTGCTGCCCTGTAACTGTCCTTCCCGGACTTCATCTTTGTGGATTTCTGACGCTTCTCAGATCTGCCAAGTCAGTTGCCATTTTTCCTCCCCAAGTCGCCGACCTTGAGGCTTTGAAGTCGTCAGTTTGAACCCCAAGCTCCACTAATGTCTTGGCCATCTCCTCAGCGAGGTGCAGCGCAGGTGCTTTCCCTTGTCTGTGAATGTCACACCCGTGGAGGAGTTGGCATGACGACAGGAAGGCAAATCCGCTTCAAATCTTCAGGGTTCTGTGACAGGGCCCAAGTGGGGCAGGCCTGGACCCGGCACAGGTGTACTCGGTTACACTGCGTGGATTACTGTTCAAGACTCCACCTGGCCGTGAGGCGACGCTGTCATCTTCAGCCAGTGTCACGCACACCTCACGGAGCAGTGCCCCAGCTTCTGCTCTCTAGATCTACTCATGATGTAAATGAAAAGGGAGGCCTCGCCTCTGTCGCCTGGAAGGCAGAGCCCTTCCCTATTCCGTTCCCGACTCTGTTGTCCTATTTCTCACTCGTCCCTTTCAGATCTGAAATGGGTCTGCCACGTGGGATGATCTTCCTTCTCCAGGCAGACCTCACCTAGCCAGTGGCTCCCCTCCTTCATTCTCCGGTGTCGCTCTTCCCAGTGTCCCGCTTAGGCCTGCCAGGTACCTGTCCTAGCAAAGGACCGGCTTTCTTGCAGCTGTGGTAATCTCGTCGACAGATGGCTCATCATCAGTCTAACAACGTCCTTCTCAGGCCTGGTTGTGCTCTTCCCTGGGCCATAGTGTCACTGACAGAGGAAGCTAAGTTAGGTGGGAATATTGTAGGTGGTCAGACGGGACTGGGCCCCCAGTCAGTGTGGAGGATGAGAACATACGAAGCTGTGTCTGGAGGCGATCTGAGAGCTAAAGTCACGATGGCCAATTTGCACCCTTCCCCAAGGCATGAACAGAAGCTGGAGATCATTGGCAGCACCTGTGTGGGCTTTCCATAGAGGTGGACCATCATCTCCCTGGGAGTGGTCTGTCCTCCTCCACACACTGAGAAAAGACCACTGATTCCAAGAAGATTGAAGACTACAGACTGTAGACCAAGGCGAATGTGTCATCCTTAGGCCCTTGTTACTGTTGGGTCGATGTTACCTGAGCCTACTGTACTTTAACCTTATTGGTTGATTATACTTTTTATCCCCGTTGTGCCCACCCCTTGCTTCTTAGCTCTGTAAAGCTTCCTTTGAGAGGTGAGCTCCGTGGCAGCCCATTCAGCAGCCCTCCTGTCCCTCAGGAGATGCTCTTGTTCCTCATTCTGTTCCTCACTGCTTGTCCTCCTTCCTGTTCCCCAGCGCATTTTCCTACTCCTAGCCTCCATTGTTCCTTAGAATTCATTCTTCAGCCTCGAGGGACACAGACTTGGCATATCTAACAGCTAGTAGGTGTGGGAGTGACATCTGCCCCCAGATCCACTGGTTAGAGTCCAAGGAGATCCCCCAAAGAGGAGATGGTAGCTTCAGGCACACTCCCCACTGGGTGAAGTTAACCTCCTGCCGTGGAAAAACACCTCCGAACACGTCCCTGAGATGCATCAGGAAGTTTCCTAGGCAGAAGTGAAGACCTGCGCCTTCAGAGAATGAGCTGCACACCCTCAGGAGAGCATCCCAGGTGTGGGGGTTCACGTGCTCTCGGGGTCCTCAAGCTGGTGATGGAGTCCGTGTGACCCCCACCACCTGGGCTGACCCCTCAGATACACACCCTCTGCAGGAGGTCGAAGCTTAGCGATCCACCAGCCGCACAGCACTGCCTCAGCTTGCAGGAAAAATGCACCCCGACTTATAGGCTCAGGGCATCTGCAAGCCCCTTAGGGAATTTTTTAAATGAGTTTCCTGAAGCTGCAGTTCTTTTCTTTAAAACTGATTTCCCTGCCTCCTTTCTACCATCCTATTCCTTTTCTATATCGGCAGTCGCCGTCGAAGGCAGGGAAGGGCTTTCGGCTTTGTCTTCGTTGGTGGCCGATGGCTGATGGTGATGGAATTTTGAAAGGAGACCGTGTCCTGGGCCAGGGTCAGGTCTCACCAGTCAAGCCGAATACTTTCTCTTTTCACTTCCACCAGCTGTGTTCAAATCATGGTATGTGGGGGCTTCGTGTCCACCTCACGAGTGAAACCCTGCTTCTCTGTCTGCTTGCTTTGGGCGCACAGTGCTTTCCGCTGGCACGGACCCTAGCGGCTCTGTGTCCTTGACTGTCTCCTGGTAGGATGTGGGCTCCAAGGTTGAGGGTCCCTTCCACCTCACACTTGTCCACAGATTACAAAATGCCCACATACTTATTCAGCAATCAAACAGGGAAATGGAATAATCATAGGGTCTACTGCCCGAGTCTCATGTTCTTATCACTTCTGTTTTTCTAAAGGTGTATGACCAGGCTTTCTAAAAATTGTCATGTGGATGTTCTGAGGTTACATTCTGGGAGTAATTTAAGAGACAGACATTTGATCACCACTTAGCTAAATAAGGACTGAGCTGTTTTTATAAATCACAGGCAGAACCTAGAATTGGTTTGGTTTGGTGAGTTTAATTTTCGTGCTGTCTTCATTCATTTGGACACTGAAATAGCATGTTGGAGGTGGTTTCTTTTCAGCCCACAGCGGCGGGTCTTCCCCTCTTCTCACACTCACCGCACAACCCAGCTACCAGGGCAGGCAGAGAAGCCCAGGACGTTGGCTTCTCCTTTCGTCGCCCTGAGGAGTCTGCCGCTGCGGCCTCGGATTCCACTTCGGTGGACAGCTGTTTGCCCTGCGGGAATCTCTCGCTGCTCGTCCCTCCCCACCACGCAGGCGCCTTTCCTGTCCGCCCCAGGTCCCCGGCGCCCTTCCCACCTCCTCCCAGGTTCTCCCGGGGACCTTGTCTGCCACATTCCTTGCTCAGGACTGCAGGACTTACGGTGCCTTCTGGGGACACAGCTGCCTCTTCATCCTGCACCCTCGATTCCAGCTCCTCTAGCCCAGGGCCTGGTCCCTCAGACCCTGCCGTGCCGCATGGGAGGCTATGCCTGCCACCCCTCCCTGGGCACCTCTTCTCTTCTTCTCCAGCTGTTCCTCAAAGCTGGGCATCTGTAGACGCTGTGGATGTTTATAGATTGCTGGATATACTTTTGTGTACGTGCTATCTCGCTAGTGTAAGTGATTTGACAGTTGGGCTTCTGAGATTTAGAACAGTGCACTCCAGTGTTTCTCTAAGTGTGAACCTTGGGTCCTCCTGGGACCATCAGCTTTTTTTGGCTCTTGTTAATGTTTCTGGTCTCAAGATGAGTGTGGTGGTACACACTTGTAATCCTAGCACTTGGGAGGCTGAGGCAGGAGAATCTATGTGAGTTTGAGGCCAGCCTGGGCTACATAGTGTTCAAGCCCGGCCTGGACTACATATCGAGACCGTCTCCAAAAAAATCATACTTGCAGATTCTCCCCACTCCCACAGGACCTACAGAATCAGAATTTATGTGTTTTGAAAAAAATAGATTCCCGTGGTAATTTTGATCAATAAATATTAATATAGAACATTTAGATATTCAATAAATGTTTTAGAATAAGCAACTGAATTAGCCGGAGCCCTGGCATCATACTTTTTTGCATTCACATGCACTGTGGATTTAGATTGTTACTGATCATTTGAACTCCCCATCATGGTTATGAAAGAGATCGTTTTGTTCTGTAAAGAAAAGATCGTCTGTCTGTTCTAACATAAAGCAGAGCTTGGGAGGCCAGCGGCCAAGTTTGAGCAACACAAACAAACAAATTCTCTGAACTCAGCTTCCCTCGATGTAAATTAGAATCATGGCACAAAACAGTCCATTCTTGGCCTGAATCCAGGGGCGAAGCAAGGTCGGAGGTGGGGTCCTGAGCAGGGTGAGCGCGCCTGGCTTAGGTGCTCCCTAGCAATAGACGCATCTGAGTTTCGTTTTACTTTTTGTGGTACTGAGATTGAACCCAGGACTTGACAAATCAGGCAGGCACTGTACCACGGAGCCGTCTGTTACATTTAAACAAAACAACCAAACCCAACCCCCAAAATGAAACCCTGCTGCTGGGACTTCTGTGTATGAGCCGAGTTAGATGGGGCTGTGCTGAACTGTGTCAAACTTACAGGCAGCACCGGTGTAAATAACCTGCAATAGAAAGCAGTCGGGAAGCCCTGGAGCCCCCCAGACGAGCCGCACCCCTGCAGCCTTCAGTTCCCTGGTGGATTCCTGAGCTGTTGTGTTAGTCCCCGGCTGCGTGTAGACCGGAGACTTTCTGGTTGGTTTGTGCGCTGCTCATGACCATGTTACCTCAGCGAACATTTTGACCTGCACTTTTTCTAGGAGATGTTTCCCCTTGGGCCACTGTGTTGGTTCTGCTTGAGCATCTCGGACTCAAGTCATGTTTAATACTTGGCCAGTCACGCGTAACTAAATGAGAACAATTACAGCCCACATGCCAGGGAAGTGTGTGGAGAGGTCTTGTTTGTTTCCCTGCTGTCTGCCCGAGACCAGGAGCTCAGTGTCTTTACAGAAGGAGGTTACACAGGCTCCCGCCACACAGGTATTTATGTTTTCAAGGTCTGGGCTTCTTGGTTCTTGCCCATGTTGTGAAACCACCGAAGAATTCGACACGCTGTGAGCAGCAACCGGACTTGATCTCTGCTACTCAAAAAAGTTTCAGTGGGGTATTGATTAGGATTATGTTAGGCTAGAAATAATGTAAAGACCAACAGGTAGCAGTCTAGGATCGATAAAGCAGCTCAATACAGAATCATGGAATGTGCTGATTTCATCTTTAACTTTAACTCCTTTCTCATATGTGAAACTCAGTGTCTTTTTAATAGAGTGATAAAGAAAATTAATTTTATCTATCCTTTTTTATATGTGGTCCTTTGAGTGCTGTAAAGATATGAATATATTTTCATAACATATGAGGACATACAGTTTTTTTTTTAATGCTTTGGGTTTTTAAAGAAGCAACTACATCTCATTTTTTTTTTTTTTTGGAAAGTTTATATATCTACTTAATGGCTCTTAAAATTTGGGATCGTGTAATAATTTGTGTCACATTACTACTCATTTGGAAATTTAAAAACTGTCTCATCCCCCAGAAGCCCTAGAGTAACAGGCTTAATTTTTTTTTAAAATAGAAGTAGGTAGGTGCCGAAGTGTATACTTTTCTCAAAATCCACTTCTTATTTAGATTGAAGTCAAACCTTATCAGTCCCTTTGCCTTCTTCTGAAAGTGCTGATTCCTGCAGAGCCCTTAGGCCCTGCTCCCTGGTGCACACACTCACAGGAACGTGTGTTCAGAGGTCACTGTGTGTGCTGCTTCCTTGCTGAGTATAAACTGAGGATCTGCTTCTTTGCCCTTGTCTGGGACCATGATGCTCTCTGTCTGCTTGGACCTGAAACAGATTTCCAATGAAGTAGAATTAATGTGCACATAGAAAATCGAACTCTGTCTAATTGAGAAATAATCCTGGCAATTTCTGGAAGAACCAGCCTTTTCTTTTGCATGTTCGGGCTTGGGTTTTGGAGAGGAAGTCCTGAAGGAACAATGCGCACATTCTTTAGGAAGGCAGATTAAGTACGCTTATCTCCAGTTCCAGGCTACAGTAAATGTGGTTTAAGTCAAGACCGTACTGTAGTACCTTCTAATTGTCTGTCGACAGGCTGTCTCACCTCGTTCACGAGAGGTGGGGTCAGAAACTCATAAGTCCTGAGGTTTATTGGTAACTCAGATTTATAATTACACCTTTAAAAAGATCTTGGTTACTTAGAAAAATTTGTAAATTGTCTTTATTCCAGGATATTTATGACCATGCAGACAATGGCATTTGCATGCAGAGTTACTGAGAAAAGCAGAATTATTACCCATGTCCAAATGAGTATCCACATACCGAATTTTCCCAAGACAAAACTGGCAGAATTTGGTAATTTTACCTTTGAGTATAGTTCTTTCCCTGGCTCCTTCTGTCTGTCTTACACAATTCCCCTCTCCTCCTCTAGTTTTTGCTCAATTCACCTTCTCAGTAAGCCACCCTGTTTGAAAATGTGATCTGTCCCTTACTTTCCATTCCACTTTCTCCTTGAGCTGCTTTATTTTTCTTTTCTTCTGTACTCATTCATAATCTTCTAATATTGTATAATTTCCCTATTTACTGTTTCTTGGAACCTCCACGAGGGCAGACTTTTCTTTCTTACTCACTGATGTATTTCCTCCCAGAGCCTAGACCCCTGCTTGATGTACAGAAAGTGTGTGATTAATACTTGCTGAATGGGCAGTCCATATCACTCCAAGACTCAAAGCCCAAGGTAAAGAAAGCCTTTAAAAATACCTAGACTTCTCATTTCTTAGTGTTTGAAAATAAAATGTCTTAGCAAAGTGGAGAAGGATTGTTGGAACTGAAAAGGAATACAGCATTTGTTTTTCTGTCTGTGCTGGCCTATACGCGCATTTCCTTGCGTGGGGCAGACCTGGAGCCTTATGGACATGGCTTTTCTGTTGATGTACGTCATGTAATCTCACTGAACACAGGACAAAGAGATTAGCTTCAGTGAGTTTGCCCAAGGCAGCACATCCATGCAATCCCAAATAGAGTCATGTCATCTGGGTTCCACTGAGATAAGAACTCTGCTTGTGTGTCCTTTTCACACAGTTACAGATACGATTCTTAATCCCAAGCCCATGAGCATTGCCCATAGTTTTACCCATGTCAAATACCGGCAGAGAATCTTATGGCTACCTATCAGAATGGACCTAGCCAAAGAGTGCGTGTCGAGGGGAAAGGCTCTATTGCCAAAGTAGAAATTGGCGTTTTGGTGCTCAACGGCTGCTCCTGGTATTAAAACTCCGGGAGCAGCCACTCCCGCTGGGCCCACAGATCTCTGCCTCCCAAAACTGGGTGGGTGGACGGCCAGCTGGCTGACAGGCTGGGTTTAGATCACGCTGTCTGTCCTCTGCACTGGCAGGGCAGTGACCGCTGGAAACCCTTGCGTCGTTGCAGCCCCTTTCGCCCTGTGGCCTAGATCCCCTTGGAAGCACTCCCACCCCACCCCGTAAAGATCTAAGGGAGGTCATGGGCAGAGTGCAGGAGTTGAAAGCTGGTTGCCTAAGAGCATCAGCTGTTGCCGGGCAGAAGGTGAAGGTGTACTTCGGGTCAGAGAGCGGGAGCGCTGGCTGGGGGTCAGTCGGCTTTGCCTGTGCCGAGCGCGTGGACCTGAGGGCGGATCCCGGGTTAGCTGATGATCATGCCACATCCGCACCCCAAATCATCAGAACCCTTCGAGCTCATCTGCTGATGTCAAAGAAACGATGCCAGTTTCCCGAATGTGAGTCAGGTTGCACTTTAAATACCCTTGCAACAAGGTCTGTGTTTGCACAGCCCCTCCGAGGCAGAGCTTACAACACATAGTGGGCACAGTGCACGGATTACTCCACCTCCTCGGGAGGGCGAGTCTGGCTCCCGTCCCCGCTGGCTCCACTGCTGAGCGCCGTAAATGCTCTGGACTATAAGAAGCTGTTCCCTGTGCAAAGAAAGAGCAATGCATAGCATCAGAGCCATAACTGCGCACATAGAGGCCTCTGAAGAGCCGTCAGCCAGGGGATAAATTCAACTCGTTTCTGCCATCTAGTCATTAAATGATCGCAAAGAGACCCTTTCTTCTTGCTGTAAATTGGTCAGGGGAAAAAAGCTATCTGTCCACCCATCACATTTTTTGTTTCAATTCTTTTAGCAATATTGCACTTGGAACAAGTCTTACTCCCTCACTGAGAAGACTTACACAGTGCTGCTTGTTACTGTTACTGTTCTAACCCACTGCTTTTAGGGGTAGCAGCACTTCCAGCTCCGTTCCATGGACCTGCGTGTGTTATTTGAGAGGCACGACCTGCGTCCTCCACTGAGGATTTTTGTAAGAATAAACTGCTCAGATTGTTTCACAATATTACTGCTCTCCATTTTCAAGTTGAAATATCAAAATTACTTGCCTTCAGGAAAAGTCTTACTGTACATCTGGACTGCATTGTTTTGCTTGTTTATTGCAATTTTAAATGTATGAGCTCACGAAAGGCCACTGACAAACTCAAGCAGTCCTGCACCACTGACACTTTCACAGTGGCCAAGCGGGATTCGAAATGCCTTTTACCACAAAGACATAACTAACTTGGTTCCATTTTCATAAAGGATTTTTTTTTTATGATAAGCAGTAGCAGTCATGGAATGAGTATTCAGGATCAGAGAGTTGCTGTCAGATTCAATATTTCAATGACTTTCAACAAGCCCAAGAAGTCTTCTCATTAAGGAAAGCAAGGCTGGCAAAAGGTTATTTACCCAAGGTCACAGGACAGAGAAGGAGCAGCTGGGATAAAAACCCAGATTAGAGCTGCTCCAGTAAGTGGACTGATGGTCAGTTTGCAGGAATGTCTTCCAGTGTATAAATTATGTGGAATAAAATCGTGTGATCACATATTCATGCAGTCAGCACCAAAATGCTTGGTATACCGGTGAGCATTTTATACTTTTTAAAACAATATGTTTACTTTCTTAAACAACTTTACAATGTAAAATTTTAGTTTTAAAGTAAGCTAGGAGAAACAAGTTTTAAGTGCATGAAAGCTGTAGAACAGAAGTGCACACAGTCATAGGACCTGGAGAGAGCTGTGGTGGATGGGCAGGGCTGGCTGGGGGCATGGTTTCCTGTGCTGTGGTGTGACTCAGACCTTCTACACGGCCCTGACAGCTGTGCAGAGGGGCTGGCCCACACTGCCTCCGTTCGCGTCTCCCTGCGGCGCTCCCGTGAGCGTCCTGCCCTTGCTGTATTTGGGGTTGTCTGCTGCAGAGGAGGCTCCTGGAAGTGGAATTAATTGGTCAGGGGAAAAATACTTCCAGGCTCTTGGTGCCTGCTGCCCAGGTGTTGTCCACAGAGCTACATCCTCGTCCCTTCGCCTGGCGCAGCATCGGAGAACCGTGCCCTGCGCCTCCCCACGCATTAGGGCTTGGCCTCTGCGGTTGCTATGCCTGCCAGACGTCTCGGTCTCCATCGCGCACTGATCCTGCGCAAAACGATCTCGTCTTCCTTAGAACTGAAGCGCTGTGCTGCTGTGAGCATTGCTTGGACTTCATTTACGTCCAGTCTTCATTCACAGGCTGTGCCCCAAAGTGTGGCAGTGGGTGGCAAAGGCAGATCGAGCCATCAGGAGAGCAGTCGTGTGGTCAGAGCACCAGGCTCGCTGTATACCTGCCCACCTGTCTGTCTGTGTGTGGTTTTCTTTATATAGCCACTTACATGAGAGTGGAATACTTGGTCTCGGGCCATCCAGGGGTCCAGAAATGGGATGGGGCTTTCCCAGCATACCCAAGGGTGCCCAGTAGAAGTGTTGTCACACATGGCAGAAAAACATGACCAGTAGATCTGAGCTTAGACTAACTTGTGGGGCTTCTTCAGCTTCTGAGCGGGTGGCACTATAGCATAGCTTTGACTGTTTAGATTTAGAATCAGTGAGTTTGAAGCACAGGTTCATAGATAGCCTGATGACTTGAGTATCAGTTACTCTGTTTAGTCTCCTGGTATCTTTTTTTTGTTTTTTGAGAAAGGTACTCATTAAGTTGCCCAGGCTGGACTTGAAATTCTCCTGCCTCAGCTTCCCAGAGGGTAGGGATTATAGGCATGTGCTGAAAAACCCAACTGCTTTTTTCTTTCCTTTAAAATACACCCAAATGCACACTTTTAAAACATCCAGTATTTGTATATCAGGGAACCACTTAAGGCCAGCACTGTGGCGTAAGGCCCTGGAAGATAAGCAGGACTTTGATGGAAGAGCAGATGAGGCAGCTCGTGTTAGAGATACCAGAGGCGTGTGTCTGTGCCGTAAGACGCAGAGCGGTGATGAGAAGGCGGCGTGGGCCTGACCTAGAAGCAGCCGGAGATCGAAAAGGACAAAGTTCATCAGTGGCATCAAGGTCCAGAGAACAGCGCGTGTGAAGGAGGTGGGGCTGTCAGTGCGTTATGTCCCGGGAGGCGCGGGTGCAGCACAGAACTCGGGGAGCTGTGGCCAGTCCCGCGGGAGTGAGCAGAGGGGAGGACATCTGGGCCACACAAGAGCTTCTGGACATCTCAGAAGCGGTGTCCACGCTGCTGAGGGTCCAGAAGGTGGGGCCTGCGGCCCACCCATCAGCAAGTAAACCGGGCACGGACACCATGTGTCCACAGTGTAAAGACCACGTCCTCCTGTGCACTCACTGGCACGGTTCCCAATGTGTCTTCTCCCTGGTGCTCTCAATACATTTCCTGTATTCGTTTCCATGCTCAGACAGCATGGGAACAGCGTCCTTCAGGAAGATGGAACTGTAGAAGTTGGTGAAGCAGGAAGCCGCAGCTGTGCGATCGGCTGGGCGGTCGGCACCGCCAGCAAACAACAAAGTCGCCAGATTTTAGATGGAAAAGCAGTGAGTGGTCCCTGTACGCGCGCAGGGTCTCTGGGCAGGCGAAGTGCTCGCTGGAGACTCTGACCTCTTAAGCAGTCGGTCCGCCTGAGGTTTTCTGCTCACTGTTGTTCAATCCCTATTAAAACAAATCAGTAGACTTACGAATTTGACTTAAAAGAAAGAACTGCTTTTTTGGGAAGAAGTGGGTTCTAAGTGAGAGTGGCTTGCATTTTTGAATGTTAGAAATCACGAGGCGCGTGACAGGAAGCTGGAGAAAGGGCTGCAGGGACTGCGGAAAGTTTAACATCCTAGGTGAGGAGCCGTGTGGTGGGCCAGCTGCTGCAAACCCGGCCTCGGCCGCCTCCCGGTCACCATTCTCTGCGAAGGTGCCCAGCTCTGTTCCTGGGTTTCTTTACACAGTGAGGGCAGTGGCTTTTGCAATAGTTTAAATGTGTGTCAGATGGCTGGAACACTTAAAAACCTCTTGAATTTAGTAATTGCTCAATGTAACAATCTGAGCAGGGTGAAAGCCACTCTTTGTGGCTCATTGCAGTGCCTGGTGTGCATTCTGAGTGAGGCAGCTTTGTGTCTCTGTTGGAGCAAGATGTTCCCGTGAGAACCTGTGGTGTTCAGGACCTTCACAGTGCTTAGGCACTTAGATTTCCTCATTGTACAGAAAATACTTTCAACTCAAGGATGTACCTCAGATCAACACTTGTCAACCCTCCCTTTTAAAAAATTATATTTTTCTTTCTCCTAGTAGGACACCTTTTCTCAGTAAGCAAAGCTAGGTGAAGAATATTTCTGCTCTCAATTCTTACACATAAGCAAAGTAGCAAAGAGACTAGAGTGAGCAGAGGCTCAGGTTTGCCGAGTGACTGCTGTCTTGACACAGCACAGCTTGCACACATCCTGAGGAGGACACGCTTGGGATGTGCAAAGACACCTTAGCCTTCCGACTTTAAAAGAAATGATGATTCAGAGATCACTCCATGCCCTAAGCAGTTTTCCTTGCTTCTGAAACTGTGGTGAAAGACCATGGGCTCCGTGACGTTGAGAATCTCCTGGGTCCCGTGCTTAACAAACCCGAGTCATCCCTTAGGTCTCAAGCATCAGCTGACATTCAAATGAAGAAATTGTTCTACTGTCTCACTACCTAGTAGTAAAAAGAGACTTTTAAAAGTAAAGCAAAGCTCCCATTTTCAGAAGAAATGGCAGCTGTGCTCTTAATTTCCTTGTTTCTTGAGGGATCTTGAGGGATTTTTTTCCCCATTAAGAATTTTCTCTCAAGCCAGGCATGGTGGCGCACACCTGTAATCCCAGTACTCCAGAGGCTGAGGCAGGAGGATCACTGTGAGTTCAAAACCAGCCTGGGCTACATAGGAAGTTCCAGGTCAGTCTCAACTACATAGTGAGACCCTGTCTCAAAAAACCAAAAAAAAAAGGGGGGGGGTTCTCCCAAGATGTCTTCCTATCACTTTTTCTTGGCTCTAAACTTGTAATAAGGCCTCAGGGGGTATTGGTGGTAGTAAAGCAAAAGTCTTTGTGGAAATGATGTAAATAGATATGAAGATGAAAGCCTCCTGAATCATAAGAATAAAAGGCTCACAAGCCAACTGGGACTCTGTCTGACAGGTTTTGGTCTGGTTCCCCCACGGGAACCCATGACAGGCACCGCAGACAGCAGCTTCCTGTCCAACTTGTTCAGCTGTCCTCATTAGAGTGGAATCAGTGCCTCCCGGCTGCAGCAAAGGAGGGGGCGAAGGATCAAGTGTCGCTAGAGCAAATCGGAACACTGAGATTTAGCAAACAGTGCAGTTGGATGTATTCATTGAAAATAGTGTAATCATGTGACAGTGCCTATTTTGTCTGTGATTCCAGTGTTTAAAAAACAAGCTGTTCCCACGCTTATCTAATGCCACTGACACCTTTGCTATCGGTGTTGTATTAAGTGTGAGGTGGCCCCTTGTTTGTTGTAGAATTATTCACAGTAACCAGAGTATGAGATCAACATCAACCCAAGTATCTGTCACCCTGTGCCCCTGTCAGCAGTGCACACAGCCTAATTATGGTGTAATTAGAAAGTGGAATGTTCTTTAGCCTTAAAAAGGAAGGAGATTCTGCCATTTGCAACAGCATGGATGAAATGGAAGATCTGATGTTAAAGGAAATCAGCCAGACACGGGGAGGAAAGCACTGTGTCATTTCTCATTTGTGGCAGTTCCACCTGAACACGTCTGAGGCCTGAGTGGTATCACCCCAGCCAGGGAACGTATTTTTGAAGCTGCATCACAGTTTAACAAACACATCCTTGAATTTTTCCTGTGTCTGTTCTCTTCATTTCTTGCCCTTTTTTCTGTTCTCCTCAGCCTTGGCACTGTTGCCATTGGATACTGGGTGGCATTTCATGGTAGAGGGCTGTCTCATGTGGCCCCCCAGGCCCTGCCTACCAGCTTCTTTTCTCATTACTAAAATATCTTCTGAGAGGGCCAGAGATTTAGCTCAGTGGTTCCACTGCCTGCCTCTTAAGCGCAAGGCCCTGAGTTCGATCCCTGGTACAAAAAAATATCTTCTGAGAGGCAAAGTCATTGGTCCCAGTGAGAACCACTAGCATTGACGAAAAGAGAAGAGGGTTATAGACTAAGCTGTGGGCTTCCTCCCACATGTACTAAAAGGAGTTCTAACTACATAGGGATTCTAATTTTAGTTCATTTTAAGGTGTACAGCAAGGCAGTAAGAGTTCATCTGTGAGCTATGTGTGTATGAATTGCTTTAATGCATTCTCCTAACTGCGGACTATCAACTGCTTGCATTCTCAGATGCTTTCTTCAGCATAAGGGAAGGGGCTGGCTTTGGATATTGCAGACCAGGAACAGACAGTATCTGTGGGGACTTGTCCCTGCATTGCAGAAGAACAGTGGCTTTAGGTCTTTCTTTCCAGGTTAATCCATGTAGCAAATGGAGCAATAGTTCCAGAGTTGTTCACATCTTAACCTCACATAATATTACCTTACATAGCAGAAGAGATTTTGCAGATCTGATAGGTAAGGATTTGAAGCTGGGGAGATTATTCTGGAATTGGTAGGCCCAATCTAATCTGTATGGAGCCTTAAATTTAGAGAACCTTTCTAGACTACGAGTTTTTACGCTCCAGTGGGCCCATGGCAATCTCAGGGTGTTTAGGAGGGAGGCAGGGGGATCAGAGCCAGGAAGGTGGTGTGACCATGCAGACAGAGGTCAGAGCAGTGCCCTTGGAGGGCAGAGATGAACCACAAGCCAAGGAATGGCAAGTGGCCCCTAGGTGCTGGACAAAGCAAGGAGACACATTCTTCCCTGGGCCCTGCAAAAGGACAGCAACCCTGGGGCCATTTTGATTTCAGCCTCCCAAGACTCATGTCTGACTTCTGACCTCCAGAAGTGTAAGATAATAAATTCATGTCATTGTAAGCCATTTATTTTGCTGGTCTTTGTTACAGTAGCCCCAGGAAATGAAAATAACCCACAAAATCCCTTTCAAAAAACAGTGTTTAGATTTTGAAAGAGGAACATGAATACTTGTATCAAGTTCAACATATTCTTGATTTCAAAAGCAAAATGCAATCATAGTCATTTCTTGGATCATTAGGTAGTAATCTCATGAGTATAAGCAATGTTAACAAATCATTTTCTCTTTGTTGCTAATAATGTATTCCTTCTTCTCACTGCTAGTTTTTAATCCCAGCTTAATTTTTTAATTAAAGTTGATTTTGCTCACCAAAAAATAATCTCAGCTATATCATGAAATGAGCTATTTCTCTGATCCAGAAATAGCAATTGGGGTATATTGTGGTTTCTCCAGTTTTCTTTCAAATTTATGTCAAGAGAAAGATTAATGATAACAGTATATATTCACTCAGCTAATAGATAACAGGGAAATGACATGTTTTCCTGTTTTCTGGCTTCTTTACTGTTGTCTTCGAGGTGATAAGCATGAGGAAGACCCTTCATAGTATAAAGGGGTAGTAAACCATAGCAGAATTGGATCATCTTTCCAACTGAATGTTCAGCCCTTGAGTTTAGCCATAGTACTCACAGTGTGGATATATTCACGCTTGTTTATATAGTTGTCTGTGAGGCTGGTATTTTTCTTGGTCTCTATCTAAATCAAAGACAAGTCTGTTTCTGATACGGACTTAATCTTGTAGCCCTGAGATTCAGACTCCTTTCCGTCATACATAAGCATGGCCTTGTAGAGCCTTCACTTCTGGTTTTAGACTCCAGCCTGCAATAAATCTGTTATCTGCGTATCTATAAAGCATGGAAAGCTTCTGTAGCAAGATGGCAAGTAGGGAACGGGCTTTCACGTCTGACTGGGAGGCAGGGACCTCTCTCCTTGAAGGGCTGCTGTCATCCGAGGAAGCGATGCACGGCTATGGGATCTGAGTCTTTGAAAGAGCCTGGCTTCACGACATGGCCCTGACCACAGACACCCGGCTCCTACACTCAGCAGAGACTTGGTGCCTAGAAAAGACTTAGGAAGGGGTCCGTAAGTTGGGTTTAGAATAGAAGATCTGAAAGGTTCACCCTCAGTCCTGCAGTTTTATATTTTGATAGTCTGCAGGCCAGTGGCATAAATAAAGATTTAAAAAAGAAACAAAGTAAAATAGTTGCAGCTGTGCCACATAGCTGAAATTGCACTTACGACTTCGGGCCCAAGAAAATTTCAAATTCAGGAAAACAAATTACTAGTTCCTGATGTGTAGAGTGTTATAGATTTTAAGAATGTAAAAGGTAAATTTCAACCTGGTGACAAGGGAATCATTCAACTGCTCTTAAATAAAGGGCTTTTCTAATTATACTATGCTATACATTGTAATAGTTTAAAATAATCTTAATAAGTGAGGATTACCTCATTAGAAATTCAGATGATAGCTTTCTATTTCCAGAACAAAGGGCAATTCTTTAAGGAAATTAATGCAATGAAACTGAACCACTGCTGGGATACTTTCTGGCTTCTGTTTCTGGGTGCTGCCTGTCTCACTCAGAACTGTTTCAGGCGGGCACTAGAGTTTCATGTTTTCCTCTGAGAAGCACCCACATTCAGTGAGTTACAGGAGAGCATTCCCTGGGAATTCTAACCCAAACTGTCATTCTGAGAGCAACACTTCCAACGAAACAGACTTCATCATAAATTTTTTTTCTCAGTGCAGAGATCATTGTTGGTTAGTTTTCCAGTAGGAAATTTGTCTGATTGAGACAGCAAGTAAGGGTTTTGGTTTTTGCTGAATTTCTGTTCAGGGGTGGTAGCGAGCAAGCTTTGCTCTTCCTCGAGAAAGGAACAGTGAGCTTCATGAAAGAAGGCATTGTAGTTCTTTCTTTGATTTGGAAGCCTCTGCCGTCTTGGTTTTAACTTAGAAGTGACCTTCCTGGTTACTTTTACTAAACCGGACCTACAGAAACACACTGTTGCAGCACTTTCAGCTTCGTTCCCAGAGGATGGGGCGGTCATTTCTCTGTGTCGAGGCACCTCGGGAGACTGGCCCGGTGGTCTTACTAAAATAGTGATGCCACACTTAGCTGGCTGTCCTCAGAACAGAGCAACCTCTGGAGAGGGTGAGCTTGTCTGATGGGCTTTGTTCAGCTGCTCCTGGGGCTATGACACTGGTGGCTTGGGCTACTCAGAGATCTGGAGTCCAACTCGGCCACATCTGCTCTTTGAGCAGAAGTCTCACAGACCGTGTTTCTCTCCAGACACATTCTTTATTCATTCAGCCCTCTCCCCACTCAGAAACCTTCACCACTGCCATGACTCCAGCCAACAGCTCTACATCTGTTTTTCTGGAGGCACCAGCAGTAATTCTTTCTTTAGCCCAGGGGTACGGTGGCACACACTTGCACGGTAACACACACACAAGTGTCAATGCAGTTCTGCTCATCAAAGGAGGAGGAGAAAGAGGAAGGTTGAGACACCACTTCGGCACTGTACTGTAATTATGGGCAGGGGTAATTACCGGTCCCATCCCGGTGCAGTGCAGCCCTCACTGACACCCTAGCCTGTATTGGCAGTTTCTTCCGCACCCTGTCCCAAGCATCTCCTCCGATGTCCTTAGCTTAGCTCTCACCTTGCGTCTGTCCAGCCATCCAGAGCCCCAAAGTCCACCTCCAAGTCCGCTCTCCCATAGCACGCATGCCTCTGGATTTCTATCAGACACTATCTGTAGTTCTCGTCTGCCCTTACCTCGCTCTCTGGAGCCCTGTTACTGCTCTGTAAGCTTTCCGATCTTTCTAACTAGTTGAGCAGAGGCGGATTCATTCCTATGTAGGGATTCTTCTTCACCTCTGCGCTGTGGTGGCCACACTGCCCACGAATGTGATGGGCATTGACCGCCATCAAAGTGGAGGGATGGGTGGGTGGCATCAACATTTTTCATCAGTTACTGAACAAACTTTAAGGAATCAGAAAACATGAATTGCGATCCTCCTCACTTTGAGTGTTAAAGAGATAACTTTTTAGGTCTGAGTTTTGTTTCTCTTTTTGAGAGCATTTTCTCCACTTTGCCCAGAGAACCTACTTTCAGAGCCCAGCCTCTCTCTCCCAGGCTGGGAGGGGAGAAGGCCCTGTTCCTGAGCCTGTTTTACTAAATGCAACTCTGCTTTGTCATGGCCTACTTCAGAGATGGAGAAATGGAGTTACAGATGAATGTTTTTCTCACCTTTTCTTAAAAATAGATGAGAACCTGTGATCTCTGAGTGACGTCTGAGTGGAGCAAATGAGATAGAGGTGTTTGCAGCTCAAATTCAGAAATCACACATTATTTAAGTTCGTGGGTCAAAGAACAGATTAGAACAACAGGCTTTTCTTCAGTTATGGCTTTGTCTCCCAATTTTAAAGTCACTATTCTAATTATGGACATACTTCCATTATTACTTACAAACTTGTGTTTTGTCAGAATCTCTGGGCATAGAGTTAAATTTTAGTTGGAAGTTACAAATAAAATTGCTGAAGCTTCTCCTTACTTTTTATGTAGAAAAATGGCCTGTTTTGAAGTCTTGGGAAATGTTCCAGAGTGTGACAGTATTCAGCCCTGGCTGGAATTCCAAGAGCACAACCTCTGGATCCCTCCCAAGAAAACTTTCCTTTAGCAAGATGTGGTGGCCGCATCTGTGGTTGCAGCTATTAGGAGGCTGAGGCAGGAGAGCTGAGAGTTGGAGGCCAGCCTGGGCTACATAGCAAGACCCTGTCTCGAAAAGGATGGAGAGAGAGAAAGGAAGAGGAAGAAGAGGAAAGAAAACTTTACTGTGTCCTTTAGCTGGATGGAGCGGCTCACCTATAACCCCCGCTTCTCAGGAAGCTGTTTCGGGAGGATGGCAAGTTCGAGGCCAGCCTGGTCAACTTAGCAGACCTTGTCTCTAAATAAATTTGAATTAAAAAGGGGGCACTGGGGACATAGATCATTGGCAGAGCACTTGCCTGGCATCTACAGGCCCTGGTTTTAATCCCTAGCACCACAAAAACAAAACAAAACAAAAACCCCAAAACTCTTCCTTTCTATGCTTATCAAATTAGAACCGCCACAGACAGCTACTGAATATCATGTTGGCACGAAGCTGTGTGCCACTTGCTTTGGTCTCTGGGCCCCAACTCAGTTGTACCCTTGAAACCATGAGTAGTTTCCTGCAAGCCCGCCAGCTAACTTTCTGTCCTGACCGCAGTCTCTCCCAACTCAGAACATGGAAGCGCTCTACGCCCTGAGTAGGTATCAGCCAAAGCCAGGGGTCTTTTGAGGCCTCCTTTTCTTTTCTCCCTGGCTTCTTGGTAATCACTCTTACAACTCCTTGTGTGTGGATGGTGAACAAGGCCACTTGAGCACAGCAAAGGACGACTGAGGAGGAGCTGTGTCTTGCCACATGTCCATTAGCAATTATCTTATGTTGAAATGCTGCCCACGTACAAGTTTCCTCATCAGCAAATAAACTTGTCTGACTTTTTTTTTTTTTTTTTTTTTTTTTTTTT
>NW_022900937.1:2451796-2467409 GCF_012274545.1 Fukomys damarensis
TTTACTGGAGATGGAATTTGGGACCTTGTACTTGTGAGGCAGGCAGTGGAACCACTAAGCTAAATCCCCAGCCTACTTGTCTGACTCTTGAAGAAAGAGATCTTGATGTAACTGCTGGTTTCGGGAGGAGTCTGGGGAAAAAAGCATTTGAATTTACAAGTGATCTTTCAGAAGTGTTCCTGGTAGGGCAATAAATATAAACCATAAACAGAGACTTACTCAGTTATTCTTCCAAAAAATAAAAAAGCATCTCCTAGGAATGTTTTGGGACAAAGTGGTATAATAAAAAAATCCGGATCTCTATGTATAAAGCCATTATTTGTTATTCATAAGCTAATTTCCAGATTCATCTATATTTTCCATTGTTAAGGACAGAAATCAAAGAGGGGAAATTTACGGGCATAGCAAGCTCAAAACACATTAGTATTTTGTTTGTATTTTCTTTATTTGGTTGGTTACCTAGTAATCAACTTCAGTATTGCCATCCTGATAAGTACTTAAGTATAGGTAAAGGTTGTGTTATGTATCGTATATTTAAGATTTATGAAGCAAGACGAGTCCTTGCCAAATAGAAATTACTAATTAACTGGCAATAAACGTGTGGTACCCCTGTCAGCCCCAGCTCTGGATGCCAGCCAGAGTATGAAGTATTACTGGATTAACATGAGAGCATTAGGGAGTAATCTATCCACATTAAATACGAAGTAGGTTAGCAGCGAGTCGTTACTCATCTTGACTATCATTGGACCTTTATCAGGAAGGGTAGGCAGTTTTAATCCACTTATACTGTCCAGTTTGCTGCAGAAAATCCTATCATCTAAGCAAAATGGAAAAATAATCATACATTCGAATGGTAGATGACACATTTTCCTTGTTTTGTGGTGCTGGGGATGGAACCCAGGGCCTCACCCTTGGGAAGTCAGCGCCCACCCCCGAGTTGCTCTCCAGCCCGGAATTCTGAGTACCCAGCTGAAGAGGTGAGCGTGAGGCTTCCTTGGGTGACCTCTCAGCAAGAAAGCGTAAATTTAACTCTAACCCAGAGCATCATTTGTATTTCACCACAGTGGAAGATGTGCACAGTATACAGAGAACAGCCTTTGGGAATATCGCCCTCATTCCCGGTGACCCAGGGCCCAGGTACAGCTGTACCCGGAAGAACTTTGCCCCCCCTGCCCGGCACCGGCAGACAACTTCCGGGTCAAGTCAGCTTCTGTCTGTCCGTGTGCGCCTGAGTGACCGTGAGCAGCCATTGCCAGTCACCGTGCTCTTTGTCCCCTCCCTGGAGCGAGGATGTTGGGCTCTGCCCCGAGGGCCCCTGTTCCTCCCAGACTCCGTGCAATCGTTTGCCTTAGCTGACCTTGTGTGTCCTTGGTGTTTTTTTAAAGAGAGTTTTAAAAAACATGTAGGAAATAGGATGACCCTTGTGGGGAGTGAGCAGTGTGTAGTGACGAGTTCTTATTCTAGAAGTGAGGAAATTGGAGGAAAGCACAGAAGAAATGTTTTTATTATTTGGTTTTGAGACAGGGTCTCGCTCTGCAGTTCAGGCTGACCTTGAACTCACAGTGATCCTCCTGCCTCAGCCTCCCCAGTGCTGGGATTACAGGTGTGCACCACCAGGCCCGGCAAAAGTTTATTCTTGCCTTGATTCTTGTGACACATTTTTGTCATAGGTTACAATGATGGAATTGTATGACAATGTCCATTTCATTTCATGGGTGCAGAATTGCAAGTGATACAACTAAAGCAGCCATAACCCCAATCCGAATTATACTGAGTAAGAGAAATAGTGATAAATAACGATGAGGAAATGTTTCAGGGTTCTCAAAGAGAGGAGGCGTTTGGATGCAAGTGTCCCAGGCCTGGGAGGGTGGAGAGCTCTTCCCTGTTACAGGGGAACAGAGCTCTCCCAGTTCATGGTGACCTCAAAATGCAGCAGTGCCAAGGGCTCTGGGTCACCGCTTACTGAAGGCCGCTCAGCAGCTGAGCCTGGTCCTTTACCTACAAGATGAAAGGTAATACTTCACCTATGTGGCGAGGTATCAGGAGGATTAAGACACAAAGCCTTTTAGCGCGGTGTTCATCTGTAGGAATTACCCAGTGAGCAGAATCCTGTAATTATACTCATTTATTACCTTGACAGTTGAGGAAAAGGAATTGTACTATTTTCTACTGCTGTTACCTTCATTCGCTTAATAGGTTGATGGTGAGTCCTAACCTATATATAAATGAGTTTTCTGTATATATATGTGTAATATGTTTTACATATTATAGTATGTATAAGTAGAGATCAGTAATGTAATGCCATGCCCTTGCAAATTGTAACAGAGAGATAAAAGCAATGGATATATTTATAGCCAAAAGTAGTTTCTTCCTGAAATGTTCAATAAAGTTCCCATAAAATTACCTCACTTTTCCACATCTCTCTGAAGTACAGAAGTGTAGTCTGTTTCTTTCTAAGAAGAAAATGTACCAGTGTTTTCCTGAAAGTTTTAGTTATGAATATATTCCTAGGAAGTACAGCTTTCTGTCAGTGTTACTGATTGTTCATTCTCTGTTTGTCGGGCACCTGCTGTCACAGTTGCATAATTATTTCCCCATCAGATAATTTCAGAGCAGAAGCCCGTGCTTGTTCAACAAATATTTATTAGACACCTACTGTGTGCCCGGCCTTGTGTATCCAAGGGAAGTGTTTGCCATCCCCGGTAGAAATGATTTCTCCAGCTTTTGTTTATCAGTTGAGTACCGGCATCGTCCCTTTACTAGGTAGTGTTTGAGTAGGTCACTTGCACTTGTTCCAATAGGAATGTTGCTCATATAGATAATAAAGGGAGTGAGTCAGCAGTACGTGCCGGTAGCTATAGAAATAAAATACGCAGCACTTTCCAGATGCACTCTTAGGTTAACAGATTTTGCCTGTGGTATTACGTCCTGTGACTTGCTTTGCAGTCCTTTCCCTATTTATCTAACTGAGCAGGGAATACCCATTTTAAGAGAAACGTTGCAGTTTCTCAAAGTATGTACAGATGTTTAAATTACTTACAAGTCCTCTGCTGCTGTTGAACTGTATTCCTATAGAAACTTTTTCTTTTTGTTTGTTTGCATTATTGGAACCATTGCTCCCTTTTATGTGGCACAGTAATAAATCAGCAGGCTTGGGGACCTGGGGAACTTGACTTGATGTGGTTTATGTGTTTGACTGAATAATCCCATCAAAGCCCAACAGCCCAGGCTATCCGAGTCAGAACAACCGTGATCCCACCAAGGACATGTTGAGATGTTGCTTCAGGAGATGTTTGAAATCCTTACTCATAAAGATGATTTCATCTGCATTGAATCATTATCCTTCAGAAAACACACTGTGGAACTTTTGCTTTTTTTTTTTTTGAGACAGAGTCTTGCTATGTAGTTCAGGCTCGCCTTGAACTCACTATATATCCCAGCCTGGCCTTGAACTAGAGGTGATCCTCCTGCTTCAGCCTCCTGAGTGCTGGGATTACAGTCCTGTGCCATCATGCCCAATGGGATATTTTTTAGTTTGTGCATATGTTTGCAGGAGAGAACAATTAGCCTGTCTTCATCATCTCTTGTCAATCTTGTTTCATGTTTCCACTTGTACTTTTTTAGTTTTGTTTTCTAAGGTTTTTCAAAGCAAATCTAAGATGTAATTTTACTCATAAATATTTCAGAATATGTCAGTGTTTTTTGCAGATAGAAATTGAACCCCGGGCCTTAGCCCTGAGCTACATCCCCAGCCCTTTTTCTCATTTTTTTATTTGAAGACAAGGTCTTGCTAAGTTACTGAGTGGCCCAGGCCCAGCTTGGAGTTTTGATTCCTCCTGCCTCAGCTTCCCAGAGCACTGAATTACAGATGTGCACCACCACATCTGGCTTCAAATTGGTTTCAGTCTAAAGTAGCCTTTCATTTTGCCCACTGCTGTTGAGTTGACATAAGTTCCACTGTCCTGCTGAGTGTTCCACAGTTTACTCTTGTTTCCTGTACTCTCTATAAACAGTAGTTAGATCAGAGATGTGGTCAAATTCAAGTTTAAGTTTCCAGGCAGGTGCACTAGGGATGGTTCCGGGTTCTTCCTGTTGTAGGCCTGACAGTAACGACTCTTGACTAGCTGGCCTCCTTGGAGGAGAGGATTTCACGAACTCATGTTGGGAGTCATAAATCCTATAACTTGTATTTTAATGTTTTTAATCAATTACTACTCCAAGGTTATTGTTTAGTACCATTACCCTACTAGGAAGTTGCGATTTTAAATGACTTTCTTGCCCAGTACACAACCCTATTATCAGATATTTCCAGTGAAAACAATTCTATTTAAAATCCGTCTATCCAAAGTAACTACACAAATGCTGAGAATAAAATTAATTCTTTCAGTTAAATGGTGGCTTTTTGTACCTCAGTGCTACATTGAAGATTTTAATGAGAAAAATCTCTGTCTGCTGACGTTTGATTTATTGTGTGGGCCAATCTGTTCGTGACTAACCCTCACCCTCACCCTAAGCCCAGGGGACTCTATGCAGACCCCATGTCACCCGAGGATGGGGCCTGCTCAGGGCCGGGCTCATCCTTACCAAGAGGGCGAGTGATCCAAGCTGTTGCCTGATAAGTAGGGTGCTGCAGAGTGGCATCTCACAAGGCCTGTCTGTCTGTCTGTCCCTAGGAAGAAGTCTTTCCTGTTTTCCGCTCTGTACGCAGCCTTTATCTTTGGTGGCCGGCACCTGATGAACAAACGGGCAAAGTTCGAGCTGAGGAAGCCACTAGTGCTCTGGTCTCTGACCCTCGCAGTCTTCAGGTAAGTTCCGATTATCTTCTGAGCAAATCCATGCAAAGCGTTGGGCTTTCTGGAAGAAAGCACCCCTGAGCACTTGATTCGGAGTCTGGTGTTTCTGAGTTTTTACATGCAGTGGCCATAAAGCCACGCTCACAGCCAAGCCTTCCCTGCACCGCTGGCCTGGAGTGCCCGGCCTCTCAGGCCCCTCTGTGCCCGTCCCTCCCGGTGGGCAGTGGTCCGGTTCCTCCTGGGCCTGAGGGCAGCGCCAGGTCCTTTATTTTTGTGGCGTACACAGAAGCGGAGGGGTGGATGGACGCCCACAGCGAGTGCTGTTGCCGCACTGCAGAGCCACGGGGCTGGACAGAGCGCTTTGTTCCGCGCCCCAGCCTACACCTGCAGCCAGCGCTGGCTGTGGGGAGAAGGCCTGGTGTCCGGGTGGCGCGGCCAGGACAAGACTCATCAGCACACAGCTGGCGTCCCACCGAGCCCGAGTTACCCATGGCGCCGCAGAGCCACCTGTTCTGAGATTTGCTGGTCTAAGCTGCACATTTACGGTGGGCTGGCAGAGGTGCGGGGAGCGGTGGGGTCCAGAACTCCATTCATTTTGGTATCATGTACTTATTTTAACATCTAGTGTTTATTCATTTTAGTGCTCACTCGGTGTTTAGTATTTGTGAATGTCCACTGGACGTTCCTGTTCTGTGCTGACTGCGTGGTAATAGATGGTGTTGTGAACCACCTCGTTATGGTTAAGGTTTGTTAAAAATGATCAGGGATCCGGAAGTGGGTCCCATTCCTGTAATTCCAGCACTTGGGCGGCTGAGGCAGGAGGATCACAGTAAGTTCAAGGCCAGCCTGTGCTTCATAGTGTTTCAAAAAAACAAAATCAAGGAGGAAGGAGTCCCCTGAGACTCCGAGGATCTGTGCCTTTGCATTATATTGTAGCCTCTCGCCTGAAGCACCCACTTGTTCGCCGTTGCTGACTATGGTTTTGTTTTGTTTTGTTTGTTTTTTGGTACAGGGGTTCAAACTCGGGACCTTGTGCTTGCAAGGCAGGCAGCAGCACCACTGAGCTAAATCCCCAACCTTTACAAGGTTCTCTCTTATTTCTTTTTTTTGTTTTGTTTTGCTTTGTTTGGTTTTTTGAGACAGGGTCTCAGTATGTAGTTGACTGACCTGGAACTCACTGTGAAGCCCAGGCTGATCTCGAACTCGGTGATCCTCCTGCCTTAGCCTCCTGAGTGCTGGGATTACAGGCGTGTGCCACCACACCCTGAATGTGGTTTTTAAGTGAACTCTTAAGGTCTGCTTTCTTAGATATTAGAAAATCACAGGTTTGGTTTTTAATGCGTCACTGGTTTTGAGATATATCTGATTTTGATGTGTTTCAGTCCTTTGCTATTGTTTTGCTCGCTGGCTGCTGGATTTGCTTTGTGTGTGTTTGTGACAGGGTCTCACTGTGCAGTTCAGGCTGGCCTCAAACTCACTATGTAGCCCAGGCTGTCCCTGAACTCATGGCAATTCTCATGGCGTTCTCCTGCCTCATCCTCCCGACTGCTGGGATTACAGGTGTGTGGCATCTTTGCTGTGCTTTTGTCTGCCGAGATGTTGCTGGGCAGGCATGCTGTCTGTTCTTTGTCCAGAGCTGGGTCGGCCATTTCTCTAAAAAGTGTTCTCTTTTTGAGTTGCCTGAAGTTGGATCCTTTGCCTGGATTTGACCCACCTGTTTTAAATTCACAATAAAATGGCACTAATCAGATCACTCATCCCTTTCAAACAGCCAAGAGCAATAATAAAAATGAAAAGTGGCCACTTTCCATCCTTGAGAGGGAGCTCCAGAGCTCGGGCCTGGGGCCTGCCCTCCTGACCTCGGGTCCTCTGTAGCCACCAGTAGCTCCCAGTTCACGCTCAGAAACATCCCAGTTTAAACGCTAACGTGGCATTCTGTGTGTGACCCTCAAAGAAAGAACTTGTGCTGGCAGAAAAGGAGGATGGTCAAGATCTTTGCTGACTTCCAGCAACTGAATCTATCTCTGTTGTGCACCTTGCGTGAAACTTCCTCTCCTAACTGCTGCGTGCCCAGCACTGGACGCACTGTCGCTCACACACCCTCCAGATGGGAGGGGTCTTCCCTCAGGCTCTCTTCACCAGAGTTCACCACGGCCTCGCGAGTGTCTTCGAAGTCACTCTGGACATGCAGAGTCCCGGGGTGCACCAGTCTTCTTTGGCCTGCCCGTTTCCGCAGACCTCCACGCACTCAGTGGTGGCCCTCAGTGCTCTCTCTACCCAAGTTGCTGTAATGACAGCAAGATATGCGCCGCCTCCACCCCGCAGTCTTCCCGTGTAAACTTCATCGAAGCTGCTTAGCCAGTGTGAGGCGCTCGGTGCAGTCCTGACCCACTGCCCAGCTGCCCGTAGACGCGTGTCCACCCAAGCCAGGGGGAAAAGCCCGTTCCTGGTTCTTCTTTTGAATGCAGTGTGCCCGGGCCCTCTCCTCTTTTTCCATTGCTTCCATCTCCCCCTAAACCTCAGCCGTCACTTCGGCCCAAACAGACGTCGTCGTGTCCATTGCTGGAGGAGATGGTGGCCGAGGGTTTAGAATCAGCGCTGTGTGACGAAAATGATTGATTTAAAGCATAGTTCTGTGTTGCATGCACATTGCAATTTCCTAACAGTGTAATGAAGCAATGCTTTTCTCTTATTCTTTTCATTTCATTTCTACAGTAGTAGGCAGAGAAATGGCTTTTGTGTTTTTGGGGAGTTCTTGATTTTTGTTTTTGTCCTGAGAAGCAGATGAGTGTTACCAATTTAACAGTACAGGGTGATTAAAGTAGCCAGAGGAGAGTGTTCACTGATCCTAAGTATTTGTGCTAACCCAGAGCTGCAAGAGAAAGTTTCGATACAGCTTAAAACAGAATGACTTAGGCTTTGAAAACATATGGAAATATTAGCTATTTGGCGTCCTCTCGTGCAAGAGGCGAGGATGTGCCTTCTTAAGGGGTTTAGCTTCAAATTGGAGTTTATACTAGGTTAATGAAATAAAAATAAATAATAGATATGAGAGAGAGAGAGAGAGAGAGCGAGAGAGAGAGAGAGCACACCTGTCCAGGACAAGGCTGCAGAGCTTAGGCAAGCAGAGCTGAGAAGAAACCCTAATCTCAACCTTTAAAGGGAACAGAGTTAAAAACTCTAGAACAGTGATGGCGAACCTTGTAGAGTTTTCAGCAGCATGAACGGTCCACTGTGGCAGGTGCGCTGTATTTTCGCCACCACTGCTCTAGGACTTTTCCAGTCTCATGGGCAGCCCGGCCCTGGAGAGTTTTCTCCACCTCACTCATTTCAACTGAGATTCCAAGCCCGGTTTTCTTCCCACGCGGGCAGGAAGGAATGGCACTTGAGTGAGCGGCACCTGTGGAGGTGTTTTTGCTGTTGTTCTCCTTAAAGACACAGGTCCTTAATGTCATAGAGCAGGCCGAAGTTAGTGGAAGTCATTAAAAGTAAAGATAGACACACACTAGCTGTCCCTCTCCTTCCATCTTTGCCTGCCCCCTGCGTGTTTTACTTCTGTCATCCTCCCTTTGTGAGACATTCAGTATTTCTTCCTCCGCGTTCATACGCACAAGATAAGACTGCAGATGAAATTGAATCTGAAGCTGGTTCTAACTTCGGAAAGTCAGCTTTCCTTTAGTTTCCAGAAGGACCAGCGGCCTCCTCTGGGCCTGTGTGGAGGGGGGGCTCTGTCACTTCCTCCCGCGTGCGTGGCCCCCAGGTGGCCCACAGCCATGGCTCCGTTTGTGTGTAGCTGGGTGGACACTGCGTCTTGAGCACCATGTGGCAATCCCTGCATGCGGGGTGCTTTCATGGGAAACTCGGGTTGCATCTGTTAAGAGTTATGGTTGGCAGATGAGTGCTGACAAACCTTGCTGCTCAGGAGTCTGTAGAGAAAGTGTCACCTGCTCATGTGGTCTGTAGACTCCTGCCTCAGCACCCAAGACCTGGGGGTTACATGGACTAGTGGGAGGAAGTTTAGACAGAACTGTTATGTTTGGCCATAGAAAGCTCCATCACTCACTCATCAGCATCATCCATACACTCATCGTTAGTCAGTCAGTGAAGTGACACCCCGTTCATCAGGTGCCTGCACTATCATAAGCTTTCTTCATGTATTCTGTCTTACTTTACTTTTGTGGCTGCCTCAATGTGTACTTGGCTCTCATTTTTAAAATGAGGAAATCTAGACTTAGAGAAGTTCGTGAAGCCTCTTCACAGTAAAATCCAGACAGCAGCCCAGAAGCCCGTCTGCCCTCCTAGGACTGTGACCGTAACTGCGGAACTGTGTGCTCTCTGAATACCTGAATGCCCTTCTCTTCATATTACTGCTGTTACTAATACTGCTGCTCCTTCGTCATCCTGGTCTTCATCTTCATCATGCTCTGCTAATCATACAGCCCTCCAGTCTTTCTGGATAGGAACACTGCTTCTGAAACATTTATAACTTGTGGGGTTGGCTGGGGTGGTTATATAGTAGCAGTACTCGGGATTGAACCTAGGGCCTTCCAAGGAGCTCTATCCCTAGCCATTATATTTTGAGGCAAAGTCTTGCAAAGTTGCCAAGGGTGGACTTGAACCTGCGATTTTCCTGCGTCGGTCTCCCAGACTGCTAGGAATATAGGTGTCCCCCACCACGCCCAGCTTCTCTTGCTGTCTGAATCACTTCTTGGCCTTTTGCCTAAGATCAAGTGTAGTACATTCCTGTCTGATATGACAGTGATATGTTTTTAAAATTATGAGCTGCTTCGACAGAAAAGAAAGTTGCCCATTCAAAAGTTTTCATTGGATAAGGGTCTCATGTATATAATCTGCAGGCAGTGTTCATGACTAGCGTCTCATTCATTCTCTGCTTCATCTCTAAAAAAGCGTGAGATTTATAGGTGAATTTCAATCAGGAAATTCAGAGGTTTGGCCTTGGTCCACATTTCTGAAACTGTATTTCAGTTTGGAATTGAAACGCAGTCTGCATACAATTTTATTCAGCTAAATGCATGTTCTTATGAGCCTCCACTTCCATACTTGCTGATGCCAAGGGGACTTGTATTTCTCTGGTAATTTTACCTGTTCAGGCATTTTATATTAAATTAAATATGTGATAGTCACCTGAAATAGTTTTCAAAATAACATTTGCTAAAAGCGGGGAGTAAATAGTGGATAACTCAAATGAAAAAGACTTGAGCAGACCTTTTCAGATGGAAAAGAAATCTACTGGGCAAAGTTCTGGCTAGCTTAGAGGTAAGGTCCTGATATTAAAGTTCTGGCAGGTCCGAGTAAGTGCTAAGCCCCATGCTTTCATAGAATTAGTGTTCCTTCTCATTCTGACTCGTGCCACATACAACTGTCAGACCCCACTGAGTGCCCAGTGCCTGGCGAAGGTGTGACAGTAACTACATTCATTTCCAGCCAAAGCTTTGAGGGGCTGGAAGTTTCCTGAAGGTCAGGGCCACGACCTGGCCTTCCCCTCCCTGGTTTCCTTGGCTGGGCGATACTCGTGTTGGCGGTGTCACACCTTCCGTGTGCTTCTAAAAGGCTCGCCACCCCTGCCCTGTGAGGTAGTCTAGAAATCTTAAGTAGGGTAACATTTAAAACACTCAAGATTTCATAAAATCATGTTATTTATTCACAACCTTTCTTCCATAGGGCAGGAATCTGAAAATAGGGAAAAAACCAAATTGACTAATTATTAAGAAAATTCAGCAATCTTTTGATGAAACAGAGCTACCAGAAATTCCTCTGATGAAAAGGGTTTGGTAATGAGAACCAGCCAGAAAATAGGTTTGTTTGTTTGTTTGTTTTAAAGATCTACTTCCTCCCCCTGGAATTTTTGAATCATTGCATTTCCATCTAAGAACATAGTGTCGGAGCAGCTCTGTGGCCAAGGCAAGGGCCGATCTTTCTGCTGTGCCTTTAACAACAGGTGTCCCGGGAGAGACGTGTGGGAGACAGCGCAACGGGCCTGGAAGCTTCCTCTTACTGTTTCCTGTGTTGGCTCGAGTCCAGGAGGAGAATAATTACCTCTCCCAGTTGCCAAGTTTGCAGGCCGCTCAGATGGCTCTGGCCTGAGTCGAGGTGCACGAACAGCAACCGGAATCGACACCGAGTATTTCTCCAGAATTGTCTCAGAAGCAGTTTGTGTGCTTCACCGATGGAAGGCAAAGCCTAGGGCTGTCTGCTCCCAACCAGCCTGATCAAAACCACAGGAAGTCAAGGAAAAGAAAGACCGGGCCAGTGGATAAGCTGTTTGGTAACTTATCCAAGCCCGAGGCAGAAGCCCTCCGTGTGCAGGGAAAATGTTGACTGGTCAGAAACTACATCCTTCAAAGAACTTGTCATACGTGATTGAAAGCGAACGGCCCCCTCTGCGTTGGAGAAATAGTTCTAGGCTTTCTTGCGAGTGTGGAAACCTCATTACCAGTTTAGGTGACTCCTACAGCAGGTCTTCACCTCACTCTCTTACTTATCCTTACTACAGATCTTCAAAGAAAACACAAGGATAGGATGGCCACCTTTCTTTAGGTAGGTCGGCTCCTTGAATATTTCAGAATAATCCCATCATTCAGAACTTTTATAACTCAAGATCAGCTTTCCCATAGGAGTAAATACCAAGTAGACATGTGCTTTAAAACCTATCATCTTTATCTGTGTGATTTTGCCTTTTACAACATAATTCTAAGCACAAGAAATAAGCACATCCTTTTTGTCACATCTGAATTTTGCATCTTCAATTGAAAGAGCTTCGTTCTGACAGCGGTTGTTCTGTGCCCCCCCAGCCCCTGGATAACGTTGTTACCATTCGCAGTACAAGCGATCGTTAAAATAGCAGCATGAGGGCCACCCAGTCGCACTCGGACTTCAGAGGCCCCAGACAGCGGGTAGATTTGCATAGACAAGAAGACAATGATCCTGGAGGGTGGATCTCTGCTTCTCACTAGTGTGTGGCTCCGTGCCTTGTGCATGTGGTATAGACCAGTTAGGACCCAGCCCTGAGAGCGTGTGGTTCGTCAGTTCAGGTGAGGTGCAGGCTCTTCATATTCCTGACTTTTTTGCATGCAAAAGACACCCTCACTGATGCTGTATGTCATGGTCATCAAAAATGTCAGGGTCTAAGTTCGTGCCCAGTGCCGCTGTCCCTTTTTACAGCTGGCAGAATGGGCACGACCCGATCTGCTGCAGAGCCGCTCTGTGGTCCTGCCCCGCTGCCTTCAGACCAGCCTGGTCCAGGGGCACTTTGTGCACGGCTTGAAGTGGAGCGGAGCAAGGTTTTGTAGTCGGGAAAGGAGGGAAACCTTGTTGTGGGTCCCTGCGCTCTGCTTGCTGTGTCATATGCATCAGAATATTGGGAGTGTTTGAGAAACTCCAGTCCTGAGTTCTCCCCAAGCTCTGGTGGTACAGCCTGGAATCTGTGTTTCTGACAGCCTTCTGGTTACCGTAATTAATGTTTTTGTATTTTAGGGGCTCGTAATCCAGGCACCCCGCACTGTCTATCCCCAGGACACGGCACTGAGGCCACGGGTGACACTGGGTGTTCTCTGCTGCTCTCAGAACCAGCTCTTCCAGGTTCTGCCCCCCTGGTACACTGGCTCCTTCCTCCCCCTCCAACCTTTGTGCAGCTGCTTCCGGTGAACTCTAACCGGGATGTGCACACCTGGGACAGCATCAGGTGCGGCCAGCCCTGTGCTGGGGGAAGTGGGCCTTGTCTGCTTCCTGTTCCTGCCTCCCGCCTCCCTGGCTTCTCCTGCAGCGCTGCAGACGCAGGCATGCCCGTCTCCCCGGTCCCCTGCCTTCTTTCCGGGTGATCCCTCTCCACAGGGTCAGAACCAGTGTCTGGTGAAAGGGGTTTAGCTGATTCCTCACTGAAAAGCATTTAATCAGTAGGAAATAGGTTAATAATTAGGTCGACTCCTGTGTATCTCACTACCCAGCGTCCGTTACTCACCCTCCTGGCCAGGGCCAGTGACCTTCAGTCTCTCTCCCTCTGCGCTGTTCACACCCCCAGCAGTGTTTCAGTCAGCTGCACTGCTGAAATGTGACACACATCTGTGCCACCACCCTCCTGAATGCTGGAATTACAGGCCTGTGCCACCACCTGGCTGAGTCAGTCTTCTAAATTCTCATGCCTGTAATCCCAGCACCTTTGGAGGCTGGCTTTAAACTCCCAGAGTTCCACCTGCCTCAGCCTCCCATGTGCTGCTGAATCCTGTGCAGAGCAGTTAGGATGAAAGGAATGTGGGGGATTGTGCCCACGGGCACCTCGCCAGAACTGTATTCCCAGCCCGCCCCCAGCACACCTCGCTAAGCTGCCTGTGCTGGACTCAGACTTGTGACCCTCCTGCCTCAGCTTCACAGAGCACATCCGGTTGAACTTCAGTGTTGTTCATCGTTAGAATTACTGCTCTTATTGTGGGTTCGCTGTTTGCATTGTTTAAAGTTTACCCTGGATTTGTGACGAGTGCCTGTTAGCAGTACAGAATGAACACACTGATCCCAGGGAGCCAACACACACCTCACTTCTCTGCCCCCATAGCCAGATCCCTTTTCCTTCTGCGGAAGGTCCACCTCCCTGTTTTCTGTTAACTGTCTTTCATTTTGCTCTTTAAATTATTATGCTTTGGGTTTCTCACATAAGAGAAACCATGTGATATTTACGCTTGTGCATCTGATTTACTTCACTTAACACTGGTCTCCAGGTGATACAGGGGGAAGAGATGTAGCTCCCAATCCTGCCGGATATCTGAAATGCGAGTTTGTGTTCTCTAAAATCGAAGAATTCTAGGAACAATGGAGGTTAAGAGTAGGAAAATTTTTGGAGAGAAAGACAGCTTCTGTCTAAGAGAGACAGAAGGGAGACTGGAAAATGGGTTGCCTGTTCATCCTACTTTTCAAAGATGTTTTATACAGCAAAGCCATGTGGTGAGGCAGGTACAGAATGGGCCAAAACTATAAGACCCAATGGAAAATTACAAGGTGGGCATGAGACGGGGCAAAACCAACCAACCAACCAATCAGATTACAAGAAGAGTCACCCAGGTGATATTGATTAGATGGGGATCCAGGGGGGAAGCAAGTGGCCTAGAAAGCCAACAAGGAACTGAGCGAGGGTTTTCCGTGGAAAGGCGTGGGTCAGGGATCTTTCTTGGAAGATCTTTGTCCCCCACCCAGTGACTGATGCCTATGTGGAGTATCCATCACTGGAGGTTTCTGTCCTTGTACAGTGCTGGCCTTCGGTGAATGTGTCTCCACTGTCCTCAGTGTCGGCTCCTCCTGGGCTGGCCCTGTCTAACCGCCTGAAAGGTATCTGACTAACTTACCCAACTGGTAAGTTTTCCTACAAGTGCCTTGGATTTACCCTTTAAAGATGGGCGCGTAGCCCTGGGTTCTGTGAATCCACTTTGCTCTGTCCACCCGTTGGTGGAGGGCCATGCAGGCCATTCCCGTGACTCGGCTGCGACTGAGGAGCGTGGGTCACCAAGCATGACGCTGTAGGCGCTCTGGGGAAGGCACTGGAAGAGGCACTGGGTCAAGCGGGACTTCTGCTTTTAGCTTGGGAGGACTCTCCGCTCTGCTTTCCGCGGTGAGTGCAGACTTAGTACTTTGGAGCCCGGCAGGCGTTCCCAGCTTTCCCACCTCTGGTTCACTGCGCCTCCTTCCACCACTCCCGCCTGGCCTCGGCTCACTTTGAGTAATCCGCTCTCCTGTCCCCTCTCCTGAGGTGGCCTCCCCACTCCCATCAGTGATGTACTTAGCGCTCCCTGCAGTTGTGAAGCAACTGTCAAATTGCTGGAGCCTCCTCCTCTAAAACGCAGGCTTGGTGAGAACAGATTCCTTGTCTTGTTTTTCTTAGTCTTTGATACTGCGTAGCAACCATAGAATAAATTTTTCTAAGAGAATAAACCCAGATAGGAACAATCTAATGAATTTGCCAGAGGGCTGTCTGTGTGCTTGGTTATGCTCTTGTTGGATTATTGATTGTTGTCCCCGTGTTTGAGGTAAAACGAGCTGGTTTAGTTAGATATTTACATGTATTAGAGCCTGGCAGGGTTCCTTAGTTGGAGAATCTATAGCTGTGTTACAAGGGTTTATGGATAATGATCGAGTCCGTATTCATAGCAGAAATTTGATATAGCTCATGCAGTAAATCAAGCAGGGCAGGTCTGGTCTCACCTGCACCCTCTGTGACTCTCACGGCATTCTCTCCCCCAAGACAAGCACACTGATGTTTCTCTGTCTTCATTAGCACTAAGCGTAAATTCCTTATTCTTAGTTACAAACAGATCAACTGACAGATTCGAGTGCTGGTCACCGTCGGGCAGTTTCCCCAGCAACATCCAGCAGATTGCGGCCGGAGACCATGTGACGCTGCGTGTCGCCGTCTCTGACACAGCACTTGTGGGCCACGCCTCTGTTATAGTTTGGATCAAGTTGTGTTCCAGGCTTTTGTCTCTTCATTGTTGGAAACTTTGATTCATTTGTGAAAGTCATTTTAGCATTTTTAGCAAAGGCACATGGACTTAGTGACTTGTCTTTGTTTCCACCATCTTAAAAGTCATTAACTTGGGAAACCTGAAATGGGCGTTGTAAAAGTGACTCCTCAAAGCCTGGGGTTCAGAGTTGGCCCACATGGGTCCTCTTCCAGTGCTGTCTGTGGTGCTGGTCAAAACACACCTGTAATCCCAGCACATTAGCAGGCCAAGGCAGGAGGATCAAAATTCAAGCCCAGCCTGGGCAACTTAGTGAGTCATTAAGACCCCGTCTCAAAAAAAAAAAAAAAAAAAAAAAGA
>NW_022900937.1:2467567-2600327 GCF_012274545.1 Fukomys damarensis
AAAAAAAAAAAAAAAAAAAAAAGAGTTGAGGATGTAGTTCAGTGCGAAGGTTCCGGGCTCAGTTCCCAGTGCCATTTTTATGAGTGTAGTTTAGTGCTCTCAAGTACTTTCACATTATCATGCAAACAGCTTTAATAGCTCCTCCATCCTGCAAAACCAACACTCCATGCCCACTAAGACAACTCTGCATCCCCGCCTCCCCATAGTCCTGACCACCACTGTTCTGCTGTGTGTATCTATGAACTTGACCACTTTCCTTGGCCCACGGGCTGAACCAGAGTACTGTCCTTGTCCTTCTGACTCATTTCCCTGACGATCACTTCCTCAGGCTTCATCCACGCCTTGGCGTGTGTCAGAACCCCTGTAAGGCTGAGTAGTGTCCTCTCCTGAGCGTGCCTGCATTCGGCTTACCGGGCCGCTCAGTCCTGGGCTTGGGGGCTGCCTCCACCTCACGATCCCGTTAGGCCCACAGTGAGTCGCCGAATCATAGGGTTGTCTTTGTGTTAATTCCGGGGGAGCTGCCACCACACCACTGTACCTCCCTCCAACAGCACAGATCCGTGCTCCCCCAGCCCGGTCCACACTGCTTACTTCTGTCTCTTCATGAGCAGCGTCCCAGTGCTGTGAAGTAGCATTTCTTTGCTGCCACTTGCATGTCTCTACTGAGTTATGGCGGGCATCTTTTCACATGCTTTTTCCCATTCAGATAGCATTTCTGGAGGAGTGTCTCCTCAAATCAGGCAGTGGCTCGTTTGTTTTTGTTGCGCTGGAGGCATTCTTTACGTGGTCCAGCCACTAACCCTGGTCAGACGGAAGACTTGCAAGTGTCCTCTCCCCTTCCAGGCGTTGCCTTCTCACTGCTGACTGCGCCCGTTGATGCGCAGGGCTTGTGGCTATAAACTGTTAGATGACACGAGGACGAGGTCTTCTACTGCACAGGGCACCACACCAGCCCCCAGAGACAAGGACAGGGCACCGCTTAGCCAGGGGCCAGGGGAGAGCCAGGGCCAGCCGTGGAGGGGTACACCCAGAGCCACATTCTCTGTCTCTGTATCTATAAAATAAATCCACGTCCACGCTCCAATAAAACAGCCAGCCACACCCTGTAGTCCTTGCACTGTCTGGCTTGCTGTATATTGCTTTCTCTTTTCTAATTAAGTTTTACTTTATTTTTGCCATGCTGTGTGTCTCCCTGCTTAAAAATGTTACCCCAACATATGTGATTCCTGTCAAGTTTGCTGCTACTGCTGACTCCCTGCTACTTAGCATCCTGCCCACCTCCTTCCTGAACCTTTGCAGGTCCCCACATTTCAGGTCTGTCCTCCTCCACCTAAACTACTGCTTGGCACATGTAAAACATTTGGAAAGTATTGGCTGAATTAATAATTTAAAGCTCCTGACTTGAGGAAGGGAGTTTTAGTTATTTTCTTTTCCACTTGAATTTGTCTAAGCCTAACATCCAGTTGAGAAATTAGAGGAATTTTCTGCAGAGATGGAGATGAAGGTCCGTGAATTTTGAGCAAAGAACAGAACAAGGAAAAGAGGGAAGACTGGAAAGTAAGGTACACAGACCAGCCAGGGTCCAGAGGTGTCCAGGCTGGCTCTCCATTTGGCCCCTAGTACCACGCCCTGCCTCCTTTTTGGGTGGCCTGGGAAGTCACGGAGAGGTCAGTGCACCTGTCTACTAAGGAAATTGGACAAGACACTCCCTGAGGAAATTTCCTAAAGTAGAGAGCACCCTCTGTGTGTGATGAGGCCATTTGGATTGCTCTGGGGGTCCATGGAGCAAGGAAAGCAGGTTCCCTGGACTAGGGAAACCTTTGCACTGTCCAACCCCACTGACTGACTGACTGACTGACTGACTGACTGACTGACGGTCATTATGTCATAGCCCCCAGGCACCCACTGAGTCCTCTTCATTGGTGCCTAAGAGCCGGGGGCAGTGCCACGGGCACAGTTCGCTTCCCCCAAAGACATTTAGGATAATTTGTACAAGCTCCCTTTCTGAAATTTTAAGCTTTCCCTGCCTGAGGGAAGACAGCATCCACTTCTAGGTAGGTTTGAGGTACCTGGCCAGGCTGCAGCCAGAGGGGGCAGTGTCAGAGAGAGAGAGAGAAAGAGAGAGACAAGGTTTCTTAGGAAGAGAGGTGTACGCAGGTGTCTTATCTGGAAAGTCGCCAGGTCCAGGTCTTTAAACTCTCAGCAACAAAATAGGCCAAGTAGGTAACAGTGGAAACCAACGTGTTCCTGACCATAGAGTTCACAGCCCACCGAGTGAGTTTTTCTTCTTCAGTTAGATTTATTATGTACACATAAAATAAACTGAGCTTATCTGTGTTGGGGTTTTCATTCTCAAAATTACTCTGCAATTAAAATGGGGCCACGACGAGTCCATCCCGTTCCACAGTGTGATGGGAGATGTGATTTGGGGTTTTGAGGTTTAATAATGAGTAAAAATAATCCAGCTGCCTTTGAGCCAAAGAAAGATTCTTAAATGGGGGCGAGAGGGTGCCGCAGAAGGTCACTGGGTCTTTGCAGTATCATGAGAGCCTCCCCCCAAGAGATGTCTGGATGAGCAGTCTTGGATTGGCCGGAGGTTCAGAGGCAGAAGAGCTGCCGGGCAGGGCGTTGTGCAGAGATTTCCGGGAGGGGCAGATGAGCTCAGCACAGTCTCATCACCTGTTGCCAGGGGACACCTTTTAAGGTGCAAGCACCACCCGGAAACACTTTGTAACTGAGAGCTCAACACCAGATTTCACCCGAGAGAGAACTCTCCCTGAGGCTTAAAGAGAATATGGAGTGGGGGAGAGAACCTAATTCAATGGGGAATAAGTCGTGTGTTATGGTTTGGATCTAAAATATCCCCCCAAAGCCAACGGGTGGGTTTGGGGGAAGTGAAGGGGTCGTGGAGGTGCTAGCCTCATCAGTGGATTAGCCCGTGATGAGTTCGCAGCTAAATGGCCTAGCTGAAGGAGTGAGCCATGGGGACGGCCTTGGGGACTGTCTTGTCTTGTCCCTAGCCCCTTGCTTCTGGCTCTTTTCCCCCTTTTCTTTCTACTTCCTGGTGGCCACGAGGTGAGCAGCTTTCTCCATGTACCCTTCCACGTGGTGTGCTGCCCTCCCGTGGGCTGTAGGGAGCCCTAAGGACTGAAACCTCTGAACCGCGAGCCAAAGTGTGAAGTTCTTTTCCTGAGGGTGTTTTTCTCGGGTCTGTGATCACAGTGACAGAAAGGCCCCTAGGGCCCTATCTCCAAGTAGCATGCGCATACAATAAATACTTGTGGAATGATGAGTATGCCTTGTGTGACCGTAGTGATTCATATACTGTGAATGACTAAGATTTCAGAAGAAATCATCAATGGTAAAGATCGAATGGGTCAGAATAACTTTTTCCTTCCTGTTTGGATTTCTCTTGGTGATTGGATCGGGTTGCAGGAAGCACGTATATACATAATGTTATATATTGTTATTCCAGTACTCTCCTGATGAAGTTACCATTATTCATCCCTGGAGAGGGGGGTTCAGTTTGGTTACCTAGCTGTGAAAGCTGGGCAGGACTGGGATGTGGGGTCGATGGAACAAGGCTTATGTGTGGCCCTGGAATTGTTACCGTCCTAGTAATGCCTGGTAATACTCCACAGGAGACTTAAACAAGCAAACCAACAAGCAAACAGACTCCCCAAAGGAGCGGAGTTTTCTGCAGAAACAGGGTGGCTAACCACTTTTGTGGTCCTCGAGAATGTTTTTGGCTTCAGTACTGATCTTTACTTTGTCTACACTTATTTCAGATTCTCTTTCATTCTTTAAGTTCTCATTTCAACTTTCTGCCCTACCTGACTCTGTTCCCTTTGTAAAAGTCCAGAAGCCGGAGCACGTTGTTCTTGCCATGTGAAGCTGAAGGTAGGATTTCCCGGGACCTCACCTAGCCTCCCACCCGTGGAGTAAACTGCAGTTCATCATGGAGGGGTGATGAAGGTGAGGCGGGGAAGACAGTGCACCACTGGGAGCCAGGGTTCTGAACACCACCTGCGCGGCTGTGTGACTGAAACTATGCTGGATGTTTACATTGTTCCTAAAGCGTATTACACGAAAAGACACATTGCTATTGACTCCTCCCAAAATCCTGTCCCTCACTTCCAACAGGTTCACTCTGTCGTTCGTGCCACTTTCTAAAGCAATTCTGGAAATCTCCTATCATGATGTGATTAAAAAAAAAAAAAATTAGGTGGACGCTGCTGCCGTGTGCCGTCCAGCGGAAAGGAGGGCTTGAGCAGACGCCGCAGTCTGTCTGCACCCCCCTTATTCACCGGATCTGACGCTGTGACCGCGAAAGGGAAACGTTTAGAATCCATTCGGGACGCTGAGGCAGCCGGGACAGCACGACGACAGTCACTCAGTAAAGAGAGTTCCAGAACTGCTGCAGAAATGGCAAGGACCGTGGGATGAGTGTGTGTGAAGACAGAGTATTCCGAGTGGAATTAATGGAAATGTGTCTTTCACGGCAATACTTTTTTTTTTTTTTGGTACCAGGGATCGAACTCCAGTCCTTGCCCTTGGGAGGCAGGCAGTGGCACCACTGAGCTAAACCCCCAGCCCTGTAATACATTTTTTAAAAAGAGAAATTAAAGTTTATTCAAAAAGTAGAAAAAAAAACCAAAATTTATATGATATAGTAAAACAGTACTAAGAAATGTAAAGCAATACATGCCTATATAAAAATATTTTAAAATTTCAAAAACAGTCTGACATTGCAACTGGAGGACCTAGGATAACAGGAACAGACTAATTTGAGTATTATTAGAGATAGAGAAGTGATAAATATCAGAATATATAAGTGAAATATTAAAAATGTTAAAATATTGATTAATGAAGCAATATAGTGCTTTATAAAAAAGATAAGCAAAACCACAGCAAGAGAGGGAGAGAGAATATAAATACAGTCAGAGATCAAAAGGAAACATTACAACAGACACTACAAAAATGTGAATAATTTTCTGGGGATGTAGCTCAGTGGTGCAGTGCCTTCCAGGCAAGGGCAAGGTCCTGAGTTCCATCCCTGGTAAGTTACTCTTTTTCTTCTATTTCCATGCTTTCATGTGGTGTGTCAGTTTTCTGTCACTGTAAAAAAAATGCCTGAGAAAAATAACTTCAAAAGAAGAAATATTTATGGGGGCCCTCAGTCTCAGAGGTTTCAGTCCATAGCTGCTTTGTTCCATAGTTTCTTCACCTGCGGTTGGACATAGTCCAAAGAGGACGCAGGGCGTAGTGGAGCAAAACTACTGGCTTCATAGCAGCCAGGGTGCAGAGAGGAGAGCTAAAAAACATTTTTAATCACACCTCATAATCTGGATCTCAAACTAAGGTGCTGTAAACCCCATTGCCAAATACTATGTTTTGGGGGTACATGTGTTTTTCTCGGGGTTTTTCATTGGAGCCGCTGCCCTCATCCTTTTCCCTGTTTTGCATCTTTCCCTGCCAGGCTGTGTTTGTTTATCAGGGAAGCCTTTTGATTTGCCGCCAGAATTTCTTCACCTTCACAGACAGCCACTGTGCTCACAGCCATGAATAGGTCAGGGAGGAACATTCCGACTGCTCAGGCTTAAAACAACGCTGAGATCTACAAGTGAAGGAAATTAAACTAACAGAAGCCGAGCGAGAGCTGAGCGGCCTGTCAGACACCTGGAAAGGACTGCAAGTTCTGACTTTCCAGGGGGTGTGGGGGGACCCACAGTCAGGGGCACTGCCTGCCTTCCATTGGTCCGTCAGGGACCCCCGAAGGACCTCCCCTGCCCCTGCTCCTCCTGTGAGGCCCTCTTCACGACCTTGGAGCTGGTGAAAATCGCCCTTTCTAGATGGCGGCACACAGTGTGGGACAGAGGCGGCGTCCGTACTCAGGGTTCTGTGTTACTTCTCCAAAGAGGCCTCCTCTGCTCTCGTAATCCTGTCTAAACGAGGCTTCGCTTTTATACCCGAACTTCTTTCTTAGTGGACGTCTAAGGTTTTAGTCATGTTCATCCTTTTCCATGGCTCTTGACTGTTTTATCCCCCTTTGGAGTAAAATGTCCATCTGAGACCTCTGAGAAGCAGTCTCTAAATAACTTCTGAATTTTTAAGGTTTTTTCTTTAATTTAAAAAATTCTAAAGATTATTTGATACCAGGTACCAACTTAAAATACGAGATATTGTAAGTTTTAGAAATGAGGGTTTAAAATCACTTTCCTGACAGTTTCTAAAATGTTAATATGCTAAACAAAATAAGAAAAGTCTTGGTAAAAATTTGACTTTCATAGATATTTGATAACAGTAGTAGTGCATGTATGCATCATCTTTTTAGTGTACATAAATCAGATTGTATCCTCTGGATTGTCTGCTCCTTATATTTTTTGCTTTATCCTGTGTCTGGGAATTTTTCCATGTAAGCATCTACTGCCCACCTACCTGGTACATTGTATTGTATTTGTTATTTGTTTAACCTTGCTCATGCCGGTGGACACTGAGATTGTGTTCTAACCATCTTTCTAGTATTACGAACAACACAACCTGATATGCTTTCACAAAAAGGGGTTGTTATATTCCACCGATAAAACTAGAATTTCCAGTCAAAATATGTGTGTACTTTTAATAATGTGTAACTTTGCCCTTGTGTTTCTTGACCTACAAAGTATTTGGGAGATTTTCAGACTTTCTATGGGAAGTAACTGATTAAAGATTCCAAACAAGATAAAGGACTGGAACCTAGAAGTGTCACTCAGCAGGAGAAGGTAAGGTGCGGTCTTAATGGAGGAAAGAATAGAATATAGGCAAACCTGCAACATGTATCCCCATTTAACTGTTGACTTACTGAACACAAACATGCCACACCTTTGATGGCTGTCTGTTGTGGCGCCTGCGGTGGATGTTTCCACGGAGGGAGTTGTCATGGGGGATAGGCAGGGCGCAGAGCGAGGCGGCACATTGTCAGTGGAGGCCTGACCTCGGCGAGGAGACTCTGTGATTCTGTTTTGTGCACACCGTGTCATTTCCTCTCTGAAGGCTTCCTGACCTGCTCCGGACTCGCTGTCCTGTGGAAACTGGCCCTTCACTGTTGTCAGAGGCAAGGTTTGGAACCTTGGCCGCGGCTCCTATGTTTATGGGGTGTTGCTGCTGTGGGGCCAGCTGTTGCCATGTGTTGACAGCTGACAAAATCTCACGCCTTTTTTTCTTTTTGTGATTGTAGGGCAGAAGTGAGATAAAATGTTTTCATTTCCCCACCCTGAAGTTATGCACGCCAGGCTATTGAGTTAGCAGGGTGGAGACGGGTGTTTTGCCCATCAGAATAAAAGGTTAAGAGTCATACTGGATTCCAAAATACTTCACATTGGTGTCAAGATCCAAAGGGAAGTAAGGTAAAAGTGGTTTTGATCAGTTACTGGTGTTTCTTTGGAAGTACTGGTGATTAAATCAGGATTCTTCTTTAGAGCAGAATTCTGCGATTCTTTGTGATTATGTAGGTCCCATTTTGACTTCCAGATGACAATAAAATCGGAAGGCTAGAGTACAGAGTTATCCAGTCTTTTCTCAATCAGATAAATGCTCAGACCCAGGGTCAAAGCTTGGGCTAAAAATAGTTAGCTGGATATATCACTTGTCTTTATAAAGGACCCCTCTACTTTAACACCTGTGAAAGAAAAAAGCCAAAATCCTGAAGATACAAGCTTGCCTTCTACATTCTTTTTCTGATTGTTGCAACACGTTCATGCATACATTTGAAGCAGCATCTGGTCAGTATCGTCAGCATCGCTGCCTGGGACTATTACACCTTCCGGTTGTTCTCCTGCAGGTTTCTGGTCTCCTGCAGTAGGCTAGAGGTTCTCCACCCTCCTGAGAGTACTGTCCTGACTTGGTGGCAGCGATTAAGCGGGTTTCGATTTAATAAACCAACCAGTCTTCTTCTGCAATCCTGATGGGGATTAGTGCTGTATCTGGGCTTCGCATGGAAGCGTTTGGCCCCAAAGCCTTGTACTGAGGACCACTGCAATTGCCCACTTGGTGTTCGGCGGCCAGGCACCTATTGAAAGATCTTAAAAATGATCAGCCAGGCCGGGCATGGTGGCACACGCCTGTCATCCCAGCACTCAGGAGGCTGAGGCAGGAGGATCTGTGAGTTGGAGATCAACCTGGGCTACATAGTGAATTCCAGGTCAGTCTCAGCTACATAGTGAGACCCTGTCTCAAAAAACAAAAACAAAAACAAAACAAAACAAAACAAGAAAAGTAATCAGCTTAAAATATATGTGCTCATTTAAAAACAAACAGTGCAGATTGTATAGATCTGTAATACGAAATAGGCTCCCCCTCCCCGTGGACGCACCCCCCAAACTGTGCGTTGCGCATTCGGGGACCACATGGCAAGTGACCAGTGGGAGGAAACAGGCTCCCCGCCCCGGGCAGTGGCCCCAGCTGATCAAGGCTGTGGTGTGGTTCCCCCGTTCCCTGCTGCATTAGAGCTGCGCGGCTGAAGAGAACAGAAATGCCCATGCCCCTTCCACGCCGCACCTTCTCCGTGCCTGTTCCGTCGGACCAAGAGTGGGCTGGGGGTGGAGGAGCCCCCCAGTGTCGTCCCAGCGAGAGCAGGCTCGCGCGCGCGTCGTCTCCTGCCCTCCGCAAGCAGTGGGCCCCCTCGGCTGGTCGGGGGCTCCAGCTGTAGAATAAGCTGATCGGAGCCTGCTGCTCTTCCGGGCAGCGGCCTCCCCCGCAGGCGTCCTCCGGTCTGTGCGGGCTGCCTCCCGTGGAGCCGGGTCGGCAGGAGACCAGCCTGGCGGAGCAGGTGTCGGAGTCGGGACACGAGGCCTGGGTAGCGTGGGGTCTGGAAGTGGCAGTGAGAGGCGGGCAGCGAGGGTGCGCCCCCCGGAGAATGAGTGAAGGCTAAAGCGGTCCCACATTGAGGGTATCCCAGATAAATAGCAGTAATAGCAACAAATCGCAGTAGAAAGTAAAAATAAACAATAACATTTACTGAGCACCTGTGTGCCGGAGGCTTGCCACTAACCGAATGCCTCACGTTGCTTATAAAATTCACAGAACTGGTGCGTCTATCGGCTATCACGGGCCGCGCGCGTTTCAGATGAAGAAGTACTTGCCCCGTCGTAAGACCAGCGAGGGATCGAGCTGTGGCCAGAGCTTCACAAGCACAGATTCTGCTTGGTGACTTTGACTCATTGGTAGTGGCTGGGGTGGTGGAGAACTCGGTCTAACCGGAAATGGGACAGCTTAGCCCAGCGATCCCAGGGCATGAGAAGCCCTGGGCTCCAGTGTAAGCTGCGTGCATGCTGGCTGCTTTGCAGTCTCAAGAGGTGACTTAGGGGAAGAGGATGTTTCCTCGTCTTCATGTACGAGATGTGATTGGGAGCCGTGGTGAATATTCAAAGTTTATGAAATGTGTTACTGTAGAAGAGGTGCTGCCGTCATCCTCCTTCAGAGCTCCTCCCCCATGCTGAGCACCTGTCCCTTCTTCCTGCCACTTTCTGAAGCAGTCCGGGAAGTGCTCTTTCAAGAGTGTCTTTAGCAGATGCCTTGCTGCCCCGGATCCGTTCAAACATTGAGTGGCCCTGGTCATTTTGACTGTGGGGAGAAGCCAGAAGTCACGTGGTGCCAGGTCTGGCAATGGGGGGATGAGGACACAGCCTAGTGTTTTTATGCGCTGCCTTCCTGTCAGATGGCACAAAAATGATAGGATAAATGTGTTTGAGTCTACGAGAAGTATTGTGAAGGGAATTATGGCACCATCTTTTCACTGTCATACTTTATTTAAGTCTAAACATTCAACTTTGTTTCAAACTGTGCAGTGGCTGCGATGCACCAGGGACAGGCAGTGGCTTCCCACCCATAACAGTCCTTCCCGCAGCTGAGCAGCCTCGCCCTGCAGCCACACTGAGACCCCACAGCAGTGCGCCTTTCCCCCAGACACACGGCCCAATGGCTGGCACTCATGGTGTCCCCAGAATGTGCCACTGTCCTCTATCCTGTCCTGAGTCAGCCCTCACTGTTCCGAGGCTCACACCCAGATATGGGACGAGAACGTGTGCTGCACGCTCATTGTCGGCATCACTGTGGGCGACCCTGGCCCCAGACCCTGAGTTCTGCATTCCTCTGATTGAGCTCCCACACCCTGACCCTCACTGTGTCTATTGGAGCCCATTCTCAATCAGCTCGTACTTACTTGGAGAGACATATGTCTGAATTTATGGAGTGCACTTTAAATGAACTGGTTAAGCATGGTCGGTGTGCCTCGAGAGGCACTTCCTGCAGAGCAAGACCTGACTACTAAGAATGTTTCCATTGGAATTGTTGGTAAAGACTTAGAGTTCGCAATCTATGGTGATGATGATGATGATGTGTATCCATTCCTGGAAGGTCTTGAAGAAAGACCACAGAGAAAGGCACAGCCTGCACAGCCTGCTGATGAACCAATGGAACATTAATAAGCCAGTCTCTATGTGTATCATCAAATGTGTAAGAATGCAGGAACACATACTGATGAGAGTAATCTAAACTGTGAACCAAAAGCTGCAGTGTCTTAGGAACTAGTCCACATGCTTTTTCCAACCAACCTCTCTGAAACCCTATAATGAATTGCATTTTTCTTTAAGGGGGACTGTATAATCAGGCTGTGAATGCTTGTTTTCCCCTCACTTTGATGACTCCCCACACTACTGCCATCGGTCAGAATTGGGGTATTGGTTTTAGTCACCCTAGCACTTAAAACCGTGCCGATAAATATTTAACAATTGAAATGACAAATTCTCTTGTTAATAGGTTAGAAATAGGGGGTGAGCTACAATGATTTTCTAGACCCGGAAGATGAACGGGGAATAACTGTTCCAAAGGTGCTTTGTGTGGATCTCCTCCAGTCCCTCACAGAGCTCACAGGGCAGCAGCAGTCATAGCAGAGAGCCAGTTCTCTGGACAGCATGGTTTCTGGGTATGGTGGTCTGGAACCACTGGAGAAGAGGCTCTATAAGATGTACTTGACAATTCAGAAAAATCATAGATCTGGGGTTAATGAGCAAAGGAGTATATTTTGGAAGTGTTTTATTTGTGGCTTTCCTTATTTTTGGTTTCTACAAATCATTGACACCTTCCTCACTGGTATATGAAAAGCATCTAACCAATGTAATAAGTAGTTCACCAGCTCTATCTAGGACTGGATGCATTTTATACCCACAGGGAATTTTTGCACAAAATTTTATTCAGATTTCTACTGAGAATTAGATATTGTGTGTTATGTCTGTCACAATGCTTTGAGCAGCATATAATAGCAAAATTCTAAATGGCTTATGTAGTAAGGAAGGTTTATTGTCTAAAAAGTAAGTGGTGTAGGCTGGGGATTTAGCTCAATGGAACCATGCCTGCCTTGCAAGCTCAAGGTCCTGAGTTCAATCCCCAGTACCAAAGAAAAAAAGTGATGATGTGGTGAGGTTGCTGAAAGATTGGTTCATTCATCAGCCCACACACTGTCAGCCATTTTGTTCCCCTTGAGTTGGCCGAGGATATTCCCTTGGGGTTGCAAGATGGCTGTTAGTTTTCAGACCATACACAGCGAAGGGCTCAGAAACCCCAAACCCCTAGCTGCCCTCTCATGTCACGTTGACAAAAATTGGTCATGTGCCCACCCTAAGAAATCACTGGTAAGGAAAATAGGAGTATTAAACTGGCCTGGATATTTAAGGTTTACTCATAACTAGAGATAAGATGAGTTTCCTTAGAATCAAGTTGGAAGAGCCTTAGGATTCTCTCAACATGAAGAAGGCAAAAGGACCTTGGCTCAAGAATGGGTAACTAACTGTATCTGCTTTGAATGCTCAGCAGAAACTCAACCTCCATCTTTCCATATTACGTTGCATATCAAATCAGAGTGTCCGTGGTGCAATATCTTAATTTTGTGATTTGGGCGACTTTTTACATTAAAATTTAGCCATAATCTAGTAAAGAAAATACAAAACAGGAAACTTGAATAAGAATGAAACATCTCTGTCATTCTGTTTTACCAGTGAAAGCCAACTCCCTGTCCCCAAGTTAGAACAACTGATTTACTGCAAAGGCTTAGGTCTTTCTGTGCTGCTCAGATGTGTGTCTCTGTGACAAATATCTGTGGTGAATCAACTTGTAAGGGAGAAATATTTAATTTGGCTCATGTTTCACTCCATGGTTTCTGGGCCTTGTTCCTTCGGGCCTGTGGTGGCACAGAACATCATGGCTGGCGTCCATGGTGGGATGCTCTGTTCAGCATGGTGGCTGGGAAGCAGAGAGAGGGAGAGACAGAGCCCTGAGATCCCTTTCACAGTCGCTCCCTCAGCGGCGCACCTTTCTTCCACTAGGCCCACTTTCCAAAGCTTCCGCCACCTCCCAGTAGCGCCTCAGACTGTCGACCAGGCGTGTACCACATGGCCTAGAGTTCCACTCAGGATCTGAATATAGCATTCCTCTAGAAGCCGTTCATTTCAGATAAGAAAGTAAAAAAGGAGTCAGCCTGGGAGTACACCACAGAACAAAAGCTCTACGCCCACAGAATATTTCATTTCAAAGGCTCTGAGGCGGAAAACTGAAAATATCCAGAAGGGCTGGAGTGGCTGGCACATGGTGAGTAGAAGGAACATGGCAAGGAGAGTGGAGACAGGTGAATTTGCAGGTCCTTCAGAGCCTTGCAGGTACTGGAAAGGAATTAGGGATTCCATTCTAGGAGGAGGGAAACCACTGAAGCATTAAACAGGGTCCACTGTAAGGTAACAATAACACTATATCGAAAAGGCAACAGTATTTCTTGTCTTTTCTTTTCTTTTTTTTGGTACCGGAGATCAAACTCAGAACCTCGCACTTGCCAGGCAGGTGATGTGCCACTGAGCTAAATCCCTGACCCTATAACATGTTCTACTTCATGTAGAACTCACGGTTTTAGAGAAGCTATTTACCAGAGTCCCAATTTAACAGACGGTTGCCAAGAAGTGAACTTCACCACTTTGATTCTATGCAAAGTTGACCAGTTGTTCTAGTTGGTAGACAGATTTCATGGACAGGTCAAGCTAGTGGACTGATTTATCTTAGGGAAACTCTTAAGGCATTTTAAATAAAAGAATGTCTCTGTGTTTTCTCTTTGAAGAGCAGAAGAAAGCTCCATTTCCCATCGGGGTGAGGCTGCCCCTTAACTCCGCCGTGGCTCACTCATTTATTTCTAAATGACTTCTAGAAGTGATGCTGCTTTGGGGCATTGAGAGGCTGAGCAGGCCCATCTCCAGCATGGTGCCAGCCAGCTCCTCCCGGGGCTCCGGTGGCTGGCGTTCTCTGGGCGCACACTCACGAGGTTCTCTCTGCAATGGGATCTGCGTGGGCCCATCGCTGAGTCCTTCACATTTCATTTGCATTACTGAGCCGACATGTTCTAGAGCGCTCTCGCTGTCTTAGCAGGAGATTGGGGGGGGGCTTGTATATAGTATAAGGTTTGCTTTTGGGGGAGTTCCCTTGTCACAGTATTTGTGGAGCCCCAAGCCTCTGGAGGCCAGTGTGTTGGGAGACAGCGTTGAGCAGTGTGAGTCCGTGGTTCTGGAGCGTGCTGAGGTGAACACTTCCGAGAGGAGGCTCTGGCAGGAGGTGGCGTAGAGCTAAGCCATAAGGACCTCTGCCTGGCCCAGTGAGACAGAGGGTACAGCATTCCGGAAGGGGTGAGAGTCCGGCTACAGGAGCCCAGTGCAAGGAAGGCGACAGCTGGCTTCAACAGGTGAATGGGTTTACAGGGAGGAGAGGAGAGCTATGGGCTTGGAGAGTGACTGGACAGAGGGCAGAACTGAGATGCTTCCGAGTGGGCAGCTCCCCGGTGAAGAGTTAAGGTGGAACACAAAGCTCACAGCCTGGTGGGTCTTGCCCTGGACCCGTGCCCCTCCTCGTGACCCCGTCCTGGTGAAGGGTGAGTGTGTCATGCGTGGTCTTCAGAACAAGGCACTGAGAACTGGGTTTCCTCTTGTTCACAGGTCACATGAAGATGGTTCAGTTAAATATGAATTACTGTGATTCTTCTGTGCCTGTTGCTGGCCGATGATCAAGCCCACTCTTCTAAGTGTGGTTAACACCGGAGGAGAAATGACTTCCCTAACCGTTGTTATCTTTTCTCTCTTTGACATGAAGTATTTTCGGTGCTCTTCGAACTGGTGCTTACATGGTGTACATTCTGATGACCAAAGGCCTGAAGCAGTCAGTGTGTGACCAGGGTTTCTACAACGGGCCCGTCAGCAAGTTCTGGGCGTACGCATTTGTGCTAAGCAAAGCGCCAGAGCTAGGTGAGTGTCTCCTCCCCGCTCCTCCCAACCACCACTCCGTGTTCATTTAAAAGTGCATGAAGCAGTAGCTTGCAGGTCTTACAGTGTTGGTTGCAGGAAGTTATAATTAATGCACTTAGGGTTTGCCCTCTCCTTTTCTCCCTCCCACCCTTATAAATAACTGTGCACTGTGGGTAATAACAGCAGAGTTTACAGAGCATGCTGATTTCCAAGCGCTGCCACAGATGCACTGCCGGGGTTTATAAAATGAACGCGGCCCTCTGCTAAGCTTCTTTAACAGCTGTGCTAATAGTAGAGCAACCCGGCTATTTCCAAGTCCTATGTCTAAGCCTGCTTTCACCCTTAGAGCTGAGATTCAGATCAGCAAATTGAGCTTTCGTTTCGGTGTCCTTGTGTTCTCATTATCAAAGGCTAATTGTGAGTTTCTGCACTGTTTAACCATCAGTGATGCTGGCCCTGAGGAAAGGCATTGTAGTTCACCTTCTCACAGTTAACATAAAGATTCTGACTGAATGTGCCTGTAGATTTCTAGGGATTTTCACAGCCAGTGCCACTGCAGGACATGATTCCCAACTGCTGTGTTTGTCAGCAGCCAGCTGCCTCCAGTAGCCAGCAGTTGGCTTGACAGTTGTCATCCCAGGTCAAAGTCAAGAGCAGAGGAGCAGCAGAAAACTTCTTCTAAAACCTCTAGTGGCTGAGTGTGGTGGCGTCCACTTATAGTCCAGAACTTGGGGGGCTGAGGGAGAGGCGCATCATGAGTTTGGAGGAGCTGGACTGCGTGGAGAGGTGCAAGGCTTTCCTGAGAGGGGACCGTGGGTGACTTGTGTGGGGCCATCACACGTGGCATCTTTGACAACAGTCTTGGATTAAAACGCACTAGTGCAGATTCATTTATCCAGTGAGTGTATTTATTTACATTAAACTCTGCCGTGGGCCAGACAATTCAGTGGCTGCTTTACCGACAAGAATTTTATAATGTGAATTGCTTTGGATTGGGCTTCCAGAAGCTATTTTATTGTTCTGAGACCAGTAGGCACAAAGTCTTAGGCTAGAGAAATAATTTTCAAACTTGGACATACAGACAGTTCTTCAAAAGCTGTGGGTGTGCTTTTAGGGATTAGCTAATTATCTGAGAATATTGTCATTTTGTATCGTCACTTGTAGATAAAAAAGAGATTTTTCTTGCTAGGCATATTTCTTTTATAGTGACCTGTTTTTAAAAAATCAGATTCATGCATTTTCTGAATCAGAATTCTTATTCTAAAAGTTGGTTTGAGAGAATGTGAGCTTACAATTCTTTTTTTTTTTTTTTTTAATCACTGAGTTTATTGGTACATTTTAGGTACACAGTACAGTTACATTCATCATTGGGATCTTGTACCTTTACATGCCAGGTCTTGGTTCTCACTTTTTCCCCGTCCCTAGTAAACTTACATTCTTCACACCTGGGGTTTTGTGACTTTTTCTCCAGATACCTACACCACTAAAATTTGAGACTTCTTCAGGTTTGGAACCTTGCCCCCTGCCTTTCTTTTATGCTATCTAATAAGTATCCTTACACAGAGGGAACCCCTCTCCAATCTTTTTGATCCTGGACTGGCTACAGATATTTGAATGTCATAAATGCATGGAAGTCGTGATTTCTCTTAAACGCCAACCCTGAACACTTTTTCACCTTTTACTATGTTCACCAAAATCTGTGTAAAGTCAGACATAATGCCTTATTTCTGGCCCTTAAGCCACAGTTGCAGAGAAATTGCCGAAGGCTTTTCTGGGTTGTGAGAGGATCCTTGGGCTGTGTTCTGTGCTCCACTCACTTGTATTCGAGGGACTTGAGATTAAAAACAGTCCTGCCTGGGCCAGGGATGTAGTCCAGTGGCACCGCACCTGCCTCTCAAGCACAAGGTCCTGAGTTCGATCCCTGGTACCAAAAGAAAGAAAAGAACAGTCCTGCCTGCCTGTCTGCCTGAAGTGAGCAGCTTCCCTTGCCCGATGGCCACTGCTGCCCTGTGCTCCAGATGAAGTCTGAGGTGCATTAGAATGGCGCACAGAGCTGGGGCCCCTGGAGGGAAACTGGTGGTGTAGGCCCTGCGGCTCAGGCTCTGCTTGGGCTGGTCCTGGGTGCCGAGCCTCCACTCACGGGTGTTCACTCAGTCCAGGGCGCCCCCACACTGCCCTCTGCCCAGGCCCATGCAGCTGTCTCGTCCCCTCGCCCAGGTCCACGGCTGGGGCCCCCAGCACTGGTTTGCACTGGCGCAGCCTCCGTCTCCTCCAGGCATGTTTGGCAGTGGTTTGCAGACGACCCAGTAAACTATCCCTTCTTAGCAGCACCGAGGTGCTGAGGCGGTAGCCTTGGGCAGAAATACTGGAAGAAAATACCCTTATCTCGACAGTTTTCGATGATGCTAGATTCTTTATGGGGGCATTTTCATGTCTTGAGTACCTTTTTACATTTAAAAATACGACGTGCAGTCCTCCAGATCATTGTAGAGCTCGAGATGCAGGGACCTTGTGGGGAGGTTGCTGAGCCGGAGCACCGGTCACGTTCACGTGGAGTCTCCACGGCCCGGCCCAGCCCTTGTCTTGTGCATGTTGCCTTGGGTGCCTCTGCATGCATTTGGGGGTACAATTCCTTCCCACTTTCTGGTTGCTACCATTTAATTTAAAAGAGACTTAACCATTTAAATTCCTCAGAACTGAGTTTTAGGTCCCAGGTTCTGCCTTTCAATGTTCTAAAATGCTGGACTCTCTTATACAATGCCAGAGAGAAAAGATCTTATGAGGAAAAAGGACACTTCTCCCCATATATGCAGCAATGAAACTGTGCTGTTTTCCCCCAAATCACACCCACAGTTGCACTAAACTCTTTTTAATTGCAGTAAAATGCATACGTTTACACCCTTGTGCAGCCGTCATACTTCCCGACTCCCCCAAGTGAAACTCTACCCCTTAAACTGTTCGCTCCGCTGGTGTTTCACTAAGCTCTTCACCAAATCAAGAAGGGGTCTGTTCCACAGAGAACAGAGAGCTTGCTTCAGTGACTTTCAGGACTGCTGTCTCCTAGAGCGAGGGGAGGAAGAGGGCCCCACTCTGCTTTGGTGCCTGCTATTGGGATGGCTTTAAAACCCGCTGAGACAGGTTTGCGGCAGGCGCTCCGGCGAACTGCCCAGCTGTCTGTGGCCTGCCACACTCTCAGGGTGGGCGCCCCACGTCTCCTGGTGGTCCCAAGTGCCTGGGAGGTCCTCATGCCCATGGGCGCCCTGCAGCTGCGGAGAGTCTGCATGACAGGTGCAGGCAGGAGGCACAGACCGGGAGGGGCGCTGCCACGTGTAGACCCCACACCCCACGGCAGCCACCTCAGGACTGGAAGCGGCTGGGTGCAGGTGACAGTGAGCGAGGTGTGGTGATCACGACCCAGGAGCTAGGTGAGCCCGTGACGCGACTGGACCCTCCCTTTGTGAGTCAGTCCTGTCTGTGCTTGGCCGGACTGTGTCCCTCGGTGCCAGCTGGATGGACCCTGGGCCAAGGGAGCGTGGTTGGCTGGCATCAGATGCACAGTCCTGGGATAGTTACATTGCTTCCGGCTGGCTATGGGCACCGACGGTCGTGCTGGGAGTGGTTTCTGCACACGAGCTTCCCAGCTGTAGCTCTCGGCTGTGGCCCGAGACCCAGACCCGGCCCCAGGAGCCAGGAGCGATCGGTCCCCTTCCCGGGGAACCACGTTCCTCTGAGCCGTCATCCCCGGAACAGGCCGTGTGGCTGCGGCGTCCCTGCTGGGAAGTGCTCCTCTTTGTCCTCCGTCCACCGCCTGGCACACTTGTTCCAAAACAGCCAAGTGGGTCCAGGTTAGTTCTGCCCTTGGGGTCTTAGGACACACCTTGTCTGTCCCCATGGCTGCAGCCCCGTGCCCACCCCAGGAAGGTGCAGAGCAGTGCTTGGCGCCAGACCTGCGAGTCCCACCTCCGTGCACAGAAGCCGTTCGTTCTTCACTATGCTCTTGAACAGAAGTGACGGTGGGGTTGAATTAAATCTAAAGGATTAGGCTGAAATGCTTTTTACTTTATGGCAAATAACTTTGTTACAACGTGTTGGAATATTGTACTGGATTTAGATTTTAGTTGATGCTCAGTCATAAAAGATCTCAATTATGAATGACTATATTTGTTTTGTTTTGTTTTTTGGTACCGGGGATTGAACTCGGGACCTTGCAGTTGTGAGGCAGGCAGGGTGCCACTGAGCTAAATCCCCAGCCCTCTGTATTTGTTTTGAACGTAAAATCTGACTCCTGCTTCTTCTTTCCACTGAGAACAAAGGTCGGCTGGAATTGCTGTGTGCATCTCCCCCGGCAGAGGGAAGGAGGCACAGAGCAGCATCACCTCAGAAATCCGGGGTCTTTGCTCAGTGCCTAGGTAGCCCGGTGAACTCTAGGAAGTAGACCCCAGGCCTCCTGGTGGAGGTTTTGGCCCTGAAATGTACACACAAGAATGACCATCATCATCTGGCTGTCAGCCTGCTGACATTTATAGACATAATAAAAACCAGGGCCCTCACAGGGAGAAGAGGGTTTCAGTGGATGTTTTAGAACAGGTACAGAACGGTAACAATTGATGGCTTTGCTAGTCTATCCTAAACAAATATGAAGTAATAATATTTAATAATTCAGGAGGGAACTGAACTAATAATCCCAGGGAATGGAGGGGCAGCCTGTGTTGACCATGCTCAGCGTCAGAACCGTAGCAGTCTTCCGGACCAGAGCTCTGCCCTTTCCTGGTGTCACAATTTGAGGCCGTCCACTAAGCAAGAGATGAGACAAGTACTAGCTCCCTTTGTGCTTAACCAGATGTCAGAGCAAGAAAAGGACCTTCTAGTTCTTGTTATGTGGAAAGTAGTCAAGTTTGAATTCACCAAGGAGGGCGAGGGAGGCTGGTTTTTCCTGTGCCTGCTACGAGAGATGGGAGCGAGCCGGAAGCGTTCACCTATGGGACGTGGTTTCCAGTGTCTCGTCCCTCTTTGTCTTCCCGGCTCACGGAATGGGTGAATTTGTTACTGGGCCTGTTCTGTGTCCATTTTTACATGGATATTCTGTATTTTTTAGAATCGAGGCAGAATATCCTTGCTGGCGTAAAAGCATCCACCTACCAGAGCACAACTCTAGTTTCTGTTATATACATTCCCAACCTCTGCTTCTTCACAGATGAGTTGTTAGGAAAGCTTTTGGTAGATCCTGGAGAGCTTTCTTACACTTAATTCCGCAGAACAAAAGCTGTTACTTTCTGTTTTTCCTCGCTTGGTTTGTTGACAGTGAGTCATTCCCCTACCTCTTCTCAGAAAATGTGCGCAGGATCATTTCTGTTCTCCCTTTTCCATCATTGTCTTCTGTTTGAATTTTGCTTTCTTACTGCCTAACTTTAAGAGCTTCAAATTTTCTGATATCCCAGAGGTACACATGTGAGGGGTGCACTTTGTCACGGACTGAAGGAAAGTTACAGTTCTACGACTCCGAGACAGAACATTTTGCCGGGCACTTGAATTCCTACTCTAGCCTGTTTAATTCATTTGATACATTCAAAATTGGGGCCAATTCCCCAGCCTTCATTTTTTTTTTTTTTATTTGGGGGGAGGCAAATTCTCCCTACAGTGCACGAACTGGCCTTAGACTTGTGATGGTCCTGCCTCAGCCCTCTGAGTAGGTGGGATTCACACCAGTCTTTGGACTGGTAAATGATCTGAGGCGTTTCCCAACCACTCTGGGTGATAACTTCCTGAGGTGTGCAGTTGAACTGAAAAGTGGGCAGTATCCCAAAAGTGACGTGCGTTGCTTGCTTACCATGTACGAAGAGAGCACATTGATTATCCTGTCAAATCTTCAGTGATCCAAGCCACTGTTGTTCATTATTCCCGTTTTATAAATGAGGAAACTAGAAAGCTACAAGGACAGGAGGCAGCTGACCCAAGGTCGGAGAGCAGGAAGCACCAGTGCAGCACTCTGGCCCTCTGCCGCCCCAGCTCCATCCGTCCCGCTCTGAGAACTGCTGTGTGACGGAGGCTCATCTGCCTTCTCTTCTCCCTTGTCCTGCAGGAGACACGATCTTCATCATTCTGAGGAAGCAGAAGCTGATCTTCCTACACTGGTACCACCACATCACTGTGCTCCTGTACTCCTGGTACTCCTACAAGGACATGGTGGCCGGAGGGGGTTGGTTTATGACCATGAACTACGGCGTGCACGCTGTCATGTACTCCTACTACGCCCTGCGGGCCGCGGGCTTCCGGGTGTCCCGAAAGTTCGCCATGTTCATCACCCTGTCCCAGATCACGCAGATGTTGATGGGCTGTGTCATTAACTACCTGGTCTTCTACTGGATGCAGCAGGACCAGTGTCACTCTCACTTCCAGAACATCTTCTGGTCCTCACTCATGTACCTCAGCTACCTTGTGCTCTTCTGCCATTTCTTCTTCGAGGCCTACATCGGCAAAATGAGGAAGAGCACCAAGGCTGAGTAGTGTGGAACTGAGGAGCAAGCCATAGCTCAGGGTCATCAAGAAAACTAACAGACAAAAGAACATGGCACAAGGAATCACACATGGTGCAGCTAAAACAAAACAAAACGGAACATAAGAGCAGACACAAACCCCGAGGCAGCTTAGGGATAATTAGGCCGACCTGACCCAGTAAGTTTATGATCCTTTGTGGGTGAGGACTCACTGAGGCGCCCCCGTCTCCAAGCACCGCTCTGGAAGACCCCACTCCCACCCCTTACCTGTCCGCTCTCTAAGACGAGCCACAGCGCGGAGAGCCGAGGCAGGAGATGCGGGAGGCAGGAACGGCTGTTAGCACTGCAGGACCACGTTTCTCTAAGGATGGAATTTCACTTTAAAGGCTGTGCGAACACATGCGTGCACACACACACTCACACACGATCCTTTCTAATCCCTTTCAACGCAAAATCAGAGCCAGTAGCAAAGACAGTGACGGAAGAGACACAGGGTCTGTATCTAGAACAATACTTCTGAAGAATTTCACGCCTGTTAAAAGGTTAGCTATTGGAGCTGTATGAGAGGTGTCTTAATCATTTTTTATTTCGTCTAGAAAATGGATTCATAAGTCCCCCTTGCCTCACAGGCTGGTGAGTCTGCCAAAACCACATGGGCTCCAGTACTTTTCCAGGGCAGTGGACACAGCCGGAGCATTCCTGTAACCCGCCTCTGACGTAAGATGGGAGGAGCATTGGTGTAATCACTCGTCCCAGACGTGCACAGAAGCGCACATGGAAGTGAGCAGGTGGAGGCTGCCTGAGGACCTGGACGGGACCACGCTGTCCTGGCACGCTCGGCCGCCTGGGCTGGGGAAGGCAAGCAGTGGGAGGGCACGCAGCAGACAGTACGTGCGCCCTGTCCTGTGCAACTTCACAGGCTCGCCATTCCTGATGCAGCCCCGTGGGACGTCTGTGTTTTCTGTATTTTTCTGAATTTCAAAAAGAAGTGTTTGTGTGTGTGTGTGTGTGTGTGTGTGTGTGTGTGTGTGTGCCCGCGTGCCCGCATGCAGCACCTGCCCCTCCCCAGCAGTGGAGAGACTGCAACCAACCCTCCCGGCCAGTCGGGCTGAAGACGGGGAAAGCCCGGTAGACCAGCCCTTCAAATTTTAAACCATATCAGACACCCATTCTTTGGCCAAATAAGAAGATTCCTTCCTGCTTCAAGTGAACTTCAAGAAAAATTTTAAAAAGGGACTTTTGCTCTGGAACTCAATCAATCGATTAAGAGCCATATTTTAAAAAAAACAAGCTAGATTATATTATCTATAATATTTCAGTCCTCCACAAGCCAAATAAATGTGTCAATGTTACTAGTATTTCAAAGAAGCAATTATGTAAAGTGTTCAGTGTGATACATAGTATTCTAATTGGGTAAGTAGGTTAATGATTAGGCAAATAGATGAAAAGACTACGGGCTTCTACTCTGCGTAGATCACACGTGCACACAGGTGGGGTTCAGTGAACCCCAGAGCCCAAATGCATAGGAACACATTTTCTGGCTAGCAGAAACTGTTTATCTTTATTTTGAGAGTGTACAACAAAAGGGATTTTTCAAATTATTTTTATATTTTAGCTTTCATTGTGCTGTCCTTCACGAAACACAGCGGCTCTGCTTTTCTGTCCAAGACGGCAAGAGCTTCATCAATATCTTGTTCATGTGTGGAATTTAAAAAATAAAGTTCTGTTCTGTGTGAACGGCTTGAGCCGTAAATAGTCCACGCAGACCGTGCAGTAACTCGAGAGGACAGGGACAGCTGTGGGAGGGCCGGTCACCTCCAGCCACACGGTCTGCATCGCAGTGCCCCCATGGGGTCCCACAGATGTGCTGTTACAGCGGCAAAGGCTGGACCTGACCTGCGGGTGAGTCCTGCTGCCACCATCAGATTCTTGGGGTGCAGAGTTCCTTTGAGTTTTATGGATCTCTGTTATTGCAATAAGCTTTCCCCCCTTATTTGTGGAAAATGAACAGAATAGTTAAAATGAAGAGAGGGCCATGTATCAGTTGGCTTGAGTTAATCGAGGGATCAGTTCGAGGCTCACCTGGTTGATTGAGTTTAATTATTCAATGCAGTGATTTCTCACAGTGTGCAGGTTAGAGCAGGGAGATCAGCATGAACCTGAAAAGACTCCAAAGTGATACTTCCAGGGCCGGGAGTGTAGTCAGTGGCACAGTACCTGCCCGGTAAAATGATGCTTGCAAAAAGCACTTTCATGCTTGTGTTCATTTGTAAAATGACTTAGAGTTGTGTTTACACATTGGATGTCTAATAGTTTTTAATTAGTTAACTATATCTGAAGGCATTTCCAATGTGTATCATGGGAGGAAGAAACAACATTTTTTTAAAAAAGTCTCGCATTGAAGGTTCTGTAACACAGTTTTTAACATCTTGGCTTCGCTGCTGTAATTATATGAAGATCGAGGCTGGCCCAGATCTGAGGCTGGCCCATGACCAATCTGAAACCTACCAGAAAGCTGACTGCCACACAGATCCCTGCTGTCGGGTAACATTCCAGAAAACCTTGGGCTGGCAGGTTTTTATAGCTGCCCCACTATGCCGCAATAGGTTGTCTTTCTATTAGAGATTTTCCATTGCATTCCAATCCCAGTAAGGTGAAAACATCATTCCTGGATCAAGTAAAATCCTTGATTTCCTATATACATAGATAGAAAATTTTGTGCACTGAGCTTAAACTGAAATGCATGAGTTTGCAAAGAAATTCAGTGAGAAATGCCCTCCTCACACTGCAGGGGGCTTTATCTGGACCATCCAGTGTTGCTTAGGAGAAAAGAACAACTGCTATTATTATTTATTTATTGTATTTATAGCCAATGCTGGGCCAAAGTACCAAATTGAAATCGTAGGTTAAGGTTACTATGCCAGGTAATTTATTCCCATTTTTTTCTAATCATACACACTACAGAAGTGAGGAATGGGGAGAACACACGCATATGTGTTGTGAGAAGAATGCTCTACCTGGAGAGGCCTGTTAGGGAATCCTTGTGGATTTCTGTTGAAGTGAATATAAGAACATGCACCTAGGAGAACACTTCTTGGAAGGAGGCGTCAGATTTGTTTTTTCGTCACATGGTGTCATAAAGCACCAAGCCGCGTACTGGGGTAGAAGGTTCCAAAAGTCTGGGCTCTTCCCAGACTGCAGAGTTCCTGGGAGAGGTGACATGCTCAGGTTGGTGGCACCATGTGTGTCCCAGTGAGTCAGCTGAACACACTCTGAGGGCTTTGTTTGCAGTTTGGACAATGATTCTTTAATGGCCTTGCTGGGATGGCCAAGCACAGAGTCCAGGGAGCTGCTAGGAGGGTGGAAAAAAACAAATGGGCTCGGCCTCCTCCCAGAGTTCTGAGCATTTGGGTCCCGTGATCATGGCCATGCTCATCGGCTTACACACTTACTTCCCTGGAAGAGTTTCCGTCCTGAAGAGTGACACTGAGTACACTGTGAGGCAGGCCTGGACTTTCCAGTAGGAAACGTACGTTTCTGCAGTCTTTCTGTCTTCGGTAATAAATATTTTGCTATTGACTTGGGATGACGGTAGAGCTCATTCCCACAGCTCCTCAGACGTCCTCTGTCCCCTTTATGTTTACAAACATCACCTGGTTCTTTGTGCCTCAGACTCATTGCCAGCAGGGAGGAACTTTGCTAAGAATGCCCCGGGGCATTTGACCTGTCCTGTGTGTGTGAAGGGACAGCTGAGGGTGCAAGGGTGGACAGCGAGTACGATGTGCTCAGTCTCAGCTGTGTAGTCCCATGGTGACAGCTGTGGCCACAGATACCTAGCTGAAGAGCCCAGATCCATGCACCGGAGGTGGTTCTTAAGATCACTGTCCTCCCCTCATTCTCTGGAAATCAGGGCTCCTGGAAGAGAGGGAAGCCCCTGGTCTCCTTGTGTTTGTTACCGACTGACAGCTGTTCTGGCAGTGTGGGGGACAGGGACAGCACACTCGGGTGTGGGAGGGCACAGAGCTGCACCTTGATTTCAGGTCAGGTAGGGAAGTCTCTCAGTCAGATCCCTATCACTTGAACTCCACACCAACAGCTGCACCGTCGTAACCTTCCAGAAGCAGCCGGTTCCATCACAGAAGCCAGTTCCCTGAATCGGGGTCCGATGACATGAGCAGCCCATTGCAAGGTCCTGACGTGTTGGAATTTAGGTGCTGCTGTTCTGCTGAAGTGTGGAGGCTCTTGGGACTTTTCCTCCCAGTGGACAGAAATGAAGCCTGCATAGGAAGTCAGGCAGTGCTTCCTGTCCTGTGGTCACGACCATTTCAGACTAGTCTGCTGTTCTGGGGGTGTCCAGGCTGCTTCCAGCACCCTGAGAACCGCCGGACTAGCGCCGAGGCCCCAAGTCTGTTCAGAGAGAGACCCGCCCAGCACAGCCTCGCAGAGCAGATCCCGGCTGTGTTGGAAATGTTATTTTCAAGTGCTTATCTCACAACATGAAAAGAAATATTTTTTTGGTGTATCAAGATTAAAAATAAAATCAGAACTTTTGATTTGAAATCAAATGGTGCCTCTGGCTTTTTTCATCACATATTCTGGGAGCTCCCACGGAGACACTCAGAGTGGCGGGCAGCTCGGACCCCTCGGGAGCATTGTGAAGTTCCTGTGCTCACCGCCTGCATGCACACAGACCTTTGGTGCCCTGGCAGGGATGACGTGGGCCACAAGCCTTAGAAGCAACTCAAGGAGTTGCCTGCACCTACTGGTCACATGCTCCCTGGTCCCAAAGTGATCTGGCTTCAGATCCAGCCAATACATCTGGTGGGGGCTTTTGAGGTTGGGGGGCTTACGTCACTCTCAGTGGCCCTTTGGAACCCCCAGACAGGCACCATAGTGCCTACCAAACCCAGGAACCCGGGGCATGGTTTCCCACAGCCAAGTGATATCTTTCTGCATCATCTGCAAATACTCTGTTAAGATGGAAATGTTTATTCCGTTTGCAATCTGCTTAACATTCACTCAGGGTAAAATGGGAGGGGGTCCATGCTGCACACAAAATATTTTTATTAACTGCAAAAAAGTGGGAGGAGGGGTCTAAGGCTTAGCAAGTGTTTCTGTTTTGGTGCTGAAGTCCCAGAAGCATACAAGTGACTGCCAGCTGTGTGGCCTCCGGTACATGTCTCAGGACTGAAGCTTCAGACGTGATTAAAACAGGCAAGGAAAACATGCAAACCCTTGTATCACAGTCTCACTTACAAAGATCCAAGGCCAAGAAGTATGTGGTGTGATTAAAAAGTAAGATGAATGTTTAAATTTTAAAAACATCATAGTGGAAGACATTGCTTGAATCTCTCCCCTACCCCAAAGGCTCCGCTCGCTGAGAACACACATCCTGCCCTTCTTGTCACTCTCCTAGGTCCTCTTGGGAGTGTCCTGTCCTGGCTGCCTTGATGTCACAAATCAGTTCAAAATGTTGACCTTTCATAGTCATTATGACTTTGGGGAAGAGCCAGAAGTCACGTGGCGCCAGAAGCAGCGGAAGGCTAGGTGTCAGCTGGAATGCAGCTTTCCGTGGGACAGCACTCAGCGGTGTTCACGGTGTTTTTCGTCACACCTTGTAGAACTACACGAGAGGTCTTTCAGAACTGCTTCAGAAAGTGGCAAAGGTGATGGGTTGAGTGCAGTCAGGCGATTTCTGAGGGGGATTAATGCTGTGTGTCTCACTGTAATGGTGTTTAGAGATTTAAAAATCCACTATTATTTTGATTGGTGAATTGAGGCCATTAACATTGATGATATGGGTTGATATCCTTGTCATGTTATTTTCCTGTTACTGGCTTTTTAATTTTTTTCTCTTCTCCCTTTAATTTCTTGCCTTGCCTGCTGGGTTTGCTCATGGAGTCATCCACTGTTATTGCGATCATGCCTCATATCATGCAGCAGCCTTCCCAGGAAAGAAAGCAGGAATAAGATCAGAATGCTGGCACTCCAGTGATGGCACTCTTGGCTGTTTGAGTTTTGTTTTTGTTTGGATTGTTTATTTATTTAATTTTGGTACCAGGCTCAAATTCAGGCCCTTGCACTTGTGAAGCAGGTGGCGGAACCACTGAGCTAAATCCCAGCCCTGGATATTTTTTTAGAATGAGTAAAGTTAATGGGGTGTCCTAAACCCATAATCAGAACAGACGCAGCAAGTCTCTTGTCAGACAGTTGAAATAACTAGCAGGGTTCCTCTCAGGTCTACCAGGAGCTGATTACATTCCAGGCCTCAGAGATCTAGGGCAGGATTCTGTAATTTCCAGACACCTCTTCCTAAACCGGTCTGGGAGACAAGTGAGCAAGATTTCCACTGTGTGTGTTACCCTTCAGCCCCCACAAAAATGACAGCTCAAATTCACCTGTGTGTAACATGTCACTGAGAGGTACAGGCACAGCGAGTGATGCCCTGAGACAGGCAGTTGGGCCCCACTGTGATCTGAAGGGGCCATTGTCTACCATCATTCTGTCTTGCTATAGTTTGGATCTGAGTGTGCCCCAGAGGCCCGTGGTTCCCCGCCCATGGCACTGGTGGGAGGCCCTTAGGTCACTGGGGGTTGGTCCTTGAAGGGCCTGTGAGAGCCTGGCCTGTTCTTTATGTGTGTTTCTTCTTAGCCTTGGGGTGAATGTTTTTGCTTCACCGTGAGCTCCTGTGGCCTCAGCACACATCCAAAGCAACGGGGCCAACCAGCCATGGACTGGTCCTTCCAAGACTGAGTCCAAACGAACCTTTGTCTTTATGAGTTGGTCGTCTCGGGTATTTGTTACAGTAGCAGAAAGCTGACTAAGACACCTTTTATAGTTTTATGTCTTTTTATACCCTCTGGTTTTCCTTGTTTTTCACTGAATAGTTGAAGGAAGGCCCCTTTGGAATTTTGCCACATTTACCCATGCATTGCAGAGTATGTAGTTATATGAAAAGGATCACCTACGTGCACACCAGCTGAAGAGTCCCCTCACGCTGCACGCCCCTTCCCTCTCCCTGCTGGATTTGGAATCTGGTGTTTTCAGCTCCCCAGGGTGGAAACTGTGTGCTACACTCAGGGCTTCACACACAGCGTCCTTTTCCATTGACTACACTAACTCTTTCGTGCTAGAGGGGGACTCTTGTCCTGAGTGTTTCTCTCCTGTTTTATTTATGAAAACTCCAGTGAGTGTTTCTTAAAGCAGCCAGTATCTACGAAAAGAAAGAAAACAGTGTTCATGGTGCCTGTGCTGAGCATAACGAGAAAACACCAGAACCCTTTGCAAGTGAGCACTTCCTCTCCAAACTCGAAGTGGCTCTAATTTCAGCTGAGTTTAAAATAATAAAATTGAAAGAACATAAATAAAAGCTCAGAACTTCCAGACTGACTCAGGCGGCCCAGCCAGCTCAGGTAGCCTGACTTTCCCGGGTGCCGCCAGCCTGTGGGGGGAGTTTTGACCTGGGCGCGGGACTCGTGCTGCACTGCCTGAGATCTGGCCAGGTCTTTGCATCTGTTTCTGGACATGGCCAGGAGAGAGGCCAGGCTCTGCAGCTGCACCCCACTGGTCCCTGAGATCCCTGTCACAGGACCAGGTCCAGCTGCTCCCACTTCTCAGGCTCATGTCCCTCTGCTCTGCGGTGGGTGACACACCTGTCCCTGGGAGACGCTCTGTGAAAGGCTGGCCCAACTCCACTAGGGACCCTGACTCATATCCAGGGCGAGGGACAGAGTGGGGTCTGTCTTCTCTGCCTCGTATGAGACAAGGCTCTTCCAGGCAGATGGGCTTCTGTGGCCACCACAGCAGTGCCCAGGCTGCCCGGCCGTAGTTGAGACCAGCAGGGATTGAGTTCCTTTTCTGGAAGCCCTGCTGTCCTGCAGGCTCCCCTCACCCACCCTCATCATAGGTGCAGACATCTTTGAGAACCACAGCTCAGCCCAGGCACCCAGTAACCTAGGCCAAGAGGTGGGACTCCAGCTGCAGGCTGGAGTCAAGCTCTGCCTGGCCCCACCAAGCTCCAGCCCTTGCCTGGTGCAGCCAGCCCTGTCAGACGTGCAGAACCTGAAAGCAGACCCAGGGAGCTTTGTACAGCTCTAGCGAGGATCAGACAGGGTCCTCTGGAGAGGTGTTCAGAGGCACTGACAGTCCGACTCCGAGTGGTCACCATAACAGTTGCTGATCTGGAAGAAGCTGAAGGTGTGCTTTTGGCACGGAGTCGGCACGACCGTGGCTCCCATCTGAGGACACAAGATTGGGAACGAAAATGGAATTCTTGGTGGCGGCTCCACACTGGATGTGTTAGGATGTGGCCGTGTAGGTGAGAGTGGGAATGGTACTGTATGAAAAGAAACGGAGGGGTTTGATTATCTGCTGCACTCAGAAGGGAAAATCCACATGGGCTTCAGAGAGGCCGGCGTTCTGCTCCGTGAGCATGGGAGGCGAGGCCGATGGCTGACAGATACTGGATAAGAAGGCCTGGCTCTAAGGCAGACCCTGGCCCTGGGCATCACAGTCACAGACCTGGCAAGAGGGGAGCCGCTGCACCCGCACCTGCCCAGAACCCTCCTCCTCCGAAGGACAAGGCCTGGCACTGGAAGGCAACTGTGGCAGCCCCTCGGGGTTCAAGGAGGCACCATGCAGAGCTCCCTATGTGTTTTTCTCCAATGTGTTGGCACCTACTTTGATAATAACTGCTATCATTCTGTCATATCTTCCATATACATTAAAATTGTTTTGCTTTTTTTCTCTCTCTTTTGGTACTGGGGATCAAACATTGGACCTTGCACTTGTGGAGCAGGAAGTGGCACCACTGAGCTAAATCCCTGGCCCTAAAATTATTTTGCTTTTTGAAAATGTGCTCTTCATCAACTAAGGCGATCTGGGCACCCAGAAGTGTCATTTATGTAGATGGTGTAGATAAGCCCTTGATTCTTTGTTTAAGTTACCAACTTGCGGGATATTAATTTGATGCTCCAGCTGCCTCTGGCAGTGGGAGGCTTGAGGGTTCCTTTCTTTCAGTCTCCCCTTTTCTCGCTGCTTATGGCCATGGATTTCTCTGGACCCAGGACGGCCGCTGATGCAGTTACTGTTCTTTGCAGTCCGCCCGGCCCCTCTGGCGGGGCGAGGCCTCCACACAGCGGCCGTGTTGCTCTCTCGTGTCGTGGGGCTCCTTGTCCTCGGCGCCGCACCGCAGCCCCGCCTCCCCTTCCGCTTTGCAGGCTCAGACCCCGAACCGACCATTTCCCAAGAAATGGCTTCTTTCCTTCCTTCCTTTTCTTCTTCATGTCTTTTTTTATTTTTTTCCTTTTTGGTGTTTTGAGAGAGGGTCTTGCTATGAACTCTGGGCATTCATCCTGCACTCTCCCTATTCAGTTCCTGCATGACCATTTGATCCCCATTTAACAAGCACACGTTTAACTGTGCAGAGCATTAGGTACGTGTAAACCTTAAGGCATCTAATCATGTTCTTTGACTGTTACAGAAGCTACTCAAGGCTTCAAAGAAATTGTACACAGACCCCCACGAGTGTCCTCCAATAATAATGACAGGTATTTAATTAAATTTCAGTTAAGTAATTAAAAAGAAGTGTTCTGATCGTAATTTTGATATTTCATCCACATAAAAACGTGTATGGGTTAACCAGAGAGATAATGCCTTAGCCAGCACAAATATTTGTTTATTTACTCAGTCAAGAAATACGTGCCTGGAAATCAGAGGCACACATATTTTTAACCTGTAGCTGAGATTTTAAATGAATTTCTACAATAAGAAACTTCTGGGGATTGCAGATCACTCACAGTTGAGCTGCTCCACAGTCAGAGGTTTGAGGATGCACCAGGAGCCATACACAGCCGGAGAGTGAGGTGGAGCAGCCTGTCTCCCCAGACGTCGTCCCCGGTCTGTGGCCCTTTGCAGTTGACGGTCCCTCCTGCCTTACTCTGCTTTGTGCTGGGTCGTCAGGCTATGAATCCGCTTTCTTCTTTGTGGCTGCGGCTTGTTATTGTGGCCCCCGACCGGCCCCGCCACCTCCTTGCCCAGCGTCCTTTGTAGGAGAGTGAGCGGGGGCCAGAGGTGCTCTTCCCTAGGGCTCGGCGGCTGAAGAGCCCCAGAGGTTTCCAGGTGAGCACCTGTCGCCAGGCTGTTCCCTTGCACCGTTACTGTCCCAGGTTCATGGATCTCTCACTACTTCAGTGTGGAGCGCCTGCTGCGGAAGGGGCTCCGTCTCAGGAAGCCAGTGCTCTGGCCTCCCTGCGAGCCCTTCTCTCCCCCGTCCTGTGTGACCTGAGCCGGGGCCCGGCCCTATTCAGCCTCGCTGTCCTCATGATCTCTAAGGTCAACAGGACCCCTACTCTTCTCCCCGACTCTTCCCATGAATCGCATGGGCCAGAGGCAGCTGGACGTCAGGTCCCAGCTGCTTTCTTCGTTTGGCTCTTTGAGGCTGGTAGACTCAAAGGAAATTGAGTGGGGACTTCACGAAAGGTGAGCAAAGCAACAGTGAGTGAAGACCTACAGATCACCACCACCAACTTGACATTTCCAAGGTAGGTGGGCTGTGAAACATTTGATGGAATTCGTCAAAAAACAATCCAGTTCTTCATTGACTTTGCCGGGGTGCTGCCTGGCTTTGGAATACGTTGCATGAGGTGATCCCACCTTGCTCTTGGTTTTCCTGGAAGGTGTACAGAGAAGCAGCTCAGAGCATGTTCTCCGGAGTGGAACCAGAGATGCCTTCCTCTCCGGCTAACCTGCTGTGTGGCCATGGGCGACTTACTTGGCATCTCTTTGCCTCACTTTCTTTACCTGTTAAATAAGGTAAGAGCACTCTGCTCTTAAGTAGGTTTCCTCCACAGGCCTGCTGCCTTCTCCATGAACATTAGGAGCCACAATTCCTGACCCAAACTGAGAAAGTTCAGTTCCTCTCCCCCTACCTCCAGCCCCTTTGTCACCTACACCTAGAAGCCCGGGAGCCACTCCATCTGTCACTGCTGAGTGGCAGTGGGAGGGACAGTGACCTCCCCAAAGCATCTAAGAGAGAAGCCATAATGTCCGTGTATTTCTCAGATGCTCTCTTCCTCTGCGTACCTATCCAGCTGCACATCCACCGAGCCTGCGCTTGGCCACGATCGCTCTCCTGAGAGCTGTTCGAAGTCTCTGTCTCCTGGCAGAAGAAGCAATCTCCACTTCGCATTTCCTTCCCCTAAAAGGTCTCAACAACCATCTTGGTCTAAGAAATGTACATGAAAGCTGAAACATGTAAGCCCTTCCCCTTTGACAAGATACCTCAACTGCTGCCTCTTGACCACAGGCCTCTGTAGGATTTACTTCCAATGTTCATAACCAACGACTTGAACCAAGATCAACCATTTCCTGTCCCCGGGATACCTGCAAGGCTCATGATATTTACATCAGAAAAATGTAAAAATGAGTTCCCCTGAATGCAAAATTTCCCCAAATTCCTTCACATATGCTGAACATGGGGGGAAAAACTTTTACCTTCAAAAGGCACTTTTTTCCCTCTTTTCTAACTGAGGACCAGCCACAGAAGACTGCATCTATAAAAATATGCCCAAGACTTGCTTGCTTGTAAATTATAATTAGTCCAACAGATCACTCTGGAAGTTTCCCTGAAGCATTCAGAAAAACAATTCTAAGGTTCGTACATGAAATGATTGAGGACAAAGGATTTTTCTACACCAGCCTTTAGTTAATTCTGATTTGTGTGTTCAAGCATGTATTTCTGAACATTTAAAATAGTATATTGAATCTCAGCTTGCTGTAAGCAGGACACACTAGATTAATCTAGATTAATTCATCAGCTTGGAAATCCTTGCTTAGGTTATAGCTGACCAAAAAAAAAAAAAAAGAATTCTTACCTCAGAAGCCAACAGATGTTGCTCTTAAGCGAGCAGTGTTGGGTACCACCAGGCAGCCTTTAGCAGGGTGGCAAGAGAACAGTGCTACAAATAGGTCTTTATTAACAGCTTTTAATAAAGTCACTTGCATTCTCCTTTCCAATGAACAGGCTTCCTGCTTTCCACAGTTTAACATCAAGGAAAACAAGACCTTTTTTGGATTCAAAAACATCTCCGGTTTTACAAGCACCCCTGGAAAGAAACTTTCCTGTTGCGGGGCAGGCGCCCTGCCGGGTTCTGCTGGTCTCTCCAGGGACAGCTGCCACACCTGGGCTGAAAATGGCATCGCGGAGAGGGCTCAGCCTCTGCGAGGTGGGAGGGGCGGCCAGTGCTGACCACAAGTGCTTACTGACCAGGCCCAGCCCAAGTCCACCAGCTTCTGCTCTGGGTGATCCCCTGGGGCAGGCAGCAGTGTGCAGGGGAAACCCCCTGTTCAGTCGGCACACCAACCCCACCTCTGCCCTCCACGGTCCGCTCCTCTAGAAACCCAACTACAGCCAGTGCGGCCCCTGTCCGGAGCGGTGCCGAGGGGCCTGCAGGACGGCCAGGCACCTGCTGAAAGCCCCAGCCCTGGAAGACTGTGGGCTCTGGCGCCGGCACGCTGAGTGCAGAGGCCTTGCTGTGCCTGCAGTGAGCAGGGTGGACGGTGGGGACAGAGGAGCTGAAGGCCTGGGCACTGATGACCAGGGGGCAGCAACCGCGGATCAGGGCAGACAGCTTGAGGCCGAGCAGGAAGGCACCCTGCAACTTACCGTGTCCTCGCCTCTTGGCAGGGATCCAGGCAGGCACCCCCGATACCTCCCAGGCGTGCCTGCAAGGTGCCCCCCACTTCTCCAGGCCGCACAGGTCCACAGTGCCTGACCAGGGCCCTGACCCCCAGAGTGGGAGCCAGCCTGCTGCTGAAAGGGCTCCCTCGGGAGTCCCTCTGCTCTGTTCTGCCAACTTGGTGTGCTCGGGACTGTTTCTGGGTCCCAAACTGTCCAGGCAACAGGATTTACACAGACCCTGCTTTCCTGTTCTCCACAGAAGCTCCACTGCCTCTCACCCCTGCCCTGGAAGGTCCATGTTCGTGTCCTGCTACTCTCCCGGCCTTCTGCTTGGAAAGATCACTTTACACAATCATTTTGCCTTTTAAATTTTCCGAAGTGATTTCCTGCCTTTCATTTCTAATATTTCTATTCATGCACCCATTTCAACCTGGCCATTTGTTGCTATGTAATTTCTGTTTGACTTGCTCTCTCTTTTATTTATTCATTCATGTCCAAACTTCTGATTCTTCAGACTGTCCTCCAGGACACCTGTGATTACCTGCTGTTTGTGTGTGAGACTGTAGTGATCAGTTATTTGTTGTATACTTATGAAATGGCACACGAGATAAGGAACGTGGAAACTCTCATGATCTCTTTTATTGGGAAACATCATTTCTACTAAAATTCTTATGTGCTATTAGCTCAGAGACTGTTTATTCACCAGTCACCTGGTGTAAATGCATTATTCCATGGTCTTCACATGACGCTGCGAGGGAGTCAATACCGTGTTTTGCAGTAAGAGAAAATGAGAAAAGGAGATCATACAACCCTGTATTCAGTGCAATGCACCCAGTAATGGCCAAGTCGGGAAATAATCTTTATTGAGTCCAGTCCCAAGCTCCTGCTCTAATTACCATGCAGTGTGTGCCTTAGAGACATTGGCTTATTCTGGAACAGACCCTCAAATCTCAGTAGTAGCTTAAGGCTTTAATGAAGTTTGGAAAGCCACCTACTTCACAAAGCAGTTGCACAGCTCTGGTTACTATTTTCCAACACATACACAGTACGTTTATAATATACTGGAATAAAGAAAATCACCAGCAACTTTCTTTTATATTCTGTCTTTACTGACCTGCTTTTCAGTTTTAACCCTAAATTCCTCAGCCTCCCTTTTTTTGTAATCAAAGCTACAAGGGGGCTGGGGATGTAGCTCAGTGGCACCGCGCCTGCCTCACAAGAGTAAGGTCCTGAGTTTGATCCTGAGTACCAAAAACATAAAACAAAAACTACAAGAGATAATGAAATGAACTCATGTATATAGAGAGCCGCTTAAGGGAACCATCATTTAGTTTTGTATAAAACGTGTCTCCCGTGAAACCTGTCAGTGAGGTGGCTCCGACAGCTTCCAGAGTCCGGTCTCCTGCTGTGGCTGACTCCACTCAGCCCAGCCCGGGGCCCCAGCCCACAGCTCCAGCTGCGCCTGCCTCAGCCTCTGTCCTCCTTCCTGCTCCATTCCAGTGCCTTTGGTTCGTCCCCGCAGAGCCACTCCGCGTCTCTGTGCCTTCAGCTTCTCCTGCTCACGGGCCGCCCCCCACTGCCAGCTCGTGTCGTGTTCAGGGAGTCTGTCCTGGCCCGGGAGTAAGGGTTGACTGCAGTGTCTCACACTTTAACGCGGCCCTGGAGCTCAGCATTCATCTCCCCAGGTGGACCGAGAGCCCTGTCAGGTGGCCGCGTTTCACAGCCGGTGCTCCATACAGGCCCTGCGACATAGAGGAGGCTCAGTGGTTTTTGACTGAGTTGAATATAAAAACTAATGAACAGGGGCAGCCCACTTTCCGGTCCCCCTTCTGTCTCTCTTAGAAGCTTTCTCTCCGTAAAACTGTCCTACTCTAAAACACAACAACAACGAAACTAATGAATAAACCAAGTGAGAGGAGAATGGCCCATGGCCGGAAAATGTCTGCAGACCTCACAGGTCAGTTTTGCTGCCTTTTACACACAGGAGGTGGGATCTGAACAACAGGTGTTTCCGAAGGCCCCGCCCACATCTCACAGGGTAGCGCTCTCTTCGCCACTGTCCTCATTTCTTAGAAATGAGATGTTTACCCTTTAAATAAATAGGCGTTTACATGTTTTTAGAAATGATTGCACAAAAGACATCAATCCCCCGCAGTCTGCCCCTCGGTTTGCACTCTCACACCGTCCCTCTTGCCGCTGTCTGGGCAGCTGTGGAACTTCCTCCTCGAGTGTATTTAGCTGTGGCTGCCTTGATGTCCTGGATAGATGCAGAACGCCGACCTTTCACAGTCATGGACTCTGGGAAGACACGGACCCCGTGAAAGGGGGGTGAGGGCACAGCGCGTGGTTTTCTTTTGACAGAGACAGCCATCGACTTCTGCTTCGCGAGGCTGGTTGTACAGTACAGTGGGGTTCAGCTCCGGTACAGTAAAGGCCCAAGGTCACGCACCCTTGGCAAGCACGCCAGTTCTGCTCTCAACCCTACAGCTGTGCCCTAATGAGTCCTGAACATTCCAACGTGTGGTGTATTTTCAGCCCCCCCTCCACAGCGTGCGCACACGCATGCACACACGCACACACGCGCACACGCACACACACACCTCGCTCCCCTGCCCACCCTAAGCCCCAAGCCCCTCGTCTTTGCCAAGCTTCTCTCGTCTCCATGCCGGGCCATGTGCACTTGGAAAGACAGCGTGGGGAAGAGCTCCTGCAGGGAGCTGAAGCCCTCGGGCTTAACCCGTGACACCTTTCAAGCACTGCCCATCATCCGGGAGCACGCGCAATCCCCTGAACCTCAACTCGCTCAGTGTCTGTAATTACTCCTGGAGACACATGAGACGTTCACAAGAATAAGTGCAATCACCCAGTTTTGCAACAGGAAGACACATTTAATGGTAATGTGATTAGGAAGTCGCTACAGATGTGGTAATCTTGAGCTTTGCTCCCCTGAAACCAGATAATTAAAAGGCCCCTTTTCAAGTGGCCAGAGCCAGCTGAAAGCAGGTGATGGTATCACTCGTGCAGGGGGCTTGGTCCAGGAGTAGGAGTGGGGCTGTTACCAGAGGTGCTAGGCAGAGTCCTGGGACCCGGCAGCACAGCGGGGGCAGACCGTGAGAGGAGGAGGAAGCCAGTCTGTCTGTCTCTGTGTCTCCTCCCACCAGGGCCCGGGCAACACCCGCGGGCAAGTCCCTGCTGCCCCCACCCCGTGCTCCTCTCAGCCCACAGGGCCAGTTGGGCCTAAACACGCACGACCTCTTCGGTTCCCACAGCCACTGTACTGTAAACTGATTGGCATCATTTCACTCCACACCCACCTCTGGGAGTTTCATAACCCTGGCTCTGCTGGTATCTCTGCGTAATGGGCGCCATCCACCTACGGAAGTTTCAGTGGAGCAAACGTTCACACAAACACTCTGAGCCCCTGGAACTTAATTCAGGGAAACTCTCTTGTGAAAAACAAAAACAAAAAAGTACCTCAATTATTTTTAAAAAAATGCGGTCATCAGGATTCTCAGTTATAAGGGGCAGAAACTGAACTCAAGTTGCAGTGAAGGAGTCCATGGCCAGGAAAGTCAGCACCACACAGCTGGGGCCAGCAGACAGTGGGAGCAGACGTCCTGCTCTTCCCCCCAGCCCTGCTCGCCACTGGGGGACGAAGGGTGACTCCCAGAAATGGCTGCATCGTGTCTTCTCGGCAAGGCAGCTCCTGCAGGAAGCAAGGGGTTGCTCTTTTCAGCAGCAACAGTTTGGCATCTTTATTCCGAAGGGATCAGGTGTTCACCTGTGGATCAGTCCACGGGAATAGAGGGATGGGGGCTGCTGATTGGCCACACCCAGGCCACGTAGCCAAGAGACAGGGTCAGAATCTGAACGACTATTGCCAAAAGACAGCAGCTGCTGAGGGGAGAGTGTCAGCAAGCCGGGCCCGTGCTGAGCAGCTGCAGGTCCTCTTGCTTTCTAGAGGGGTCCACTCCCCTGGTTCATTGTGCAGTTGGCTGTGTTGGTGCTGCCTAGTGCCCCTGTAACAGTGGTGGCTCCGAACCTGTGGCACACAGGCCACAGCTGGCACACAGAGCCCTGGGTCACCAGGAGCGCCTCTCCCAGCATCACCCCGGAGCAGGCACTTGGGCTTAGCAGCAGCGTTGGAGCTTCATGGTGACTAAGTGGGTTTGAGTTGCAGTCTGGGCACTGGGTCTCTACACGGTTCACCACCACTGCCCTACAGCAAGAATAAAGTAATTCGCCCCTGTGTGGTACACTCCTTCGGTGATTTGGCTTTTTGGTTGTTGTTTTGGGGGTTTGTGTGTATGGATGTTTATGTTTTTTGCAAAACTAGGGATTAAGCCTAGGGCCTTCACACTGAGCTACATCCCCAGACCTTTTCATTATTTTTCTAGATATGTTCTAAGTTGCTAAATTGCCCAAGCTGTGCTCAAACTTGCGATCCTCCCGCCTCAGCCTCCCAGGCAGGTGTCACCACACTGGGGCATCTCTCAGCGTCTCCTCATGTGCCCCTCATGAGTCCATATGAAGTAGATACTATTATTGTCCACACTGCATACACAAGGAAACTGAGGCGAACAGGGCAGGGCCGGTGAGCAGTGCATCCAAGGCTGCGGCCCACGGGCTGCCCAGGATGGCGGTTATCGGCCTGGCTGCCATTTTCTTTGTTTCAGGTCCACACAATTAAACTGGTCGGAGCGTGATCTCAAAGGCGGGGCTGGGGGCTGAAATCCTTTTCTCCCCAGGCCCACATGTGCCAAATGAAATGTGCAGGAGGCCGTGTCCTGGGATGAAGTCCCACCAGCATGGCCCCAAGTTGAGTCTTGGGCACCTAGAGCGCTGGTGACGGGAGGCCCTGCAGCCACCCACACAGCGCGCGGGGCTGTGCTGCACTTCTGTTCTGTAAATGCCATGCATTTTGTTGGTGGTGAGCGTTTCCCCAGAACCTGTGCTCGGTCCGCCTGGCTCACAAATCATTTTCTTTTTGCTTTGCTTTTAAGTCACATAAACACTGCCTGACATAACTGGTCTGAGGGATTTTCCTCCAAGTCACCGAACCCTCAGCTGAGAGCTCAGTGACTGTAGCGAGCGACGGTAATGAGAACATTTCTTCCGTATTTTCCCGTGTGCATTTTTTTCTTGATCCGAACAGAGAGCATGTGAAAAATGACCTCCTCTGTAAAAACTTTCTTCAAATCTCATACAGACAGAACACATTCACTAACTTTGCTGTATCCACACACTCCCTCAGTTATTACTGAGAGAAAATTACAATGAAAGTTTAAATTTTTAAAAATTTAATTACAGTAAAAGACACATGACTACGAATCCCCCGCAGAATCCTACTCCTTCTTTCAGACCCTCATCCCATGGTCCTCTCCGCTGCCTGCAGCAGCTCTGGAGTCCTCTTTCCTGAGGGTCTCTAGTTGCACTGTTGTGGCTGCCTTGATGTCCTAATTTGATCAAAACGTAGACCTTTTGGGATCATTTTCTCTTTGGGGAGGAGCCAGAGTCACACTGTGTCAGATCTGGTGAATGAGGTGGCTGAGAACACAGCATCATAGTTTTAGGAGCCGCCTTTTCATCAGACGGCACTCGGCAGCGCATTCACTGTGTTTTTGATCAAATGTTGTAAAGACACCGAAGAAGACTTTCAAAACTACTTCAGAAAGTGGCAGGAGCGATGCCATAAGAGTGTTCGAAGCAAGCGGGAATATTGTGAGGGGACTAATGGCAATGCGTCTTTTATTACAATAAATTTTATTTAAACTTTCACCGTGTATGGTATTTGGATCGTGTCATCGGCTTACCTGGTGTTTTAACTTCACCATAATTGATTCACCCTTTGCCTGACCGTGCAGTGACGGATTCGATGTGATAGTGATGTTTTTCTAAATGATATTAAAAACGAAATACCTGGAAAGTGCAAATGAAGTGTAATGAGGTGCCTCTGACACTGTCAAAATGAGTGACTTAGCCTGACCCCGAGGCATCCAGCCCTTCCCGGAATTACTGGCCAAAGTGCAACATGATGCAGTCATTTCAGGAAAAATTATTTGTGCCTCTCATAAAATTTTAAAATACACCTCTCCTAAGACCCAGTAGTCACAGTCACAGCTGACAAAGAAAATATATTTACACGAAAAGACTTGTACAAGAACATTCATAGAAGCTTTATTCCTAGGAGCTAAACACTGGAAACGGGCTGAGAACGTACAGAGGCTGGGCCGCCATCACACCCGGGAGGTACTCAGCGGAAAGAGGTGGGTCGCGGGCGTGAGGAATGGGGAGGGCGGGAGGTCGCTGAGTGGAAGCAGGCGTCCCCAAAGTGACCCTTGGGGCTCCACTCCCGTGCGGCTCGGCTCCGGAGCAGGCAAACCTGCGGTGGGAGGTCAGAGGCGAGGTGGGGCTGGGGCTGAAGAAGGGAGCCGGGAGCTCTTCTTGGGAGAGGACAGTATTCTGTAGTTTTGATAGGAGTTGGGCTTAAACAGTGCGTGTATCCATTTTGCCAAACTGAGTAAGTTCCTTATTGGAAAAAAGATCTATGAACAAATACTGAACTCTCATTAACGATTTCCGTGCTAAGAATTTGGGGGAAATGCTAGGTCATCTGCAGTGTGCTGTGAAATGCATTCAAAGTAGGATGGATTAAGGGCTGGATCCAAGGAGGAGGGAAGGTTGGATAAATGACAGAGCATAAAATGCCGACAGTGGAGTCTAGGGTGTTCGCTGTAAAATGCTTTCTGCTTGGCCGTATTTTGAAAATTCTCATAATAAAATGTTTCATCAAAAATAACCGCCTGCCCATTTCCACGCACTGTGGTACGGGGACCGCAAAATGCGTGCTGACCATCGGCGATGCCCTCCGCAGCTGCCGCGGACGCCTGCCTCTCTCCACACCTCCCTCGAGCTGCCAAAGAACCCTGTCCTGGCTCCACATAAGCCTAGGAAGCAGGAGGAAAATTTCGTGGTTTAGGGTTATGTCTGGCTCTCAGCTTTTCATGTCAAAAATCATACATTTTCTCCAGTTTGTCTCAGTTCCAAGCTTTTCTGCAACAAAGGCACAACGGACTGCCGTCTGTCAATGGGCTCTGCTCCTGTTTGGGAAAGTTGCTTAAGGAAAGAGAAAGGCTGGCTTTCTGGAGGCCTTGGTCATCACGCAAGTACGACTCTAATTTAAGGGCAGGGTGGGAAAAATCAAATCCAACATTTATGGAACTTGCGGTTTCCAAAGTGCTGCTCTGTGCCTGTAGCATGGGAGGCCGTTAATGTCCATGGAAAGGGTCCATCGTAGTTTGCTGTTACCGTGTGTTTGAATCTGGTGACAACCCAAATCCACAGTGATTTGCACCAAAGTATTTTTTTCTGACAAATGAGTGATTGTCAGTCATAAGATGTGACTATCCGTCCTAAATGGGGACAGACTGAGAAATCTAGGAAAAACAGAGCGAGCAATATAAAGCAAATTACAACAGCAGACTTGGAGCACAGACCGGATAAACAGAATGAAAAACCTCAGCAGTGGCAATTACTATCTTGGCCCAGGAAAAAATGCCCTAAAGACGAATATTTAGCAGTCTAGGAGATTTCGAACAGCTATCAGCATAGATTAAGTCTGTGGAAGAAAACACAAACTGGCACAGAAGCTTGTGACTTGCTATGGTATCCAAAAAATTCAATGCTCATCAAATACACAAATCTCTCTAATTAGCCAAATATAATTCGTATTCCTGGAACTCTAATTCAAATGCAAGCTTCCATTCTACAAACTATACCATTAAAATTAATAAATAGCTGCTTAGGGAAAACCCACCGTGTTGTTTGCGAGATCATCTGGCATCACATCTAAACAGAGTGGGAGTCAGGACTCTGTGTGCTTGGTGCTCTTCCGGTCACCTGTACAGCGGGTAGGATTTACCAACCACCTGGGGACTATCTACTTTCTGAAAAGCTAGTGATAATAAATTTAAATGTTTTTGAAAAATGAGAATGGTACAAAAAGAAAAATTATCAAGTGAATATTAAGATAAGAGAAATATCTGCTCCAAAACTGCCCGATAAGGGAATAAACCGAACTTCTGGGGCTTTACTAAATAGATACAAATGACGGATACTGTCGTTAAAACCAATAGAAAGGAAGACGAAGAAAAGCGCAGCGGTTCCCGCGGCTTCACACCCTCGGCCTTGACTTGCACCATCTGGCAAAAGCCGGACCTTGGGGAGCAGCGAGGAAGGATCGGATTGCCCCACGCACGGCCAGGCTCCCCCCAGCGCAGCGGCGCAGATCCTCATAGACTCGCGCAGGACTCGTCCTTTTGCTTTCCATGGGCTTTGCAACCCGATCTTTAAAGTGGCCGCCCGGAGCGTGAACTTCCCCAGTCATCTCTGGGAGCACTTGACTTTCTCTGCGTCCAGATCGAATCCACCCCCTGCGGCCGTGCCTCCTAAGGGGACGCAGTGAAGAGGTGGGAAGAAGCCAAGCGTTTGAGAAAATGGATGTGCCGGGATGCTGAGTACCGCGAGACCGCCTGCAACCCCACAAGGGGTCCAGTTAAAAAAAAAAAAACTAGGACCAGTTAAAAAACATCAGGAGCAACTCTAACAATCCACGGCACAGGCACAAGAGGTGCTGCAGGGTTCCTTCCAAAGCCTGTCCGCTAGCGCCGCTTCTCTCCCTTCCCCAGATGCCTCCCTGCCAGGGAGCCCCTCACTACACCCTGCTGCAAACACTCCCATCCCTAGAAACCATCCGCAAAGCCTTGGAGTCAGCTGGAAGCAGGAAAAGAGAACAGGAAAAGAGACCCGGGAGCAAAAGCACGACGCTGCCGTTGCTCCCCACGTTCTCAGCGCACCAAGGACATTGGCATCCTGCCTGGTATGTGCAGTGTGTTCTGTCTGGACTTCTGCGTGTCCCCGTAAATGTCAGAGGCACAACTTGGAAATGACAGTCACACACCAGAGGAAGGACCCTGAGCTCACCTAGAGGCCTGTGCAGAAGGCCCTGCGACCATTCTGAGCGCAGATCCCACCTCGGTGCAGGCCGCTGTGAGCCAAGTCCGGAGCTGGCACAGATAAAGGACCCAGGATGAAGTATTTCTTCTGCGGGGTGCTGAGAGCAAGGCTTTCCTTTCTTTCAAAGTTTCGCTGCCACGAGACAGCCGAATTCAAAACACAAAGACCTGTTTTAAGAGGATAATTCATATTTGGTTCTCTCTTCTGAAATATTGTGACAGGCACAAGGCTCACACAAACACTCGGTTAACTTCACAGTGTGGACGGGGGTTAGAGGAAAGCACAACCATGCCAGTCATGTTGGGAAATGGCCATCTTTCCCACCTCAAAGATAGCACTAGTGCAAGATGCACACATTTCGGTTTCCAGCATTTATGTAAAGCTGATTGATTGGGGTTTTTAGTGAGCCCCACTGTAGGCCTGTGTTAGCATCCTGAGCTATCCAGTCTACCCCAGCACTCACCAGAAGGACCAAGCCCGACGGCCATGTTCATGTCAAGCACACGTGTGCCCTGCCAGTGGCCAACCACCGGGGTCAACCTGGATCCAGGGTGAGCAAAGCCAAAGACTAAGCCGAGGGAATAAAGCTCCCTTTCCCAGAAACGGGAAATTGGAAAGTTGGAAACTGGATCAGATGCCCCTGATTCATTTACTACTCAAAGGTGATCCATACACCAGCAGCACAGCTAGGAATTGTTAAAAATCTTGATTCCCCGTGCTCAATACACTGAACCGTTATTTTAATTCTAATAAGATCATCCCTGCCCCATGATTCTGTGGACATTAAAGTCTGAGATACTGGGAAGAAAAATGAAAGGTTACAGAAAGTTCGGGGCAGACTGGAGCCCTGGTGAGCCAAAGTCACAGGAAAACATGAAATTCGTGGAAAGACCACTTTGCTTTGAGAAGAGGGAGGGCAGGGCAGCCCCTCAGAGACAAGAAGCCCCAGGACGAGGTGCTGAGGAAGCAGACCCAGCTCCGGTGAGGGCCCATGTTTACGTTCCTATCACTCCTCAGGGCCGCGAGCTCCAGTGGGTTTGGGGCTGATCTTTATGATGACCTTTGTGCATCATGTAATTTCTATCAAACTTTAAAAAGCCTGGAAAGTTCAGTGTAAAAGAGGAAATAAACTGTTTAAATAAAAAAGTTCCAAAGATTTGGACCATATCTGGAGTCTGGGGTTCGGTGAACTCCTCACTTTTCAGAGGATGCTGCCACCTTGGAACTGGACGCCATGACCCCTTTGCTGCAGTGTCTGAAGGGCAAGGAAGAACGGGCAGCAGAGGCAGGGAGAGCGTCGGGACTTTGGAAGAAGGCTCTCTGGAAACAGGCTTTGAAATAAGGGGGTGCTATCTGAAATATTTGAAGAAATGGCCAGAGCTGGCCCAGGGGATGGCTATGTAGCCCAGTGTAAGAAAGAATTTCCGCACAACTCCAGGGCACCTCAGCTGCCTTTGGAAGGACCAAGCTCCCTGTGCCTGCAAGGGCAAGCGAGCTGAAGTCAAAGGACCCTCTTCAGAAATGAGGGAGAGGAACCAGCCAGCTTCACGAGGTGGCCCTCAGAGTGGCTGCCTGAGACCTTAGAGCCTGGGCCAGCTTGGCAAAGTCTCCACTCTCTTCTGGACACCAGTGAGTAATGAAGTCCAGATTCTCCCATTGCCTTATGCTCCGAAAACTTTGATGATTTTACAAATATTTGAACAAGAAGATGGTAACAATTCTATGGAATAAAAGGTTGCTTGGAGCCCAAGAAAAATGGAAAGAAATCTAAGATTTTGGAATTAAAAGTGAACAAAGTCGGTCTGAGGTTTATACCATAGTAAAATGTTCTTCAAGGCTGGGAACCTCGAAGACAGATTGTGCAAGTTTCTGCTTCCTACCACCTGGGATCTTGGTTTTCTTTTTAAATTCCTCAAAGTCATCCCTCTTTGGCCACGAATACAGGAAGTACAGACAGCTTCAGTATAATTTCCATCTCAGCACAAACATATGCACTGCTCTGTGAATCTGCTTGCTTCATAATTTAGCAAACTGAAGAGATCCCATAAGGGTTTGAAAAAGCAGCCTTGAAAACTGAAAGTTATGGGGAACACCCGCCCCAATGCCAAAGGTCTGCTTAAATTAATGAAGAGGTAAAAATACAGATGACAGAAAATCAGACCAGCAAAATGTGAGTGCTCCTTTTCATCATAATTATGAAAACCAGTTTTATCATCCCCATCAAAGTAAGTTCTTACACAATTCCAAGTGCTGATTTTTAATGTATTCTATTTTACCCCTTGGGCTTATACAGCCCTTCTTTCCTTAGAGCTTGCTCTTCTTTTTCTTGTACTTCCCAAGCCCTCACCGCCCTCCCGCCCGCCCTGGGGCTGGCTGAACTGTGGGGAAGTCCCTGCCCACAAGTGTCTTGTGCCTCATTGCTCTGTGGACTGTGTGCAGCAGACGCAGCCCCAAACCAGTGAATGCAAGGAATGTGAATCATTCTGCTTGGGAGCCCATGAACTGCTCAGCAGAGCACAGGGATAACTTATTTGTGTGGCCTTTTTCTTTTTTTTTTCTGAGAAGAGAGCTCGTCTTCATTGTCCAGCCCCAAGAGCCGCACGGCCCCGTCCTTTGTAAAACATGAGGAGCACATGTTTCTGTTACCTCCCACCGCTCTGACAGACGTCAGATTCGTGAGTGAAGCCATTCAGAATATATATTTACAAGAGTTTGAGGGGATTACCGCCTGGCTGTGAGCATAAGGCATGTGTAACTGTAGCACATAAGATAAAAACCTCTCTAAGGACAAAGTGTCTATGTACATCTATCAACACACTACAAGAAGACGGATACAAATACGCCTAACAGCTCACTATTACTTCAGATATACATAGCAATAGTTCTCTGAGCAAAGTTCACAATAAACCAATACGGCTTATACTGTGTAGTACAGGAGCATCTGAGGTGCCTACAGACCGTTTGGTATACTTTAGTAATTCCCTCCTGAACTCTACAGGGCATCTCCAGCTGCCCTGAAGACTATGGGGAACGTAATCTACGGAAATAGCAGACGTCCACCTTCTAAGTCATGGGGAACTTGGTCCCAGAGGGGGACGAGTCCCGCCTCAGCCTCCCCAGGTGATTCTGCTCCGTCGCTCCCCCGGCCGCTGTTCTTCGTGAGGCCGACATCCTCGGGGCCCCAGGGTCCCAGGATGAGGGTGCGACCCTGGGTGGTAAGCCTGGATCTCCTCACACTCTGCTCAGGTCAGCCTGAGGTTCCAGTCCATGCAGCAGATGAACTGGGGAATCTTGTTGAGCGCAGAGGAAGAGCAGCTGTGTAGTTCAGGCTCCTGGCTGTCCTCCACCGTGCTGTAGGCCAGGCAGAGCGCCATGAAGGAGTGGGTCCTCCAGTGCTACCAGGGGAAGAGGCTGGCCTGGCTGAAGTAGGCGATGACCATGGCCAGGAGGCTCCTGTCAGAGCCCTTTGGGTTTACGTCCCAGGCCAGGAATCCTCTGATGTCAGGGTCCTCGAGCAGCCTGGTGAAGGCCTCATGGTGCTCAGGCAGCACCGAGAACACCCTTAGTCTTCCTCTTGAGGCCACAGGGCTTCTCCACAACACCTATGTGGGCCAGAGGCACAGGGCCTAGCAGTCACGATGGTACCTGCTGCCCTTTCCCACAGGCACAGGATCCTCCCTCCACCTCTTGGAGGTGGGAGCCTAATGTCTTGCGGGCTACATCCATGCGCCTGGAAAGCCCCTTCCTCATCCTTCTTAGCCCCCGGTGATCACTCCCTCCCCCACTCAGGCCCACAGGACTGAAGTGAGAGGCTGGGGTTTCCCCCAGGGCTGTCACAACCCCTAGGGACTCTCCTGCTCCATCTCTGATTCTGAATTTTCAAGTGAGGCATCCTTTTACTTCTTCTGGACAGGTCATGGAGGTGGGAAGAGGGGTGCTAGACTAGGGACCCCATTGAAGAGGCCCAGCAGGTCCTCCTGCAGCTCCTCCTCAGAACCTGAAGGCCCATCTCTCTCTGCTTCTGAGCACAGACCTGAGGCAGCAGGTGGGGCGGTAGCAGGAGGATGGAAGGCTGGGAGAGTCTCCAGCGGAAGCCAGGAAACAATGCCATCGGTAAAGGCGAAGACTGGAGCTGCTCCAAAGAAGCAGAAGTGAAAAGTGAGCCTGACTTCTTCCTTTCCCTCAATCCTCCTAGGGTGGAGATGAAGTGTAGTTTTACTTGTGCCTGTGGGGAATTACTGAAGACACAAGACCCACCCTGGGGCCTATACCTATAATCCAGCACTCAGGAGGATGAGGCAGGAGGATCACCTTGGGCCAACCTGGGCTTTGTAGTGAGTTGAAGGCCAGTCAGCCTGAGCCATGTACTGAGATGAAGGAAGTAAGGAAGGAAAGCAAGGAAAAGGCAAAGAAAAAAAGGAGACCCAGCCTAGATGTGTCTGACAGCAACCAGCGAGCTTCCTGCCTGCATGAAATAGAAGGGATAAAGAAGGAAGGTTAATTTCTGTTTTTCTGGAGCAGCTCCAGTCTTCACCCTCAACACGGGCATCATCTCCCGGCTTCCATCACGGACACTCAGTCTCCTGATATCGACTCCCAGGGGATGCAAAAGTGAGCTCCGGGCCTTCAACTGGATCCTTCGTATCTCCAGTGCACACAGCCCTTTTGCACCTTTCCACAACTAACAGTGTGGGCAGCCAATCCAAGCCAATCTGTTTGTCTGTTTGAGACAGGGCCTCACTATGTAGTTCCAACTGGATTTGAACTATGTAGCTCAGGCTGGCCTCAAACCTGTGGTAATCCTCCTGCCTCAGCCTCCAGAGCATGCTGGTTTCAAAAGTATGAGCCACCATGCCTGGCTAAGCCAATCTTGTAAATCTTTACATACATATATATCTTGCATTAAATCTGACAAATCTGATTGGGGCACTAGGAGTGACTCTAGAGAAGAACTGTAAAGATGGATTTTTTGAATGGCTTAGTGGTTCTTGTAGTTGGCTTTCTAATTTGGTGAGACCTACAGATGCCCTGGCCTTTCCTTCTGAGGTGATTATTAATTTGCCACCTTTAACCGTCTGAACTAGATCTGTGATTATATAGCAAAGTAGAACTAGGTAATGGTATGCAATACATAAGCCCTCGATGTGGTGACTTTACCTTAAGGGGAGAAGATTTAGAATGGATTAGGGGGGAAATAGAGAAATAGAAGAAGACATTAGAAGCACGGCCAAAGGACAAAGGGAGATCACACAAACTTTGGGAAACTGGTGAAGAAGACAGGAGGGAAAGAAAAAAATAAAAACAAGAACAGAACAACAAAGAAAGTAGAAACTGTGGTCACACTCACTTGTAAAAATAAGAAGAATCAAAATAAAAGAGAACAAGAACAGAAACCAAAAAAGAGGAAAAAAAGAAAAAGAAAAAGATGTCCAATTCAAGGCTTGTCTCTGCTGTCACTGGTAGAAGGCATAGGCAGACAGGTCCAGGTCCCTGTTGTTTAATCCCAGCACTGATGTAAGGTGGGTGCTGGGTAATCCCAGCCAGCCTGCACCTTTACTTCCACCGAAGTTCAGGCTGGTCTCTGGCTATGAGGCTGGGACCCGGGTTTGTCGAGTCTGCCATGGTCTGTGCGCCTCCTGCAGCTTGAAGTCTGATTCTTGACTTGGACTCGGCACCCTCACCGAAATACAGAGTCACTAGATGGAGCCGGTGTACAGCTGTTCCGAGTTCTGAGCTCAGCCGGTCCCTCTCCAAGATGGCTACCGGCCAATCGCCCTCTCCTGGGTGACATCTGAACCCTGATAACTCACCAGCTGCTGCAGTCCGCTCTGTCCACTGCTCCGTTCCACTGGTGTGCTTCCCCACGGAGGCCTCGGGGGTTACCAGTAGTCACCCCGTGTCTGCAGGTTTGACCTGCCCCTTCCACACCATGAGTCCGGACTCTGGAACAAAGCCCCACCCGCCTTGTCCGTCTTTTCCATTGACGTCTCTCTCTCTCTCTCAGCCCTCCCTGTGGACTTCAATTCTCCATTCAGATGCTTCCTGGGCCCCAGGAACCCACTTCCCTCCTTCTCCTCCTCAGTCTGCTGTATCCCAGTGTCAGGACACCAAGTCCTGGAGCTCTGCTGCTCACCACTCTGCCATCTCTCTCTTCCTTCCTTTGGCCTCTATGAGACTGTGAGAAATACCGATACAATAGTTTTTGGTGGGGACTCGTTAAAAACCCAGTGTAGATCCATTTGATCATTCTAATTCAACTTGTGATATGGAAGAAATGTAGTGACTTCATATATGATACTTTGGAATATTTTTGGCAGAGTGGGAAATATAGTGAGGCTTGCTGGTTGCTCTTTGCATGTCTGGACCTATTGTGTTCTTTTTGCTCTTCTTCTCACACATAGCACACAGCAAAGTGAAAATAATGTATGAGTAGTCGGCAGAGAGGCAGCTCTAACACCCCCAAGTACGAACACTGCCAGTCCTGAGAAGCCATGGGGCACTGGTCCTGAAAGCCTCGTCCGGTGCCAAAGATAAAGACTACCCAGTCGGTTTGCCAGTGACTCCCTTGCTTGGCATTATCATTTTACCACCTACATCTGCACCATCAGCAATATATTTGCTTTTATAAACCTTACATAAGAAATATAAAAGTTGCCTTTTTTTTCCTGTTTTAAACCAGATTAAACACTTTTCCAGTTTAACCCATTTTCATGTGTGTAGGCTTAACTTACTTTAATTACCATGCAGTATTCCACATTAAAATAGGCCTCCACATTTATTATTCAAGTCACCATTAATAAATATGTGTGTGGTTCCCAGTTCTGGATATTAGGAACTTTCTTCTTTACACATTGAGTTAACCAGGCATGAGAATTTTTCTAGGATGTCTATCTCAGATTAGAAAGCCTAGGGTGTAAAATCCGAACATGTTCGGCTGAACCAGGTAATACCAAAGTGTGTCAATTAGTACCCCACCAGCAGAGGGGAAGAGCATAGACAGTCCTTGTTCTTACTGAAACCTGGACATAGCTAACTTTAAAATTTTTGCCATTGGCTGGGTGTGAAGTGGCATCTCCTTGTGGCCTCATTTGGTGTTGTCCTGATGACTTGTGTATATTCATTATTCATTTATATCTACCATGAAAAAGATGACTGATAATTTGGTATTTATGTTTCTTCTTCTACTCATTTTTCTATTGTATTGTTTCTTTTGAAAAAAATCTTATAGTTTTATCTTCATTGTGGCATATTTTTAGGTGCAAAAGTTCCTGGCTTTTAATGATAATTTATTGATATTTTCATTTTCTTCCTTACCCCAAAGTTATTAAAATGCACTCAAATTCTTCGCAGAGGTTTACAGTTTTACCTCCTAAATCTAAATTTAAATTTGTATTTATGTACTACATGAAGAATCTGTTTCCTTCTTTACTGAATAGATAACCAGAGCCAGGGAGGTAGCTCAGTGGCACTGCACCTTCCTGGCAAGTGTAAGGTCCTGAGTTCAATTCCCAGTACCGAAACAAAACAAAGCAGAATAGATAACCAATCCTCTCAGCTGTATTTCTTAATAATGCACTTGTTCCATGGAATTATATTCCTCAATCCCCTTTCGAGATTCTCCATATGGGTCTTTTAAATTTTATTCATCTGTCTGTCCTGCAATAATGCCACACTTTGTAGTTACTATTGCTTTATAATAATTTCTGAAATCAGATAAATCAAGTCCTCCTATTTAATTCTTCACAAGTAACTTTCAGTTGTTCATATTCACTTGTATTTGCCTACATATTGGCTCTTTCAGTTGTTTTTCATCTTTTGCTATACTTTAATGATTCTGGTCAGGATCATTTTTACTTGTACCTGCAGAAAAATTCCATTCAGTATCTGTATTTGTGCAGATGCTTCACTGTTTTTAGGTTTTTATTATTAGTGTCTTTGTTTCACTTTCACTTTTGAATATTTTTGTTAAATGTAGAATTCTTGTTCTTTCAATATCTTAAACATATTATTTCTAGTTTTCTCTAGATTCATATCAATCAATCAGTAATTTCTTATTGTTGTACATTTGAAAGTAATATTGCTTATTTCTAACTGCCTTAGTATTTTTCTTCTTTTACCCATATTTATTGTTTGGTTTTAAAGCAGTTCTTAAAACTTGTCAATTTTTATTTTTAGTATTCTTACACATTATCTCTTCAAATACTGCCTTTACCCCCATTCTTTTGTTTTTCCTTTTAGAATTAAAAACACGTTAGAAGCAATTAAAATATATATTAGATTTGTCACATAATGATGTTTTTTCTGTATTTCCAATCCATTTTGTCTTTATGCCTCAATATAGATGTTTTCTAATGATCTATTTTCTAGTAATTTTTTCTTCAGCAGTGTTTAGTGTGATGTTGCCAATTATCTAAATTCTTAGTTTTAATTATTGTATTTTGCAGTTATTTTTAAAGTCTTAAATTTTAAAATGTGTGCTACTAGTGAGTAAACCCAAGGCCTTTGCACTAAGCTACACACCCTAGCCCTTTTTATTTTTGAGATAGAGTCTCAATAAATCACTAAGTTGCTCAAGAGAGAGTGCTGAAATTCTTTTGTTGTTGTTGTTTCTTTTGTTTGTTTGTTTGTTTGTTTTTTGAGACACGGTCTTACTATATAGTTGAGATTGACCTGGAACTCACTATGTAGCCCAGGCTGGTCTCAAACTCACAGCGACTGTCCTGCCTTAGCCCCCCGAGTGCTGGGATTATAGGTGTGTGCCACCATGCCTGGCTCTAAAATTATTTTTCTCACTCTTTAGTGTGTATTCCTCAATATGCACATCTAAATTATTTAGAAACCTATGTCTCATAAATTGGGTAAATGGCTCTCCAACAGGCCTGCTTTTCTGACCTGCTTTAAATTTATTTCTCTTATTCTTTTGGCTAATTGTTTTCTTCCCCTGCATTGCCTGGTAATTTTTAATGGAATGCCAGATGTTGTGTGTAAAACTTTGGAGAAAGCCAGGTGTGGTGGTGCATGCCTATAATCCCAGCACTTGGGAGGCTGAGGCAGGAGGTTTTCCTCAAGTTTGAGGCCAGCCTGGACCACACAGTGAGTTCAAGACCAGCCTGAACTACCCAGAAAGACTCTGTCTCTTAAAGCAAACAAAACAAAACAAAATAAGCTTTGGAGAAATAATCAGAGATTCTGAATGATATTATATTCCTCCAGAAGGGATTCACTTTTGCTGGCAGCAAAATTAAATTAGAGCCAGATCAACTTAATCCTATTTTGGAATGTGTTAATTGCATCTATGTCTCATTGTGAGGACAAGACCATCTCCATACAGCTTGCTTAGGGTGTAGCTCTTCAAAGATCTTATGTGAAAGCTTGGCTAAATTTGCAAGGTTACTCGTCTTCTGCAGGAAATAAATTCTAAATGTTGTCTCCTGGCCATGCAGGATGTCAAAAGCTTTATACAGCTTCTCTTCCCTATTAGTGCAATTCTCTGCGCGTCCTTTTCACCTGTTGTTTACAGATTAGCAAATGCTTAAGGAGAAAAGTGATACAGATTCACCTCTGCAGTCTCAATTCTTTCTCACCGAGAACTTAGCCCCTCAAGTCGTCAGTGCCTTCGTAGCTATCTGATCTCTTCAAGCAGATTTTGTTTGTATTTATCAAATATTTCTAATTATTGTTAGCAGAGATTTTCTGATAAATGTAGACTTATACAACACATTTTTTCTGCCAAGTTTTAAAATTAAAAAGTAGGATCTTTATTAAAATATTAAATTTGTATCTCTGGGAAAAATTGACGACGTTATAGTATTGAGATTTCCTATTCATGAACATGGTATATCTTCTTTTAGGTGACCTAAAATGTCTTTTCGTTTTAAATTTTTTCTGTAATGGACTTGGACACATGATACGTTTATTCCTGGTTACTTCACATTTATATTACTATTATAACTGATACATTTCCACTACATTTTCTAGTCAGTATTACTGATATAATTATTTTGTGTTACTTCTTATAATTTATAACTATTTTGCATTTTCAGTAGGCACCCATAGCATCTGAAAATAATGAGAGTGTAATTTCTTTATTTTTACCCTTAAATATTTTAAATATCTACAGGATGAACTTCCGGAAAAACAATCACAGTCTACCTACTTGGCATAGTACAATGTACCGTGTGGTGTTTCCCTGGCTGGTAGTTACGGAAATCCTGCTGAGTTCCCAGGACAGAGCCCTGCTTCCAGCTGCCTGGGACTGAAGAGCTCATGCTGAAAAAATGCAGAGAAGGGTCTCTCACCTCAGGACTTCACCAGAAGAACAAAGTAAAAGAAGCACAGGAAAACACAGAACTGTGCCTGTCACAGCTACTTAGAGTGAATAGTTTTCACCCAGTTTGCTTATTTTCTTCGGATGGCATATGTTTAAGGATTTATTATGTGGCACCACTATCAACTACCATACAATAATAATTTATTCACATGAAAAGGGAATTAGTCAGAAATCAAAGCTAATAGGTAGAACTGAAACCATGTGGATTAAAATAATTCAGTTTAGTAAGATTCCTGATGTGTCCAAGAGAGGGCCAAAAGCTCATTTCATACGGAGTAAGTGGCATTTATTCAAGCAGAATTCAATCAAGCATTGTATATAATAAGACAATGAGAGTTAGGAAATAAAATATTTAGTCTGGAAAAATGTAAATAAGACATCTTATATGAAAATGCTCTTTTAAAACTTAGATTGGTTTTTTTTGTTTGTTTGTTTTGTTTTGTTTTTTTGAGAAAGGGTCTCACTACATAGTTGAGACTGACCTGGAACTCACATGTAGACCAGGCTAGTCTCAAACTCACAGCAATCCCTCCTACCTCACCCTGCCAAGTGCTGGGATTACAGGCATGTGCCACCACACTCGGCCCATAAATTTAAATATTTAAATAAAGGAGAACATCTCTGATGGAGATTTGAAGATGCAAAGAAGGAAGACATCTCTTCAGGTGATGTATTGAGTAAAGAACACAAAGTGAGTTTTGTCTCTAATCTGCCCAGAGAGCTGTCAAGGAAGTCTGGCCGAGGACTTAAAATGGCCTCAGTCTAGGGTATTGGTCACTAAAAAGCTCAAAGGAAATGGCTTCTCAGCTTCAAAGATAACAATATGTTTTGTTACTGTGGTTTCATTTATTTGGTTATCACTAAAAACCTAAAAGAGACACTGAAATACCAAAATGTAACACAAACCCTTAAGGCTTGAAAAATGCTCACTCTTGGAGGAAAGAGAATTTCACACTCAAGGAAAGAGAAATTAGGGGAAAATATCACTACTGTTTTTTCTGAGGTCGGTTCACTCATCAGAAAAAAAAGATGGGTCTTCTGATCTTCTGGATATCAACTGCAAATTAAAATAAAACTACCAAAACAATCAAAATTAGCTGAAAGAAAGGTGTCCCATGGAATGAATTAATTACCTAATAACCACAAACCTAAAGTCATCTAAGCTATCACCACACCTTTACCAAAATTTCTATCATGTACCCACTTGAAAACCTGTGCTTCAGTTCTTTTCCACTTGGATTTCTAGTATAACCAAAGCCCCAGGAGTTGAGGAGAAATGAAAGAGAAGGATAAGCAAAGGGTCTAGTTCATACCTAAACCGAACCACCCCAAGCCCCAAATGACTCAAACTCTGTATCAGGTGGGTTGGTTATCTGTAGTAACAATATTCTGGCTGCAAGGAAAATATTTACTTAGAATATTATGTGAAATTTCCTTTTACAAAGTTATACTTTTCAATTTTTTTAAAAAAGTAACAGTATGTTATGGTTTGTGTCTAGATGTTGCCAAAGCCTCGTGCAGAGGAGGTGGGACTCTTTCTCAGAGGAGGCTGAATCTGGAATGTGTGATGCTGGGGTTCAGGGCCTGTGGTTATTAAACCACTACCCATGAGTGATCGGCTTGGCCCCGCCCTCATCCGGGTAGTCTCGATGAGATAAAAGGGGCAGAAAGATGCTGGGAATGCTTGTTACCTCTGCTGCCTTGTGCAGGCCGTGTCGATCCTTCTCTGCCAGGCCTGTTTGCCATCCCCTCCTTGCAGCCAGCTTTCTATGGACTGAGCCTCTGTGAACTGTGAGCCACATAAACACCCTCCATGCCAACTTTTGGTGTTGGGCATTCTGTCTCAGCAAGGAGAGGAAAGTAACTAACACGCAGGACAAGCGTGGCAAGTCATGTTGGTTTAGCTCTAACACCCCCTTGGACTGTCCAAGTGTGCAATAAAATGTTGGCATTTATACTGACTTTATTTAAATAATTAGGTGAAACATTGTTATCCATAAGGAAAATAAATCAGGCGATTTATTTACAATCTCATATTTAAACATACGTGAAACTTCTGTGCAAACACACAAAGGAGAATTTACCACATTCCCTGTGAATGCTGAGAGAGAAGGGGCAATAATGACTAAGAAATACGAGGTTTAGGGAAATATTTTTAAAATTAAATGTTTTCATTTGAGGATTTTAAAATACACAAAAAAGTAATCTAATTTTGAAGAAATCGGGCTCTAGGTTACCATACTGTTTATCAATTTATCACAACTCTTTCAAAAAATTATGAGCATGAATGACCGCAGTGAAAAATCAAATGGCTACAAGGTGTTTCAGCAACAACTGTAATATTCCAACCAGTTTTTGAGACTGAGCTAAAAGTTCTCTTGATTCAGATGGAAGAAATTACTCTATCATTGGCCAAACCAGTGTGAATGCTTGCTTTAACCCCAGATTCTTCTGAGGCTGCAGCAAAAAAAACCCAAAAAAGCCCAAATCTCCCTGTACAACAAGCAGCGTGCAGAGCACAGCCGCCTCGTGCTGCCTCTGCGCTCATTGGAGGTTCTGCAGTGGGGGTGCTCGAAAGAAGAAATGAAGCACAGCTATGTGTCCCTCTCCGGCCACTGCATGGGTGATCACCCTTAGAGACTGCAGATCCAGAATCTGCAGCATTCTTCTAGTTTTGAGAGAAAAGACACTGTCCACTGCAGCTTGTTCTTGGCCTTCCTTCTAATTCCAGGTGTCACAGAGCTGGTGAGGTGGAGCTGGGCTCTTGGCTGGCATCATGGGTCAGCTGACTGGAGAGGTCCGGGCTCCTGAACCCCCACAGCGAGCGGCTTTGCCACATAGGAGGGGAGAGGAAAGCTTCGCTCCGTGACCTGGGGACCAGGTCCCTTACTGCTGGACAGTGGGACCCAGCAGCCTTGCTCCGTGCCCATTTCATATATGTGAGGCTCCTGTCTGCACCAAGTCAACTGAGCTGACCCTACAGAAACAGAATTTCCAGTAGTCACACTCATCACTAAGTCCCGCAAAGAGACTGATGATGGTGTCCACAGCACAAGCCTAAAAGAAGAGACACAAAAGGAACTGTTTCCTAAGCTATTCTGAACCGAGTTTTTAAAAACTGAGATAGTCTTGGTTGGCTGAGATGATTCCAAGAACTCTGTGACCCGACCTTGCTCTGGAGTGCTCTGTGCACTTCTGATGTCCCCACCTGGATCACAGACGATCTGGGAGCAGCTCTGGCTTTAAACGCACTGGTACTCCTTTCTCCCAGCATGGTCCTCTGCCCTTCGTGCCAGCTGACATGGGCAAAGGTCGACAGAGATGGCTTTGTGGATCTTCTGCTACAACTGTTTCCAAGGTTTTCCAGGAGCAGAGAAGGGACGGGCTCAGAGCTGAGGCTGACCTCAGCCTCCTTTTCGCTCTACCTCCTGGACCAATGTTTTGGAGTTCACAGCATTTAGAAGACAGCCAGATGTGATCCGAGAAGTACCACTGGTTACAGGGACTCAACGGAGTGGCCCCCAGAAAATGGATCAAATTATAATAGAGTGAACAAAAAAGCAGACATTCAAGCCGGGCACAGTGGTACACTCCAGGAGTCCCAGCCCTCGGGGGACTGAGGGAGGAGGAGCCCAAGTTCAAGGGCAGCCTGGACCACATAGTAAGACCTTGTCTCAAAAAAGTGGACATTTTAATCTATCCCGGAGAGGCAGGCTAACAATAATAAGTCCTAGTTTTTTTCTGAGTGTAAACACGTTCCCGTCAAATCACTGTTCTATTGATGGGCTGGAAGTTATACGTATCTCTATTAAAAGTACCTTTATTAAGAAAAAAGAATATGCTTTTAGCTGCTCAAGGAAAAGTAACTATAAGGTATCTTGTGACTTTCTAGTAGTGCCACCAGTAATACCAAAAACCCGAGCAACTTCTGAAAAATACTAAATTATTTATTTATTCAGGCAAGAGATAAGCTGTTATTTTAATGGTTTCTTTTGTTAGCAGAGGAACTGTTTTTATTGGCTTACAGATTCTCTACGCCTTTCCAAAGGATTATGACACAAAGCTTGTTCCAAAACCCCCTCCAGGCTGTAAAAAAGAACAGTCATGCCAGAGGCCCAAGCCCAAGAGATTTACTGTAATACAACTCCTGGAAAGTCTTCTATCAAAGGATATTTAACTCTATTTCTACCTGAGAAAGACTGAGTTCCCAAGCAGCCCGAGAACCTGGGTTGATTTTATGTTTCTTTGGTGGTGGTGGCCTGGCTGGACTTCACAGACAGCCTGGGATCTGGCTGAGGCCCAGCCCCTGTAAGGCATGAAACTCTGAAATCCCCAGGACAACCCCCAGATCAACCTATATCCACAGGAACACTTCCCACTAGAACAGGGACACGCTTTCTCAGAGCCACTTATAAACTCCATGTACAGAACTGTATCTATGTAAATCCCAGCCCCAAGAAAGACTTACTCCTCCTAATCAAAAAGAAGTTGCCAGTGTGTACTTGCTCAAAATGATCTAGCAGACTGCTTGCTGTATTACTAAAGTTCTGAGTGAACATGGTGTTAGGATTTAGATCAGAAATGTCCCCCGAAGTCTGTAGGGTTTTTGGAAGGTGGTGAGATCATGGGATTCCATACAAGACTTTGCTGGGTTAGTCCACTGATGAGGTTGGAGCTGTGTAGTTAGGGTTGAGGCCCAGTGGGAGGAGGTGGGTCGTCGTGGGGCCATGACCTGGAAGGGTGCATTCTTGTCCCTGGGCTCCTCCCTTCTTTCAACTCTGCTTTCTGGCTGCTGTGGGGTGAACAGCTTTCTTCCACTCTGCCATTTTTGCCTTGGTATCGGCCCACCATGGACTAAATTCTCTGAAACCATGAGCCAAAATACACCTCCCTTCGTCTAAGTTGTGGGTGTCCTGTATTTTGTCCCAGCATCAGGAAAATGACTTTACACATGGGGTCCTTATATATATAGAAATGCAGCTCAAATCTGTCTCTCCAATGCTCTGTGGCATTTCAGTACAGCCCAGCTGCCCACAAGCTTATACAGTTTTGTTTTTGTGGTGAGATGAAATTTCTCACTGGAAAACACTCAGGATCCAGATAAAAATAACCACTTACCAAGCTCCAGACAAGAAAACTGGCCAACATCTGCCATCTGACCACTCTTGCCAGGTGTAGAGTGACTCACAGTCCTGAAGTTTTGCTCTTCCTTTAGGACCACAAACTGCAGAAAAGAGAAGGGAGAGGAGGTATTGTTATAATTCACAAGTCATTTCAGTAAGCATTAACCATGGTCTGTGTTCATCCCACAGATGATGAAAGTTGGGAAAAAGCCTAATGAAAGATTCCATTTTCAATTAGAAATCTTAAGTTACTTTCTACTAAAGCAGTTAGGAAATGTGGGGGGAAGTACTGGGGGTCGAACTCAGGGACTTTGCAGTGAGCCACATACCCAAACCCCTTCTGCATTTTTCACTTTGCGATGGGTGTCACCAAGATGCTAAGTTGCCCAGGCTGGGCTTGAACGTGCTATCCTCCTGCCTCCCAGAGTGCTGGGCTTACAAGCATGGATCACCAGTCCTGGCTATTACCAATATTTTTTACTGCAGAATCTATTCTAATTCTAGACTCCTAACCCTGGGGCCATAGAGCCCTGGGTGCTGCCATTTTGCTATAAGCTGTGCAAGAACCCACTGAATATTCTGAGCACTGCCCGTTGGCCTGGCTGTAGCAGCATATGTATCTGCTGCAACTTTACACACACACACACACACACACACACACACACACACAGAGTGTATGTATAGTTCATTTAAATGTACTATCAACTTCTGAGTAATGTGAGGTCAAAAGTAAATACTAATAACTGATGGTGTGAGTACTATTCGATAGGGCCCATGAAATATTTTCTTGTGGATAAACAGCATCAGAACCAAAATTCTACAAGGGAGGCCCAGAAAACACCTCTCTTCAGTCAACAAAATGATTGCCTTGGTCACGGTTTGCACCGCTGTCCAAGGCTGCCATGGCGCTCGTGGTGCAGGCTGGGCAGTCGCTGGCCCACCTCAGGCCAGGTTAGGTATTAAAACAGGCCAGCAATAAAAGGCAAGAACAGAGGTGCCGCGTGTTCCAGGACGGAGCCCTCCCTGGTCGATCAGTAACCCAAGCAGGGCTGCCCCCAGCCAGGAGAGACCGCGCTCCACTGGCTCCCAACAGGGCCCAGTGCTCGGTAACAATGTGTGGAAAAGCAGTTAGGAAGGAAAAAGCCTCTCTGCCCACGCTTCCCACTGAGACAGGCACAGGAAGGGGAGATGCATGCGGGGATAACTAGGCAGAGGGACAGCTGCGTGGGAGTGGGAAGGCGACTCTCGGGAACACGCGTGCTCGTCTTCTCCTCTCCCAGTCACCAGTCACCAGTCTCTCCTCACTGACAGCCTCCCTGCGTACACACATTGCAGTCAGTACAGGTCCTGCTGGCCGGGGGCGCAGGCCCATCCTTTCCAGCTCAAATGAACTCTGCTCTGCCCGAAACACATGGGCTGCAGAGCTCTGGGCAGCTGATGGAACCAGAGTTGTTTCTGCTGCTTTTCTCCCAGTCTGGGTGGTCAGCCCTCCCCCACTGCCCCAGGATCTGCAGCAGCAGCTGGCGAGGGGACAGTTACCATGGCCGGGTGGACGCGGCCCAGCAGCCGGGCTTCCTGACACAGCTGCTGGCCAGCAGGCTGCTCAAGACAGCGGCCAGTGCCTTTGGTGTTTTTTAATGACACACAGATTGTGTTTCCTTCCTCCCCATTATTTAAAGGAGATGGGTTAAACTTGGAATCCAAAACCCACGTGAAATACCTCGCAGGCTGTCAAGTGCAACGTGGGGATTTAAAATCTAGCCACGAGGCTTCAGAGACCTGAGCACACTGGGTAGCTCGGTCCTCCCAGAGTCGCACACTTGGAGAATGCACAGGCTAACGGTGCTTAGAGCCTTTCCATGCTGCGCCCTTGTACCAAGAGGATGCTGAGGCCACGCAGAACTGAGAGGTGTGGCTGGGACTCACGTTTCTACTTCATGTCCATCCACATGCTCACACCTGAATGCCTGCGGCACTCACCTGTCAGGACAGGTGAACACCTGCACTCAGGAGAGCCAGTCTGGGAAGGGAGGTGAGGAGGAGCTGGAAACAGTGCGTGGAGTTTCACACACTGCCCTGGCCGCCGAGACCTTTTCCTAACAGCACTTCCCAAGGCTTCAGTCCTCACAGGGCCTGCCACCCATGCCATCCACCGTGAGTGACGCCAACAGCACACATGGACCAGCCAAGAGCACTAACAGCGTCCAGAGAGCCCATGCTGTCCCCGGCTGCACTCTAGTGCTTGGCACACTGGTCACTGCCCTGGGTGACCCATGAAGAATCTTGAATTTCAGTCCTACTATGCCCACTGGAAAGCACTTAGGTCTGGTGGATCATACACAGGATAGCCAGTCAATCTGACTCTGGGTTAAAACCTGGGCTTCAATTATAAGATGAATTAAACTTTCTGTATTTTTGTTAAATCTGGCAACCATATGCCAGGGATTTAGCTCAGTGGCACCACACCCACCTCACAAGCACAAGGTCCTGAGTTCGATCCCCGGTATCAAAAAAGAAAAAAAAAATCTGGCAGCCATGTTGTTACTAAAGTTTATGGACATAAACTATGTGTGGGAAAAGAAAAAGTAAGAAAACCAGAAGCATAATTTGGAGTTTTTAAGATACCCATCTGAAAAGAATCATTTAAAAATAGGGAAAAACATCATACAACACATTTAAAAACACCTGAGTTACAGGACACAGGTGCATGATGGAAAATAGCTGCCTACATTTCGGCGCCACTAACTGTGGTGCCATTTTAACCCAACAGACTCCCTAATGGAGGACACAGCTCCCCCATGTGCCACCCAGGACCTCCTGCTCGTGTGCTGTGGCTAACAGAGTCAGTACCCCGGCTGGGAGCTGTGACCAATTCCAGTCACTCTGGACTCTGTGAAGAATGACCAAAAAAAGAACCAGGATTCATGTCAAGCCCGTTCCTAGCTCCCTGTACTTCGGTCACATTACCCAAGGTTGGGGGCCGGCAGACACCCCAGCCTCGCCGTTGGCTGGTCGCGTACTGCTCACGTCTCCGTGCGACTCCTCATATGGATTCTTCGCGTTTTTCAGTGCCAGCTTCTTCATCCTGAGATTAAAGCCGAGATCTGAGACCATCTCAGAATAAAACAAAGCACTCAGCTCACCCACGGATGGTCGGGGACGACTATCTTAGCATAAACCCATCAGGAGCACAGTACACATGCAGTTAGACACAAATGTGGTGAATGTTGAACTGAAAAAGACACTGCCACGAGCCCTGACAGTCGTCCCACTCCCCTCAAACACACGCATCCCACTGTTCCTGCCACTTTTTAAAGCAGCTCCGGCAGTGCTCTTTCGTGAGTGTCTTTACGAGGTGCAATCAAAACTGCTGAGTCACGGGAGCTTGTTTGGCGGTTCCAGCAGAGGCGCACAGCTCCTCGTACCCCCCGAATGAGGCGGTCCTCCTCTATGGGGGTGGTCACACTCTTTGCCGAGTGCACAGCTTCAGGAGGGACGCACATGGAGCGGCAAGGGAGGAAGGGGACACCGCCGAGCCAGCCAGGTCAGCCAGAACAACCCTGGCGATCAGTGGGGCGACAGATGTCGCAGCCAGATCACCCTCACATCCCCAAATTGTTGAATTATGAATTGTTGAAGAGTGAATGCCAGCCAAGGGACAGGCAGGCTTGTAAAAACACGATGCTGTGTCCTCACCCACCTCAGTCACCAGTTCTGGCACTGTGGGACTTCTGGCTCTTCCCAAAGTCAAAATGACCACAAAAGGTCAACATTTTGAATCAATTCAGTACACTGAGGCAGCTACCACAGCACAATAAAGACACTCAGGAAAGAGAACTCCCAGAACTGCTGCAGAAAAGTGGCAAGAACTATGGGATAAGTGTGTTTGAACCAGGGACAGAGAGGAGTATTTTGAGGGGCATCCATGGTAATATGTTGTCCAGTGTAATACGTTTTTAAACTTTAAACAGTCACCGTATTTTTTAATCACACCATGAGCTGAAAATGTACAATCAGATTCTAGAGCTCCTGCTCTCAACCACTGCACTAGGATGCGTCAGGCCCTTGGGCAAGAGCAGCTTGCCTGACATATGGAATCTTCTAGAACATGAGACTGCTGGTCCGGGAGGGCCTCTGCAGTGTGGGTGAGTGAGGCTGAGTTTTATCTACAGGTGGCAGAGGGTGCACCACATAATGCCAGAGAACCTGGACCTATGAGGGAGGGCGTCTCAGGTTCTCAGCCATAAAATGATGCTTTGAGCCAAGTCCAGAAAGTCACCTTCAGCCCCTGAATTCTGTGACTCTCAGATGCAGTACAGCATGGGCCATGACAGCACACAGAATGTTTTGCAGTACTGATGGGGCACTGATCGTCCTACCCTTTAAGGAAACGGAAGGTGAGTGCTGCAGTGCCCGTAGGCAGAGCGTTAGTTCTTAAAAATCACGCGTGTGTTACTGACCCAGAGTTTTAAACTGTTAACGTTAAATTACTGAAGACACAAAACCGAAGGACTGCAGACTTCCTTCCCAGTTAGGGAAGGCAGCAATTTTCTTTACCAAAAGGTGATGTTTTGTGGACAATGAACTCAACCGAAGCTGTGAAAATTTGTGGCTCCGAGGCTGGGGGACGAGCCTGCGACTGCCCAGAGAATGTGGGGTAGAAAATCGCTGTGCTGTGACAGCCGCACCCTGCAGGCGTGGGAACCAAGCCGGAACAGACTTTGACGCCTGGAGCATGGACATCCTGGTCTTTTAGAAAAGCTGTTGCTCCATCTTTCAGTGTAGCAAGTGAAGAGATGAAGTTCAGCCCAAGGAGCCAGCTAAACCCTCCCCTGGCTGGGGCAGGCTGAGACAAGAGCCGAACACACGGATGGGTGGAGGGTCACCTGTAGCAGCGTGCCCCCCACAGCCCCAGCAGCAGTAGCACGACCAGCGCCACCACACAAACGGCCACCACCGTGATGTCCCGCTGCTGCCTATGGCCGGCGTGGCGCAGCTCCCACCATCGCAGGTCTCGGTGCTGGCAGCGCTCCCCGACGTAGCCAAGGACACAGCTGTGACGACACAGACAGAAGTCATGAGGAATCCTGGCCCGATGCTGGGTGTCCCGCAGCCTGGACTTCCACCCTGGCTGTCCGCCTGCTTGGGCAGGGCACCTGCACGCCACCTCTGGAGGGCACTGCAGCACGCGGATCGAGGCTCAGTTTCACCTGAGCCAAAGTCCTGGGAGCCCCTCTTAGAGCCAACACAAATAGTTCAGCCCTAAGCGAGAGTGCTGGGAATAAATGTTGGGCCAGACTGTGACAAGCACAGATCGAAGCAAAGAAGAACCCGAAGGCAGAGTCCTCCGCTGCACACTGGCAGTGAAAGGAGAACTCAGGTGGCTGAACAGGAAGCACAGCCGGGCCGCGGATGGGACACCCTCCCCTTTCTAAATCTCCACTGGCCCTGGAGAAGACTTGCCGACAGCGATGCATGAGAATTTGCCTGTTTTCTTCAAGGGGGAAAAACAATATGGGAGAAAAATGTGACCCTCAGTAACAAACGAGTTACTGTCCAATTTCAGACTGCTGCCAGAATTAGCGATGACCCATCCACAGTTCAACCTTCAAAGTGCTTTAAACAATGCTGCCATCTGCTGGGAATGCTCATTTCCAGGAGTGAATGGGACTCCTGCTAAACAACTGCACCCCAGTATTTACGAGAGCATCAGTTCGAAACACATCCGTTATGAGTCCCTTCTGTGGCTCTGGACCCAATGTCACCCACCCATGCTCCCACATCACCGAAAGGCTTCTGGGTGGAAAAACCCAGACAGAACTCCAGGAGGTCTGCATTCCAACCCTTGGCCCACTTTCACTGCCTCCAGAGCTGGGAAGCCACTTTCAGAGTCGGGAAAGAGAGGAAGCAGCCCTTAAGGACCCCGCGGGTCTGACATCATGCTAGGTAGGCAATTTCACTGCTGGGTTTTTTAAATACATATTTTGGGGTTTTTTCAGTACTGTGGGTGGAACTCAGGCCCTTCACATTGAGCTACATACCTAGCCTTATTTTTTTAATTAATTAATTATTTGTTTGTTTGTTTGTTTATCTTGAGGCACGGCCTCCCTAAGTCACCAAGTTGTCCAGGCTGGGCTCAAACTTGTGCTCCTCCTGCCTCAACCTCCCAGAGTGCTGGAATCACAGGCATGCACCACCATGCCTGGCTTACTCATTTTATTTTTGATGGCAGGTCCCCATTTACAGGTGAGAGGACAAGGCCACACAGCTAAGCAGTGACAAGTGTGAGTCAAGTGGTTCTCCCATGTTATTGCAGGTTTCCGGGGCACGGCCTCAGTTCTCACTGTCTGGGTCACAGCCAAGCAGCACCAAAGCCCAGCAGCCACTCTGAAACCACTGGTGTTAGCAGGCCCCATCTGAACCTCGGGGAGATTTGGGGTCTTGAGGAATGTGTCCCATGTCCTTGGCCCGGCTGCTGTGGTTACTAACTGGTTCTCCAGCCAGGTAAGTTTGAGCTTCCACAGCCAAATAATTTTAACACATTAGAGTCTAAGTAAGGCTAAACAGGGATTGGCAATGGGGCAATGTACACCATGGATCAAGCGTCCCTCAGAATGATGTGGCCTCATCGCCCTGACCTGAAGAAATGCTCTGGAGTGCAGGTCTGAGGGGGGCCCGCTGTAGCCGAGCTGGGATGGACCAGGACTCTGAGACCAGAGGTCTCACTGCCCCTCCAACTGGGGGCGGCCTGGGGCTGCTTTTCAGAGTTAATAAAACACAGGGTGAGGTCAGCAGGGCAGAAGGAGGGGCAGAAGAAGGGTGGAGTTCCTGATTAAAGCGCACTTGTGCTAAATGTACAACTCGACAGAGTTACGGTCCAGATGCCCGGATGCTGACAGGAGTTTCAGGCTGCTTCAGCCAAAGGCCCTCAGACACGAGCACTGCCTCTAGCACGTCCTTCTGTAGTAACTCCTGCCTGAAACGTTATCAGGGAAACAGGATATTTTCATCAGGATTCAGTGACAGAAAAGAAAAGCAGTGTGCTAAAGACCTCATCAATCTTTAACGATCGACACTGCAGATGAAAATCCTGTACCACTGGGCACTTAATCCCACTGTGCAAATCACCCACTAGAGTGTGAGAAGCTAAATCTCAAAGGAAAATAAACCATGAGGTAACATGTGGCCAGGACATTTGCTTCTGTAATTTTGTTATTTGCAGGATAAGAAACAATGAACCAATAAAAACAAGTTGATTCTTAATATTAAAGAATACTAATTATAAGGACAACTATTGTAAGTTATAGATTTATTTTAGGTTAGAATATTATCTGTAAATATGAAAATGAAAGCAAAATTCTATTTGAGTTGAGTCATTTTTGCTAAATTCATGACCACTTTTCCTGATGTCTGTCAGGTTGGTGTGATTTATAATGCAAGGCCTTTACCACCCTTGGTCAGAGTTCAGTGTCTTCCTCTACTAATGGAGACATTTCTGTTCATCACTGTTGATAAAAATCATGAAAGTCTCTAACCATACAGCATTTGTTCACAAGGAACCAAATATTTTATTGCCCTTCTTTAGGGACAGAGAAAATTATCAATGGGTCAGGAGTTGAATCAAGGGAGATGAATCTATCAGGTTCCTCATGGTGCTTTGAAAATATGGCAGTAATTAAAAGTAAAATCAGAACTAGATGCTGTGAGTGTGGGCTTTACTGAAGGCTCCACGGCAAAGGTTCTCCAAGTAAGCAGGGCCGCAGAGTGGTAAGAGTGACCGGCAGGTTCCCCTGAAACCTCCTGAAATCACTGTGACATGTTGCTTACTGTGAAGCCCTCCTGGAGGAGAAAAGGTGAGCAGAAAACAGCAGGTACACCCCCAGCAACTGTTATGAACAGGTACCTGAAGAAAAATGATTCTCCGGAAGTGGAAAAAAAAAACACGACTGGTTTCTTGTTTCTTTTGGTTTTTAATTTTAAAAATCAGAGGCAATCAGTCCGATGTGAATATGTACCACACTTTTGTAACTCTAGAAACATTTTTTGGATGCTCCGCATATTTGGCAGAAAATAAATCAAAGTTTTAAGAATTTCTCCATAAAATGTTTTTCATCCAGAATGAGAAATTTGATCCCCAGACTATACTAGAGGTAATACCAAGTTATTTAAGTAAAAAATCATCAGTTCCTTGGATTCATATTTCTCTCTGGTGCCCAGGGGAGGTGGTGAAGTTCAAGGTGCACACACACACGTACACATTTATGCATGAATGTTTCCCTAAGGAAAATCTCCTTCATATAAATTTTGCAAATCAGGAGGTTGAGGTGGGACGATGGAGACTTCAAGGCCAGCCTGGACTGCGTAGCAAGTCTGAGGTTTGCCTGGGCTGTATGGCATCACTGTGTCTCCAAAATCTTTTTCTTTTTTACCAAATTGGCTAAAAGTCATTGTTTTGGGTTATATTTAAAGGTCCCCCAAAAGCCTTGTGTGCACAGAGGTGGGACTTTTCAAAGCTGGCTGGATCTAGGGCATGTGACATTGCGATTAAGGGTGCATGGCACTAAATCACTCCACTGATTGGTTTAGCATCGTTCTGGGTGTGGGTAATGGCGACAGCCTCCCTGGATGTGGGTGGCACCACCCAAAAGTCTGGCAGTTGAGATGGGATTAAAGGGAAAGGGAGGCTCGCACTTGCTGCTTGTTGTCTCCTGCCTGCCCTGCCATGGACTGTTTCTTCTCTCCTGTTCCACCCTGCCTTGGAGTCAGCCAACTATGGACTGAAACCTCTACAAACTGGAAGCCAAAATAAGCCTTTCCTCCTTTAACTTGTACGTGTCAGTCATGAGAAAAGTAACCAAGACAGCCGTGGACCACAGCGTCATCTCGGCCATCAGAGAGCAGGGCTGACTTACTTGCACGCGTAGCTGTCGACTGGTTCCACATACATGCACACTCCGCCGTGGAGGCAGTACCCGTCGTGTGAGGGGGGACATCCTGGGTAGCCATTTCTGACCACATTGCTGGCATCTTCCCCAAAGGGAGGGGGTGAGGTAGAGTCTGGAACAATAAAAAGCCTCAGTGACTTGGGCGCCGATATCAGGACTGGCTTCTGTAAACAACGTGGGATCCAGCGTCCTTTTGTGACTACGACACCACGAAGAGGCTGCGATTATCTGACATGAGCCACACCGAGGCACACAAGAGAACGGCCAAGCCCGAGTCGCCAGATGGATTCCGTCACTGGTTGCATACAAAAGCCAAGTTGTCATCCAGGAGCACAGGAGCACACACTCACCAAGGGAAATGAGACGGAATCACCAAGGAGCTGGTGGCTCCGTGTGGCTTAGAGTCCCTGAAACACACAGCCAGCTCTCCCAGCAGCCCAGAATTCAGAAATTCCTCGAACTGAGGCCTTTCCAAAAGAATGAAAAGAATCATATCACAGTGATATATGCACACCTGTTTATAGCGGCACAGTTTGTAATAGCTAAAACTTGGAAACAGCCCATTTGCCCATCCGTTGGAAACTGGATAAAGAAGATGCAGTTTTCTATAAAATGGAATATTACTCAGCCATAAAGAATGACAAATTAGATTGATTCATAGGAAAATGGATACATATTGAGGATATACTCCTAAGTGAAATAAATAAGTCACACATGTGTAAATACCGAATAGTTTCTTTGGTGTGAAGAAACTATAATAGCACATAAGATCCTAATGATATAATTGACCATGTGAAATAGGAAGAAAGGGACTAAAGGTGAAGGGAAAGTGGGAAGGGTAGGGGAAAGGGAATAAGGGAAAAGAGAAAATGAAAAAATGGAAATAAAGTTTTTGTAAATGGGGAGGGGAGAAGGGGTTGAAGGGAGGGCAGAGACAAGGGGAAAAAATGAGAACCAAGACCTGTCATGCAAAGGTACAAGATCCCAGTGATGAATGTAACTGTGCTGTATCCCTAAAATGTACCAATAAACTCAGTGAGGAAAAAAATAAAATAAAAAATAAAAACTACTTCAGAGACTGGAGCGAAGCGACTCTAGAGGAATCGCTCCAAGAGCAGAGGAATGAGACATGGGAATGGTTCACGGCTCCGTAAGGGGAACAGCAGGGTGCAGACCAACTATATAAACAGCAGTTTTGCAATGCCTTGAAGAAGAGCAAATTATTTGAGAAAACAATTACATTTAAGACAGCAGAGCTTTCCTTTCTGCGGATGCTCCCTGCTGGCAGAGCCAAGAGGCAAGCAGCTGGCAGTGCTGGGACGGAGCCCACCTGGTCTCCAGGGCCCTGTGGAAGGCAGCTCCCCTTCGGGGTGCCAAGGACAGAAGATACTGCTCTTCGGGGGGAAGACTCGGGAAGCAGAGGGGTCCATCATGAGAGAAAGCAGAGAGCTAGCGGCTGACGCAGATGCCGAATGCTGACTGCCCTAATCCTGGCTTCTGTTTCTATCCTGTCGGCCCATCCTTGGCCACCTGACTGCGAGGCTGCCGGTGGGTCTCTGCGGCCTCCACGCACTGCCCACCATGGAAGCCACTGCCACACGGGAGAGCTGGACATGTGACTCCCACCCACGCCACACCACAGGTGGCTACAAGTGTCAGGCGCCCGCCATAGTTGAATAGAATACAAAACGCCTCAATTGTACACTGATTACATGTTAAATGTTAATATTTGAAACATTAGAAAAATGCAATATATTATTATTATTAAAAGCCCAGACATAAAACCGACCTCACTGGGCAAAAACCCTGGGTTTTTCCAGCAGCCCCAGAAATCAGCCTTACAAATGAAGATACTGGCCACAGGGTGGCACAGTGCCTGCCCCTGCACTGAATTATACTAAAAAGGATTTATGCCAGACGCTATTAAATTACGAAGGCCGGGGCCATTTTGCATTCTGAGGCCCAGCCTCCATCTGAGGAAAGTCAGCTCCAGCTGCCGGAACTGCAGCCCTGTGAGGGTCTGTAAGGCCCGGAAAGCCCGGGCAGGGGTGGCCGCCCCCCCACCCCCATGTCTGTACAGCCCACAGCTGTCTACTCATTCGTATCTTTGGGGAGCGAGGTGGGGCATGAGGAGGAGAGAGGTGACGAGGCCCAGCGTCCGGCGCCGCCTCAGCTCCCGCCGTGCCACACACTCTCGGCCTTGTGGGTTTCTGAGACTCGGTCACAGGTGTTGGAGCCTCGGCCACATGCCCACATGGGCGACAGAGACAGGGATTCTCCTCAGGCCTGGAAGGAAAAGAGACTCCCCAAACTGGAGACCGGCAAACCACCTCCAGGAAGACATGTAGCAGTTCGGATCGGAGAAAGAATCCAGCCACTGACATAAAGATGTCAAATACAACGTTTGCCTTTTCTACATAGATGTGAACGATATCTAAAGCCAACCTCTCTCTTCCAACTCCCCATCTTTTCCATTCTCACTGCTATCACCATACCCCGCGTAGGTCCTTCCTCCTTTTCTTTTCCCTTCCCTTCCCTTCTCCCTTCTTTTCTTTTCCCTTCCTTTCCGTTCTTCCGAGAAAAAGAGGAGCATCACTACACTCTGGTACCCCATGTCCCCTCCAAGCTGCAGGTAAACACCAGTCCCAGATGACTCCCAGAGACAGTAACCCCGACGAATCCTCATTGTGCCACTTGGCTGCCGGCTCTCTGCCGCCTCCAGCTGTGCTGTCCAACATGGCGGCCACAGTGGCATGGACAGCTGAGCACCGGAAATGTGTCTACTCCTTGCTGAGGTGCACTCTAAGCTCAGATACTCAACAGATTGTGAAGACTTCATAACAAAATATAAAATAGCTAGTAATTTTATACCAATCACATATTAAAATGCCAATATTTTAAATACATTAGAATAAGAAAATTATTAGATTTAATTGCATCTATTCCTTCCTTTTCGTAATGTGGCTAGAGTATTCAGGTCAGCCCTGGCTCAGAAGGGAAACCCCAGTGAGCGGCCCTTGGAGCAGAGTTCCTCCAGGTAACCCGAGCCTTCTGTCAAGGCCTGAATCATGTCCCTCCACTACTGAACAAGTCCCAGTGTGACCGTCTGTACCTGTGTCTGAACCTAGGGTCTGGGAGGAGCTAACTAAGGTTTCTAAGGCTAAGAAAGGTCAGAAGGGGGAGGCCCTAAGGCAACACAACAGGTGCCTTTAAAGAAGAGGAAGCAGCAGCAGAAGAACACACAGAGGAGAGGCAGAGTGAGAACTCAGCAACAAGGTGGCCATGTGCAAGCCGGAAGGAGACCCTTGGCCAGAACCAAACCAGATGCAACTTCATCTGGGACTTGCAGCTTCTAGTACTATGAGGAAGCAAATGTCTGTGTAGCAGCCATCCAGTCCACAGCACCCATTATGGCCTAAACCACAGAATCTACACATACGCTGTTCCCTTCAACCTCAATAAGACCAGATTTCTCTGTGCCTGGAATGCTCTCCAGCACTTCCTGTTCCCTCCTAATTAGCATTTACTCATTTCCTGTGCTCCAAAATGGCTGCTACTCCATGCATTCTTCCGCAATACCTCAGAGTGATACTTTTCTAGTTCCGAACTCCACCCCTCACCACAACTGTCTTCTTTTTGGTCACATTCTCCTCACACAAAGCAAGGGCTGGCTGCCTCATCCTGGTATTCCTACTACTGCTGGTTCTGCACCATTGTCATCCTAGGAACAATGATGTTCTTGTCACTCTGAGTTGCTGTCCCGAATGGTTCAAACTGACTCTTTTTAAATGGACTTCCTGCTATGATCTCAACGAGCCACCACCTTGAAGGAGAAGGAGAGAAACAGGAACAGGGCACTGGCACCCTGTGGCAAGTTCAACCCTGGGAAGAGGAAGGTTAGTCAGAGTCAGAATCCAGAGCCAGATGAGTTTCAACATTTGAGAAAGGAGAGCTTCTATTCAAAGGAAATTGAAGAGGAGGCCGGTCTAAATTATCTATGAGCCTGTTTAATTAGAGTGGTGACACTTTCCTGACCGACAGCCGAACATGTGCTTTGAAAAGTGCCTCGGACGTGTGTGGACTGCAAGGAGCTAATCTGACACAGGTCTGTGGAGAGCCACGGCTGATATTTCATCCTCAACATTTCAGGGGGAGAAGGTGCTGTCAGGTGAGGTTTTTACCAGCACGTCTTCCCCACTGTGAGAGATTTGTGTTTTCACAAGCAGAAAAGAAAACACCGGAGAAGACGTGGTAACTACCCGCGTTCAGACACCACTGCGTCGTGCCAGGCAGGGTGGCTGGGCCGCTCCCCTGGTGGCGACAGCGGGAGGGCAGCGCCCCCGGGTGAGCAGCCGGCACCCTCACCTGGAGCCTACAGAGGCGGCGGCTAGGAAAGACCTGGCTGCCACTCTGCGCCGCTCTCCCGGAGCCGCAGCCCTCTCCTCAGCACCCGCATCCTGGGGCCAAGCTCACTGACAGGGAAACGCTGTCCGGCAGTGGCGGCTCAGGAGCTCGCAGCCAGCGCGCGGTGACAGCGCCAGGCCGGAGCCTGCACCTAGGCCGAAGTGAGTCCGGCCCACAGGCTGCACACCGCGCAGACAGGGTGCTCCCCGCCTCCACACCCACAGGCGGTGCGATTCGCCCAGGTCGTCTCCGCCCTCCCCTCTCCTCCGGCTGTTCTCACCGAGACAGTGGAGCCCGTCTCCGCCATACCCGGCTGAGCACCGGCACACGTAGCCGCCCTCCGTGTTGATGCACTCGGAGGACGGGGAAGGGCAGGCAGTGCTGTCCGCCGCACATTCGTCCATGTCTGTGGGCAGAACGAGTAGCAGTGAGATATTTAGGCAACGCTGCTGTAAGCAGGAGCAGCAGGAAAGAAGATGCATGATCTTATATTAATCTGCAGCTGCTGCCTGGTACTGTTTGCAAATACACCGCACACCGTTTCTTGGTTGTGAAGTTCACTTCTTGACTAATTTGTATAGAGGTCCCACCTGTTGGAATATCCAAGTCTTAAATAACTATTTGGTGTTTTTCTTCAAAGAGTTCTCACCCGTCTGAACAGCTAAGTAAGTCACCTTGTGCCAGAGTGCAAGACCCTAAGGACTCTCTCTTTCCAAGACAGGCGTGTTGGGGCACACCTGGAATAGCAGCACTACAGGAAGCTGAGGGAGGAGGGTCACAACTCTGAGCCTACCAATCACTTATTTATAATTTTGAGGGTATCAAAATAAAACAGAAACCTACCCACAACGATCCACTTATAAATCCACTTGAATAAAATGTAGGCACTAATTTTCGGGGGGAAATGTTCTGTTTCCAAAGAAACTGGTGAACACACAAATTTTACTTGATTCAAAGTCGCTCTTCTAATTAAAAATTATTCCTTTTACTGCTAACTGCACAACTTTAACATAAACTATATGTTGACATATGTAAATATATGCCTTACATTTTCTATGCATGCCACTGTTATTATTATTAAGCTAACATCAAGTACTTTCTTTATACCTGCTGATTACATAAATCTTTCTGGAGATTTCACACTGCTAAGAGCAGAAAGACTGATTCTGGGTTCGTTTTTCAAATGTGCGCCCGGACCTGTACTCTTACCAGAACACAGTTCTCCATCCCCCGCAAACCCCTCCAAACACCGGCAGGCGGCGCCGTCTCCCTCCGGAACACACTGGGCGTGCGCGCCACAGACCGCCGGGGCGCACTCGTCCAGACCTGCGGAGGACAAAGCGAGAGGCCGAGGTCAGGGCCCTGCGAGGAGAGCGCACGCCCGGCCTGTCCTGGGAAGGCGTCCCCGGGAGACCCAGGATCCATCACAAGGGCCCCACGAGCTCTCAAGTTCAGACGTAACTGGTGTTCAAAGAGCCCTGTGTGAAGGCTTGTATAATTTTAAATTTTTTCAGGTCTGAACTACAAAACTGCTACAAATAAATAAACTCACGCTTCAAATGATTCATCAGCTACTCTACTTAACAATTCCCAACCACGGTGACCTAGGAAAGGAGCTGATCTCTCCCCCAGTGACACGCTAATGTGTGGCAAGTGGGTGTGGTCAGTACCGCGGCAAAGGGATTCAATCACGGGAGGATCTACCGTCCGTTCACTAACACGCTTCAGTGTGGTGACTGCACGTCACAATGCGTGTTTATGCCAAGATCCCTGCAGCGGCCTGCCAACCTCAGGCACTTGGACAAAGTCACCGAGAGTACCAGTCCAACGCTAATGCATCACCACGTTTCATCCTCCACTGACGTGCAAATGTCCCAGGGCAGAGAGTTACACGCTGAACCTTAAACTCCAGCAAGCTCTTCTCTGCTCTCTGCCTTTTCCCCTGTAACTCCTTACGGACAGAATCATTCTCCAAATGCCACCTCCCGCCTGCTCTTTGGAGATGAAGGACCCCACACAGGAGGATACCGTCTACTTCTGGGTGTGCCTGTGCCTGTGCGCGCAGAGATGAACAAGGCCCTGCACATGGTCCACAATCACAGAAGGGGAAGCGGTCTGCACGAACTGCACTGGCTTTGCTTGGTGAGGGAGCAGGACCCCTTCCCCGAGGAAACGCCTGCCTGCCTTGCGTGCGGGCTCCGCACCACCTCTCACTCAAGACTCTCGTGTGCTGGGTTCAGGACCACAAATTCCCCACTGGGTTCAGTATGGCTCTAGATGCCTGGATCCCAAACCGCAAGGCTGCCCAGAGCACAGCGTGGACAGCATCCAATTACTCAGGGCATTTTAAATGCCTGGCAGAATCACCCTGCATTAGAATGTGATTTGGGCCTTCTGGGTAATTTGCAAAGCCCGAGTTGGCTTGGCATGACGGAGAGCAGTGGACGTGCAGAGGCAGCGGTGGGTGACGGCCCAGACTCCCTGCCATGGGCCAGCCTGGAGGAAAGCTCACACCCACTCTCCTCTCACCGCAGGGGCAGATTTGCTAGGTCCCTCTCCCATGATGACTGTATGGGTCAGAGAAAAACTGACTTGAAAGATCTCAGGGAGTTTAGAAATATTGTGTACATTTAAGCAACGATGTTGAAGTGATAAGTGAGAATCAGCTTCCCTGGGCTGGGGATGTAGCTCAGGAGAGCAGGCACATAGCACACACCAGGCTCTGGGCTTGGGCCCTCACACTAGAAAGAAAAGAAGCAAAAAGGAAGGAAAAAGAAGAAAATCTGGCCTCTCACAAGAGAAGAGGTTCCAGAGCCTGTTACTAAAAATAAAATTCATTCAGAAGTCCTGCTATGCCCCAGGCCTTCCTGAGGACCAAAAACAGAGTGCTGAGGACAGCAAGAGGCCCTGCTGTGGCTGCAAGTGGGGAGCAGACAGGACTGCACCAGGCAGCACACAGGGCCAGGTCCAGGGAGGGCTCTCAGCAAGGTCATCTGACACAGGCCATGCCGAGGACCTGAGGGCTCCAGGAGCAGCCCACGTGCACTGGGGCGAGGCCCATAACATCTGCAGCACTGCAGAAAACCAAGCACTATAGATTTGAGGGGTGGAGGCGAAGGAGGCAAAGAGGCCTGAGTGAGAATTTTAATTTTGTTCTAAAATTGTAATGTGGATGTCTCAAACTTCTGTTAGTCTACTCTGTTGACATAAAATCTCACTCTGAAACATGAACAAGATCCAGTGGCCTAAGCCATCAGAACATTTCTCAGGCGGGGGCCAAACAGAGCTGAGCCCAGGCATGGATGAGGCTCCTGTCCTGCGCTGCTCCACCAGGTGGGCAGGGTCCTGGCCACCTCACCACTGCCTACACCACCGTGAGCTTCATTCGCTCGCTGTCACTCACCTGGGCCCCTGCATCCTTTGATGTTAGTCTCTGCACCTCCGGGATCACTGGACACTGCCAAGATTCCCTACCCCGCCAATGCTGATCAGTACTTTGCTCATCCCTGTCCCTCTTGGTATCCCCAGCACCCAGTACAGTGTATGCCCAATGAACTGCTAACTGAGCAATATTCCTAAAGTCATGAAGTTTCTCAGTACTTCTTATTTATCATGAATTAATATCTGGTTATAAGTTTTAAAAACTTTGGTCAAGGCATGAATTAACGAACCTCAGCCTTAATTTCTGCATCTGTAAAACGATGAGCTGCAAAAAGGATCGGAATAGAGAACATACTTAAAGTACATGCTTATGCTCCACACAAAAGCCAGGGATCATCCTCATTATCACTAAAGTATGCACCTCTTTATCTCTTATCAAAAGTCCCCCGGTCAGATGGGGTGTGAGGTCCCCAGAGTCCAGCACAGCTACAAAGCCATCTGCAAGCCACAGACAGCAGGGAGGCTCTTCCTTACATGTCCCAAAGGGGAGGTTTCGGGTTTTTACAGCTGCAAACATCCTGCTGACTTATAATGTCACTTGGTGAGACGGACAAACATAATGTTTCAAAGTCCAGCTGCAATGACGGAAGGGCAGAGACCTCGTGGGAGACAGGGTGGGCATCACAGAAGCTCTAGGGCTCAGCTGGAGACTCCGGGCCTCCTGCGTGATTACAGAACATAAAGTGGATACAGAACATGGGCAAACACGGAAGAAGGCTCCCTAAAGTTGTCCCATACTGTGCAGACTGTCTGAGCCTTTGAGGGGAAATGCTACCCCCCCAGAGGACAATTCTAAGCTGCGCTGGAAATGCACTTTCTATAGCAGCTGAAGAAGACTGTTGCTCGTCAATTGCTATCCACCTTGCACACTAGCGGCCACACGCTAGACGGCCAACGTGCCAGGTGCAGGGGAGACACTCTTCGATGTGTTCCGCCCTTGTTTTCACCTTCGCTTCCACACTATGCTGCGTGCGGTGCAGACTCTCAAGGGTGCAGCACAGACTCTCAAGGGTACAGCACGTGTGCAGCCTAAAGTGGAGGTGGAGAACCATTCAGGAGAGAAGAAGGACTTGTCTCACTAGCTTGTGTGATTTAGCCAACTTTAAGAGATGATCCAGTTTCTCACTGGTACAGTCGGCGGCGCCCCAGAGGGACTGGAGAGCCCACTGTCCATACCTGACACCATGATTTCGGCCACTAGTGTGTGCTGAGCTCCTGTGGCATTGTCTTCCGATGCCTCGGTCCCAGATAAGTTGTCCAGTGCTGTCACCTGCCTACTTTGATCGGCTTCACCACCTGTCAAGGCCAACACACTTGGCTAGTTCAGCTTTTCCTTTTTTTTTGGTTTTTTGTTGCAATGGCAGATTTTACACCACAATGAAGCAATGAAGGTGCAGTAAACTGCTGCCTGTCCACTTGTGGTATGGGACCCAGACAGAAAAGGGAACCCCCCCAAGGATGCACTTCAAGTGGCTGTGAACAGCCCTTCCCCAAGGCCAGCTTTGCCTCAGAGATCTCAACTGAAACAGCAGGCGACAGACTGAGCTCAGGTGGCCGTGGCTGCCTCCAGCAACCCCGCCTTACAGACGTCTGTACTACAACACTGCACTTCACATGATAGAGCTGGTTTTAGAAAACATACTTAAGTTATTGCTAGAAACGTGTTACGCTGACAGACGATGGATTTATCATTATAATCTTAGGAACCATGTTTTGAGTTTTCATTTTAAGTTTGAATTCATAAATTTTGGCAGATACAATCCATGTAAACAAAGACTCTCTGGGAGGGAACTGAATAATGTTTTCAGGGTAGAAAAGCAGCCTGACCCATGGATAGAGCAATCCATTTATTTCTTGCCAGTTTGTCGTCTAATATTTATACTAGGGCTTACTAGAGAAATATAAACTTTAAAAGTCCTTTTGATAAAATTGAAACTATCACTTGTATACAAGATTTCAAAAGCTGGCTCCATGTGTGCTAGGCAGCTCAGAAGGGAGGTGTGGGCTCTTCCAGCCACACCGCGCTGGCTCCCGGCTTCCCGCCTTCTCCCTGAAGTCATGTTCAGTTTGTAAAACAGCAGATCACAAGCCCTCTTGGGCTGATTTCCAAATGCATTTGATATTCCAAGTTTTTTTATAACCTTGCTTTTCCTATTAAGACCTGTCACGTGGGAGGGGAAGTGTACATTCCTACCCCTAAAAATGAAGACATAAAGCTTCTAAGCAAAGCATCTCTAAATAGCTCTGTGAGGTGATGAAACGCTAGTACTCATCTCCAAGCTTGGGCCAAGTCCACTATGAATGGAGAAGTTGGGCTGAGCGCTTTCGACTCTTTCCTTCCGGAAGTCCTGTCTAAGTTAATCTGTAGTAAGGAGCCCAGGAGCCCTCAGGAGGAGGAGGCACACCCACACCCTCCGCATTCCGTGGAGCAGGGGAGCTTTCAGTAACCACAGTGCGGGACGCCAGACCGGAAAGAGGGCCGTTCCTGCATTACCGGCCGACTTCAGGACCAGGCAGGCCTTCCCATCTGGGGCGCCCCGGAAACCTTCGAGACACCAACAATGCGCAGCGCCAAACCTCTCCTGGCAGATCCGTTCGCAGCCGCTGCCCCCAGGTGAGCAGGGGTCTGAACCTGGTGGGGACAAGAGTGGTTCAGGCGGCTGGAGGTGAGGGAGACACTGCCAGCCGGCTCCCAGGAGAGGACCCGGTCGGTCCCCAGGTCGCTGCCTCCCACCGGCGTCAGGCGCTGCGACCCCACGCCCTGACCATCCCCAGGCTGCCGCCCTGTGGGCAGAAGCAGCCCCCGCAAGCCCCTGAACCCTGCCCTTGGGGCTGTAACCCAGGACTGAAGTGGAAGTGAGAACGAGGCTCGCAGTATGAAGCGTCCAACACCCGACGGGGCTGGGGCCGAGGTGACCGCAAGGCCAGGCCCAGTCAGGGGTCCTCTGTGCAGACCGGCGAGAATCGCAAAGGCCCCTCCGCCCCGCTGCCTGCTGATTAGAAGCCGGGGTTCCAGCCCAGGGGGACGGGCAGCTCCGGTGTACCTGGTTTTGCCAGTGGGTGAACCACAACCAGCGAGGAGGGTCTCAGCACGCTGCCTCGCAGACGTACCCTGTTTCGGCCAGTCCTCTTGTTCACCCTCATTACCGCCGGCACTGCCCAGTCCGACAGCCACAGGTGGTCCCCGAACACAGCCAGGGCGAATGGGCGACCTGCAAGCAATTCACAGGCTCAGCACCCGCACTGCCTCTGCAAGAGCCTGAGGCTGGGCCTGCGACCTCATCCTCATGGGAGCCTGGGCCCTACAAGGTCCTTGCCGGGCAGCGAGACGGGAGCTGACTGCTTCAGTCCTGAGGACAGAGTCCAGGGCCTCTGTACGATGGTTCTTTGTGACAGGTCTCAAGTTGTCCAAGCTGGGCTCAAGCATGCATCCTCCTGCCTCAGCCTCCCAGACTGCTGGGCTTGAAGACGAGGCCAAGGTGGGACTGTTGTGTCCTGCGGTTATCTGCTGCTACTTGTAGGCTTGAGAAAGTTGTACTGCAGTCCTTGGCCTTAGGTTCCTCATCTTGTGAACAGACGTGACAAACAGCAGCCAGACTCGGGGCTGGGAAACGTGTCTAAAACCCGAGGTGACTGAGTGCTTTCTCAGGATTCTGGTCTCCACCCACAGAGCTCCCTGCATGAAACCCCTCCTCCCCTCTCTCCTGTCACCTCAGGGCTGTCCAGAGACGACGCCCCTCTTCCCCCCTCCTCTCCCTCTCTCTCTGCAGCACTACAGATAAACCCAGGGCCTTTGCACTGAGCTGCATCCCCAGCCCTTTTAATTTTCTTGAGACAGGATTTTGCTAACTCACTCAATTGTCTAGGCTGGATTTGAACTTGTGATCCTCCTGCCTCAGCCTCCCAGAGTGCTGGGATTACAGGTGTGTGCCACCATGTCTGGTTCCTCCCATCCTAATTCCCTCATCCCCTCGATTCTTCTAACTTCTTTTTGTTTCTTTCCTTCCCTCCCCTCATTTTTCCAGCTAAGTGGGCACTAAACCCAGGAGGTTCGGAACTAAGCCCCACTCCTCTCTGTATTTGGAGACAGGATACTGCTAAATCGCCCGGGCTGACACTGAGCTTGTGGCCCTCCTGCCTCAGCATCCCAAGCAGCTGGGATTACCAGAGTGCGCCACAGCACCTGGCTTATTCCTTCCTTTCTTAAAAGTGTTTTCAAAGTCATCTGTTAGCCACTGCCTCCATTTCATGGCTCCTTCCTCCACCTCTCCGGCCCTGAAACTGCTTTATGCGGCATTCACACATGTAACACACTGGGAGGTCCTCATGTGACCCCAAGCAGTCAGGCCAGACCCGAGGCCAGGCTTCCGCAGTGCCTGCAGGCCCTCTGGAGGGATCCAGCGGACTGGGGTGGATAGAGCTCTACCGGCCGCCAGCACGAGAGACTGGGCCGGAGTGGGGGCCGATCCCAGAACAGCGTCCAGTGAGGTTCCGCCCAGCCTCCGTGTCCCACGGGCATCCAGACACTTGGAGGGGTTCTCGCACACAGCCACCATCAGGCTGGGATGCCTCCAAAGCCTTGCATACTCGAAGGGCGCACACCCTGCTGAGGACCGACCCATGTGGGGTTCCCAGCTCAGGGGGCGTCTGGGCTAGGTCCACACGGGACCCCCTGCTCAGGGGACACCCGTGGGCATCTCAGCTCCCAGGCCCCATGTGAAACTTCCCGCCTAAGGACCCTCTCCCCTTTAAACTGTGCTGCTGGGTACTTAGACCTCAAGGGGAGAGCGACCGAGACAACTACCAATGTTTTTACTCTGCTAGAAACCCACAGCACAAAACCTATCACCCAACCCAACCACTTTCAAAGGCACAGTTCAGGAGTGTTACTATCTTCGCACATTCTTGCACAACCAATCTGGGGCTGTTTACCCTGCAAAGCTGAAACTCACACCCGTGAAGCCACTCCCATCTCCCTTTGTCCCCACCTGGCAGACACCACTCTGCTCTGTGTGAACCGAACTACTCCGGCTACCTCAAATATGTGGAATTTTACAGCGTCTTTACGTGGCTGGCTTATTCTACTGCGCATAATCCTCAAGGTCCACCCCTGTTGAAGTGTGTGTTAGAATTAGCTGTAGTGTTTCAGCAAACGCCTGTTCTAGCCACACCCCTCATTTTTTGTTCACCAAAGAGCCACAAATAATTGCATTTTTTACAGTAAGAATAAATTCATTCAACCTTTGCATGAAAAATCCTGAACTTGCGGTTGAGAAGCCATCATAGACACACACCAACAGATGGTGCTATAACTCAGACAATTTCAACAGAATTTCTTGACAAAGGTCTTCAACAGGAAGCTGCCTTAGTAAGAAGTTGCAGTAGCAGTTCAAATGGCTCACAAAATACCTACTACACTTTTACTTTCTACTTGGGGATTTTCAAATCCTCCTCTCTCCTCCTCTGTCAATGCTATAATGTTACATTGACTTGGACGGTATTTTTTACAATAACGTGTGTGTCCCCCACGAGGTTCCCCGACTTCACAGAGATCGTATTTGTTTTACTCGACACTGTGTCTCCACTTCTATAATGAGTGAAGTGCATGGAAGGACAAAGTCTCCAACTGCACACGAGCTTATCATTACAATGAAGCACAATTTTTAAAGAGCCTTAGAAATACAGGAAATTTAAATTATATTTATCTTGCCCTATTTAGGGTATCATACAAATCTGGAAATTTAGTTTCTAAAACTACAGAGAATGGGTAGGAAAAAAGCTTACATGGATTACTAGTTTGTTAGCTTCTTCTTAAATAAAAGAGACTGTGTTTTTTTTTTTTTAAATCTTCCCTGTCAGTTTCTAAATCCCCAAAATATCTCTGACACCTGCTTGGCTTCCGTCTGCTCTGTCCACCCTGCTGCCAGTTCTTCTGTGCCCACCACAGGGGTCTGTCCACACCCCACTGTAAGGGACTGCACTAGCCCAGGCCTTCATCAAGTGCCACCTGCACAACTGCCGCAGCCTCCTGGCTCACCAGGTGTCATCCTGAGAGTCCATCTTGTCACCCGCTCGCCTGCTCGAGCACATGCAGTGTCTCCTGAGTAAATGCAGATAAAGTCCAGTTGCCACGTCTGGATACTCTGGCTCAAAAGGCAACTTCTCACTTTTGATCTCCACCCATTTGCCACACGGTCCATTTCAAAAGCTGTCTGCAGGTTCCCTGAATCAAAATAAGTCTCCCACCACTTACACAATTTCAGATCACTTGTACTTCTCTTCTGCAAGATGCGTATGAAAATACATGATTCCCTGGGGCGAAATCTGAAAATACAGTAGGGCAGAAACTGCTCTGTTGTGGTTGGGCTTCCGCTGAGTGGGGTCACCAGACAGGGCTCAGCCAGCCCTCAGACTGCTCCCCACGGGGCTGGTGCTGTCAGTCCTCCAACCCCTCCCCTCCCAGAGGCAGACTCACAGGCGTGCACGCCCACACACCCCTGAAAACCCCAGTTGTTCATCTTTGCACGTTATCATTGGTATGCACAGATGCCTAAAAGTGGTATCACTCTTGCGAAATGATATTTCCTAAAACACAAGAAATGAGAACAGCAAACCCAACTTTTTATCCCTAAATACCGAAGGATTTAACATTTGCTTTCTGATCTCCTTTTTACTCAGGATTTGAATGATAAGGCAACCCTTGCAGCTCACCATTCCCAGGAGAAACCTGTCTGTCTCTGTTCCTTTCTCTGGATGTGGCCAAGTGTGCATGTGCGTGTGTGGGTGCGCACACGTGTGTCAGTGCATCTCATACGGGACACTCATCTACACTCGATCCAGATGAAGCCGCCCACCCCAAGGCCTCACCTACGTCATCCTGGGCCAGCCTCTGGCGCCTCGAGCCGTCCAGCCTGGCCATCTCCACCACAGAACGCTGGGCGTCGCACCAGTACAAAGTGTCCATCAGGAAGTCAACAGCGAGTCCGCTGGGCTCCACCAGCTCTGAGCTGGCCACAACCCACCGGCCGGAACCCTGCAGGGAGGCACTTTCCACTCGTGGATTCGTCCCCACCTCGGTCCAGAACAATCTCCTTCAATCAAGAAATCACACAATGAATAGCACTGTCCTGAAAAAGAAAAATCCTTCCATTCCTTCCTCATGGAAAATATCGCTGTAAATCACCTCGGCATATGCCAAGGTGGTACACTGAGGAATTTAAAGGAGAAAACAGCACTGCGTGTCGGACTAATCATTCTCAAAAGCAAAACAGTCAACTTTTCCATAGACGGCATGTTGGACAAGAAACGCTGAATGAAAGCTCAGACCATTAGATTTTAAAAAGGAATTTGTTTTCTAAAATGTAGCATATTACTAATCAAAAGTGTGCCTAAGTGAACAGTCTTAACCTAGCTGCAAATGCAGTGACTCCTGCTGGACTGTTCTGTCACCGGCATTAAAACCACAACCTGCGTGGAGGAGCACACCTGCCTGTTAGCTACTTTCCTAAATGCATTGAATTTCCTCAGCAAATTTTAAGTCCCATAAACCAGGTGAGTGAATGTTTTTTGAAGTTACTGTGGCTGAATATTTATTGGTCTGTTATAAGACATTTATGTTCTCACTGTTTTTATCACTTGGCTGGCTAAAAATCAATAATCAATTACTACCAATACATTATCTCCTATAGACAAGTTTCCATTGAAAATAAAGCAGAGTTGGTTTTTGTGTTTGCTTCTTAACAACTAGGAAGAAGTCCTTTGTTCTCCTTAATTCTTCAGTCCCCAAAGCAAAATGTGCTATGAATTCATGATGAATAGCACAGAACCTTAATTGTTCAGATTTCCTCTTGTCTATGTCTAGGGATAACGTGTCACTTGAAGTCATCCAATGGTTTTTCTAAATTGAGTTCTTAAGTCAAACGATCCATATATTCTTTTCTGCTCAATAAACAATGCCGATTTTTTAAAAACAGGTAGATTAATGTGCTTAGGTCTAATTAGTTAATGGTTTACAGCCCACTTCTTAAAAAAAAAAAAGAAACTGAATTTGTTTAAAATAAAAGGATATGTCAACAGAATTATTATACAGGAACAAAAGATCAAAAGGCATTAAAAAATGAGGAATGCATGCTACCACATCATTTTTGAAGGTCTGAACAAATCTCCTGGGTTGTCTTTGCTTTGGTCCCACCGACCAGCATCTCAAACATGAACTGTCACAGGGCCTCTGCAGAAAAGGGCCTTATTTTCTCAGATACCTACTTGGCCATTGGATGAACAGCAATTCCTCTTGGCTGAGAGATATTTTCCTTAATGATTATTTGTCGATGTTTTCCATTTAGATCACTCCCTTCAATGACAGACTTCCTAAAATGAATTTAAATTTAAATGAGAGGTTTACCAATTACTTTTCAGACAAAAATATTCCTTTTCCTTGTTCTTGATATGCAAAGGTAAGCATTCTAAACTTCTCACCCCCAACACACACACACACACACACACACACACACACACACACACACTGACAAGCCCACACATTCTACTGTTAAAACACTCTCTATTAGCATCTGAATATTTATGCTGAGCATTTAAAGTATGTGGTTTCAAGATAAGATAACAGGGGACTGTGTCTGTGGCTGGGCATGGACAAAGCCAGGATAATAGATACCGCATCTATTTCTTTGCACAATTACCAATTTCTTGCTGAAACCCAGGAAGCCAGGGGCTGGGAAGAGTCAGGCTTCTGGGTCTGTAGTAACAAGGCAGAGGGAGATGTTTGTTGGCTCCGATTTTCTTCCATATGATTCCAAGACACATGAGAGTATAGCAGTCTCTCTTTATCCATGGTATCAGTTACCTTTGTATGTGGAAATATTAAGTGGAAAATTCTAGTAGTAAACAATTCATTACTTTTAAACTGTGTACTGTTTTTTGTAGTGTGATGAAATCTTGAGCCTTCCTTACAGTTCCCACTGTCCTGCCTCACCCACCAATCACCCCTTGGTCTGGGGTATTCACACAGCATACTCCTCCCCGTAGTCGCTTAGTAGTAAGCCGTCTTGGTCATAAGACTGGCTGTCTCAGTGTAGCTGTCATAGTCCTTACGTTCTAGTAACCCTAATTTTACGTATATTAATGCCTCAGAACTCAAGAGTGGGGATGGGGGCAATAAGCCAAAGAGAAGCCACAAACCCCTTGAAAAGGCAGAAGTAGAAAGTTGTTATAACTGTTCTATTTCATTATTTGTTACGGTTGGTACTTTCTTATTGTGCCGACTTTGTAAAGTAAATTTCCTTATATCTAGGAATCAGCCCTATCCTTGGTTTTCCACATCCACTGGGGATTCTGGAAATATCCCCTGTGGCTAGGGGGAGACCAGTGTACTAAAATGTCATATACAGATATTTATATTAAAAATAACTTTTGGGTATCTGACAGGGTAGATAAGTCAAACTTTCTAGTTTTTCTATGTCTATGTCAAACAAATCTTTATTACCAAGCAAATATTTACTGAGAAATTATAGGGTGTCAGGGATTGGCCTCAACATTAGAGACACAATAGGACACAAAAACCTCATCTCTGTCCTTATAAAGCTCATACCTCAACAGGAACAGAGGAAGGCGAGCAGGAGGGGAGCAGACAGGAGAAGAGAGGATGCGATTGTCTCCGGGCACATGAAGGTGAGCACCAACAATGAGGAATCAAGGGCAAGTGCAACCCCGGGGCAGAGTGGGTACCCGGCTGGGCAGGGTCAGAGGAGGAGTCCGAGAAGTAATGACGAGCAGGACAGGGGGCAGGCAGGCGAGGTGGGGAGGTACCGAGCACCCAAGGGAGCACTCTGAAACGTGCAAGTTCAGAGTCCCAGGATCCAGAAAGAACGGGGGCGGGGGTGTCAGCAGTCACTGCGTTGAGAAAGCTGTGTGTGACTGTAAGGCAGAGAGCAAGGCAGGGGGAGGCAACAGTGCTGACAGCAAGCACAGGCTGCCAGGATGGAGAAGGCTAACGGACTCAGACGCTACACGAGAAGGCCGCAGCCCTGCCCCTGCAGGAGCTAACCAGGCTTCTGAGCAGCTCCGGGAGGCAGGGCCACAGGCCAGCACTCACCTTGTTTCTCCAGAGCAAACTGGACCTCATAACAACCTTGCATCCATTCAGCAAGCATCTGTCAAAGTCCAGCCGCCACTCCCTCACGGGCAATGAGGGCACGGGACAGGCCCAGCCAGGAGGGCCACAGAGCGGGCTGTAATCAGCTCCAAGCCTGAGATGTGAGGGAGACCTAGTCTCTAGCTGCCCATGAGGAAGGGGCTGGGGCACACCCGGAAGGCTCCTTACAGGAGGGACTGGAAAGGACACCTGGCTCGGGACCTGCTCCGGGTCAGGGCCACTCTGGAGATGGCCACTCAGGGCAGGGGCCAATCTGAAACCACATAAACTCCAGCACCAGTTTCCACTTTGATGGTCACAGCAAGGGAGGATAGACAACATAACAACTGGCAAGAAGGACACGGGAAAACTGTCTTTAAAACATTTGCAGCTTACAGTATTTTTCCCTTCCACACCATCCCCTCCTAAGTTGGTAAGCTGTAAACAGGTGAAGCGTATGCCTTTCTCCCAGAGTGGACCCTGGCCTATAAATGGGCTCTTGTCACAGACTCACAATTCCACGATCTCCTCCGATAGCTGCCAGCCCGACCACCACGCTCCTCTCTCACAGCCCACACTCTCTCCATGCAGATTTCTTCGCCTCTGCCTACAAAGCATTCTGTGCCCCTCACAGTCGTGCCCTGCCATCCTTTCTGTGATGTAAGTCAGAGAACCTGCAGCCCACCTCCTGGGTGAGGCAAGGTCCCCACCTCCTTGGGGACCTTCTCAGGCCCATCCTGTGACACTGGGGAGGGCTCTGCTGGGTGCAAGACTTCCTGAGCTACACGAAGGAGCTGCCAGAGGAAAACCCACCCACTTCCAGGTACGAAATATCCATGGGAGAGCAGTTTTCGTCATACCCCCAAAGAATGGGAAGACAGGTATCTTATATTTTACCTCTTGGTTCTTTTTCACCACGCAAATTGATGTTAGGAATCAGGATTCTTTTACACTAAATAACAGCACTGTCAGGGGCCTTCTCAACTGGCTTGCTTCCTCTGTGTCAGATATTCATTTAACTCTGTCTCTTCCTGGGCCAGCACAGGCTGTAACCTTCCTGTTGCTTCTTAGTTGACTAAAACTTACCATGTAATCTAATATCACAAGACTGGAATCTCAGTTATGTAAATCCGACTTCTAGCCGATGTCAAGGTTTTCACACTGTTACCACTGACGTCCAGGTGCGCGAGAGTTTGAGTCGGACCCTCCAGGACCCTGGGTGCTTTGTGCTCATCCCGAGGCACGGCCGCCACAGGTACTGTGGTGCCCTTAGTCAAACAGCGCCAAGACAAGAGGCACCTTGTGAACAGAGGGAAACCTGAGAAGACCCAGCATCCTTGGGGACCTCGCTGTCGTCCTGATCAATGAATGCTTGAAGTTCTCACAACAACCGTGTACAACTCTGGCTTTATGTACAGATCAACTCAGAGAAAGCCGTTACTGTGACTTACAATTATTACAACTGTATTGTAATAAGATTGTACTTCAACAAGATAGTGACGACCTCAATACAATTGTATTGCACTTCAATAAGATATTGAAGTTGACCTCAATATCTTACAGACTCTGGGTCAAACACAGTTTAAATCAGCCCTGATGCTGTGTGGCGCTGGGATTGAACCCAGGCCCAGGCTGCTAATCCCCTGCGCAGGGAGCTGCAGTGCACCCAGCCCATCGCTGAGAATACGGAGAGCTCAGGTGCCGGAAACAGTCCTGAGTTCAGTCCCAGGTCCACTACTTACAGACTGCTTGACCTTGGGAAAGTTATTTTACCTCTTTGATTTTCAAGTTTTTAAATCTTTAAATTAGAGAAAATAAAACTTACTTCTCTGGGATTCAATGGTACAAACATGAAGCTCTTAGAGCAGTACCTGGTGAATTACAGTTATTCAATAAATACCCAAATAATAAAGGAATGAGAAATAATTAAATGAAAAACTGAATGAAAATAAGCTGGACACAAGGGCTATTTCATCGACAGGGACACACTGTACCGCAGCATCCAGGACAAAGTTTCTGGAACACAGAAATCCTGCAGGTTTCTCCCCTTATTGGCACTGTTGTTTTCAGGGCGCGAACCCTATGAATTCTGCCTTCTTTTTTTTTTTTTTTTTTTTTTTGAGTTTATTGGTACATTTAGGGATACAGTACAGTTACATTCATTGTTGGGATCATGTACCTTTACATGGCAAGTCTTGATTCTCATTTTTTTCCCCTTACCTCTGCCCTCCCTTCACCCCCTCCTCCCCTCCCCATCTACAAACACTTTATTTTCATCTTTTCATTCTCTCACATTTTTTTCTTTTCCCTTTTTGTTCTTCCCCTACGTATCACACCTTCCCTACATCTTTAGCTCCTTTCCTCCCATTTCTAAATGTCAGTAATCTTATTAGAATCTTATGCATTGTTGCAGAATATTCACACCAGGGAAACTATTCGGTATTTACACATGTGGGACTTATTTATTTCACTTAGGAGTATATCTTCAATATGTATCCATTTTCCTATGAATGAATCTATTCTCTCGCTCTTTATGGCTGAGTAATATTCCATTTTATAGAAAAACCACAACTTCTTTATCCAGTTTCCGAATTCTGCCTTCTTTAACACAGCTGCAGGGGCTCCCGACGTCCCTGATGGTCACCATTTAACTTTCTCGCCTTCAGCAACCCTGAGAGGCTTCCCAAATGCACAGCCCCCCTCAAGTTATCCTGCCAGGGGCTCTGGGGAGCAAGGAAGCGGGCCCTTCTGCAGCACAGGCACAGACACCGCATCTCGGAGCCCATCCTGCCCCTCTGTGCCCTGCACAGCAGCCTCCTCCAGCCTGCAGGCCGGGTGTCCAGGGCCGGAACACTCGACTGCACTCTGGCTCTGTGGGTTCCCGCCCAAGGGAAAGCAGGCCACCTGGCCCTGTGCCCACCAGTGCTCCTCAGCAGGGGCCAGCCTGGGGGTCCTAGTTCAAAGGGCGCCCCTTGCACTAAGCTCATCTGAGCCTCACATTCTTTCCTGTAAGACGAAGGCGCTAGGCTGGCTGAGTCCTGAAGACCCTCCCAGCGATCCCTTTGGACAGGTGCCCCAAAGCATGTACAATTTTTCACGCACAGCCTTGTAACGCTCCTTTACTGCTGTTTGGACTGGGCGTGTGCACCGGCTCTCTGGAAGGGAAACTGCCTTATCTCCTCGGCCAAGCCCCAGCTCCTCTGTGCTCCCCTGTTACCTGGGGACAGCCTTCCCCTTGGAAGGCTCAATGAATGCTGACTGGATGGGTGCAGACAGGTTTGGGGCTTCTCTGCTAACAGCAGCCTAACCTGCAAAAGCACACACTACTTTCTTGGTCCTGGGAATCGTCCCTCAGACTCGGATCCCATCTCAACAAAAACAATGCGTCTCTTGGTGGCGTGGAGGAGTGGGGAAGTGCGGGTGGCTCAGAACTCCTCTCATCCAATCCTAGCCAAGCAGCCATGTACGCAGCGTAATTCTTCTGTGTTCAAACCACAGTGCAGCCAGTGACACTGCCTATTCACCACTGACGTGCCCTGCGGCTTCAGACTGGGAGGAGAAAACCTACCCTCTGTCTGTCCAGTAGACTCTACGGCCAATCCAGTCCACAGCAAGACCTTCGGGGACATCCACTGACTCCTCGATGAGCCTTTCTCGCTGGGACCCGTCCATGTTAGCCCTTTCTATCCACTTCAGGGCTGTGTGGGCGAAATATATCTAAAAGGAGAAGACAGACATTTCCGATCGGCTCACAAAAGCGCATGGATATATCAAAGGAGTGCAGGAAGTCTTCAGGCCATCCAGAGGAGCTGTGGAGAGCTTGGCCACAGAGACACACATCTCCAGCTGAGCCCCACCGTGCCGCTTCCAGGTGAGGACAGCCTTAAGCAAGTTACTCGCAGCCTCACAGCTTAGGTTTCCAGTGGTAGAAATGAGGATAGTGCACCCGGCCATCACAGTTCCTGGCTCATACCGCTACTGGTTGGCCATTTCTTACTCTCTGATCCCAGGTCAAGGACACAGACTTTGTTCTGCTTGAACCGCAGTGGCCTCCACAGTGAAACGGGGGAAGTTATTTGCAGTGAAGTAAGAGCCTCTCCTGGGCTATGTGCTGCACTGCCCAGCCCATGAGTACAGCACTGCAGAGCAAGGCAGGACACATGAGCTCCTCTCCATCTTGCTCCTTATTTGCTTCAGTCTTGGCCAAGTCACTCAGCCTCCATTTTTCCAATTACAAAAACGAAGTTAGCAGGTTTCAGATGTGAGAATTTCAGGGGAGTGTTAAAAAGTATGGAGTCAGCCTAATGATAACATTTGTGGAATGTTAACTGTGAGTGCATAAATATACATAGGAGGCGTGATCAAAAGTACCGTGGGTGACTGAATTTTAGAAATTTAATTTAAAAGGTACGTTGCCATGGATCTTCTTCACAATATTCCCCCTCACTTCGAACACACCTATCCCCTATCTTGCCACTTTCTGAAGCAGCTCTGCTAGTCCTCTTTCGTGAGTGTCTTTATGAGGTGTGACCAAAAATACAGGGAATGCTGCTGCTGAGAGCTGTCCAATGGCAAGGCAGGCTTGTAAACCACGACGCTGCATCCTCATGCACCGAATTCACCAGCTTCTAGCTCCTCCCAAAGTCACGATGACCACACGAGGTAAAGGTTTCGAGGTGACTCAGGGCACTGAGGCCGCCATGACAGTGCAAGTAAAGATAGCCATGAAAGAGGACTCCAGAGCTGCTGCAGGAAGTAGCAAGGAGGATGGGATGAGCATGTTCAAAGTGAAGGGGGACTATTCTGAAGGGAATTTATAGCAATGTGTCTTTTACTGTGGTGATTTTTTAAAAATTTAAACACACACTGTATACTTTAATTATACTTCATAAACCTGAATTGATGATGACAGTATTCATAAAATGGCAGCTCATTAAATAATGGGTTCTTTCTGGGCAAAGAGAAAAACTGTATTTCATAAATACAAACATGGGTACTTCTCTTACCAGAAAACTCTCCCCCAGGGCCACACTTCTGGACCTCCAATGTGCATGTGAGACCGGAGGGACCTCACTAAGATTCTGCAGAGGCTGGGGTGAGCTCAGGAGTCTGCAGCGCTAACAGCTCTGGGCTGTGCTGCGGCCGCTGGGCCAGGACCACAGTGCACCAACCAGCGAAGGAAAGCATTAGGGAAATGCAGAACAGCCTCCTGACTCACGTTCACCCTAGGTCTCCCCATTTGCTGGTTGGGAAAACACTGACTGCACAGGAAAAAAATCCAAGTTTTAGCAGTAGATGATTCTTGACTTGCTAACTGTTAATGTAATTGTTCTGTGGAGTTCAGAGACAAGGGAGAACTGTTGCTACTGTTCCAACTGTAAATCTTTTATTTGTAAGAATAGTTGTGTGTAGCTATGATTCCATAGCTATTAAACACAATTAACTTGCTTCACTGTGTCTCTCTCGGCCACTTACCAGACTGCTTCAAATCAGGAAAACACAGAAACACCAAGTTTAACATTCTACACATCAATGAATAATCTGGAGTAAGTAAGTAATTAAAGGAGGGAACTTATAACTATGTAAATTAATATTACAGGTGATTCATCTCCAAAGAAACTGCAACATCCTTCCTAACAGAAGGATTCCTTCCTAATGCCTTCACCTAGCACAAATACAACTATGAAATGAAACACCAACTGGCCAGCTGATTACAGTGGTAATTCAGAAATCTAAGTCTTATTTTAAAACATCACATAAAATTACTCTGTAGAAAATGTTATGGCTAAGACAGCCACTCCCAAGTGAACCATAAAACTTATAGTTCCTGATTTTCATGGTGAAGAGGTCACGGAGTCCCCACTCTCAATGACATAAATTAAAAGCAAATGACTAACGCACATTTCTCATGCCTGTCACTCCTCCCCTTCCTATCCAAAGCCCACTGATGAAATTCTGTCTATGCGCACAGCACCATGCCGGCCTCCCGTTCTCACCGCCAACAAGAAAACTGAACTGAGGCCTCCTCCATAATCATCCCAATAAGAAGAACCACAGCAAGGACCAGGGTAGGGTTAGGCAAGCAGGAGAGGCCTTGAAATGCTTCAAACGATGCTCCGGGACCTATGTTTGCCTCATCCGGGGTCTAACCATTCTCAGCTCAGCAGAGGATGCTCAGGCCATGCAGGCCACCTGCTGGGGTGAAACCCTCTGTTCTGCATCCCCACATCTGTTCAGGCCACAGAGCCTTACCTTGTTCTCCACTGGGTCGTGATCCAGGGCAAAGACCGTTCCCATCTGCTGGCTAAGCAGGATTCCGTAGTCTGTCCCATCAAAGTGCATGCGTCGGATGTCCTGAGAGTTGGCAAACAGCAAAAGCGGCTGTGGTCCTGTAACCAAATTTCAAAGATGGCAGCGTTTAGAACTCGCCTTAGAACCGGAGAAACACTTCTAACCTCCCCTTTCCTTCATTTCCGCAGTTCTGATTCTCTTCATTTGTCCCCAGCTCAATGTAGGCAAAGACAGGCAAGATGATTTCTTTCATGGGTGACCCAGGGCCAGAAGTTCATCATTAAAGTCGTCTCTCTAGGTGTCTGCTCTCAAAATACAGATTATTACACAAAGGGCTGCATGAAAGCGTCACAACCGAAGCCAGATGATGCAGGTCTGAATGCCGTGGTCTCTTGGTTCATACGTCTGAACTCATGTCTGATAAACAGCCTCTGAGCCTGGGCTTTTGGAGAGGGAGGCACGATTACATGAGTTTATAGTAAAACCCCCAGTCACCTCAGGACCCAGATTATGCTGTGCCAACAAGGCCTTCAAAAATGTGGGGTATTGGGGCCTAAGGAGAGCTATGCATGGTAATTATGTGGTCCTGGTTTCTCAGCACAACGAAACTTCAAGAGAGATTAAATCAATTTGGTGTAAATCTAAGATTTCCAAAGCTATTAAAGAACACAGATATAACATGAGATGGTAAAAAATAGCTGAAGCATACAGCTTCATATTACATTTTAACATGAAAAGGACAGGACTTGTTGAAGTATTACACTCATTGAAGAGATAAAAGTCAAGTTAATCAATGTATTTATTAAATACCTCTTAACTATGCTTTCTTTTTTCTTTATTTTTTTGAGACAGGGTCTTGCTATGTAATTCAGGCTTGCTTTGAGCTTACTATATAGCTTAGGCTGACCTCAAACTCATAGCGACCCTCCTGCCTCAGCCTTCCAAGTACAGAGATTACAGGCGTACAACACTACACCCGGCTTTTAACTATAGCTTTAAGATTATTCTGGCCATGCCTTTCTCATCTACTGAAAATGCCATATTTGATGTTATAGTAAATCTTTTGTGGATGCCAGTTAACTTAGAAACATTCCTCAAAAATATGGTTTTTATTGCTGTTATAATTACTCATATTATTCATATGGCTTATTCCTCATTTCTGAAAATTAAAAAATCAGACTTCCTACCAACAAGTGGAAGCAATTCAACATGCCATCATTATAAATGAGACATGTTTTCATGAGATTTCTTTTCAGGGAAACATTCCAGGCAACCACAGCACTGACCTGAAGCCACACAGCCCTTCTGGTCTAGCTGTAGGTCATACCCAGGAAAGCAGCCACACTCCCAGGACATGGGGCCAAGTGGGATGCAGAGCTGGCTACAGCCACCGTTGTCAGGTGACGAACAGCCTAGGAAAAGCAGATGTTTGGTAAGGTCGTCCTGTCATTCGAGATGTAATCATTTTCCATCAAAGTTTTATGGTGGACCTGTTCAATTTTAAAACCATCACCAGGATCATTCTTACTATGAAATCGAGTTGATTTTTCAGAGATTAGAGCAAAACGTCACAGTGCCCCTGCCCTGTAAGCCAAAATCGTGCATGTTGAGCTTTTTCATTCCACTGAGCTCAGGAACAAACACCCTTGTATGAGGCTGGAGAAATTCATTTTGATGAGTCAGAGGCAGTTCTGACTCCTCCTCGTGAGTGAAATATTTGTCTCTCTCACATTTAACAGCCTCTTGACTTCTTTGTTCATTTTCTTTGTGAAGATCTCAATTGGCTTTATTTTGATTCTAGATTTGGGGAACACTTCACCCCATAAAGTAAAATAAGCCCTCCCTTCTTTTCACTTTTTGAAAATTAAAGGATCAAAAGGCCCAAAATTCATCTGCTAATTGTGAGTTCCATCCAGACTTACATACGCTCAAGTCTCCATGAAGACAAAGTAGGTATTTATGGGGTACAAGCAATAGGCCAAGCACTCTTTACCCGCCACCTCCTTCAGGCCAGGTGGAAGGGTGGCAAGGCCACTTCGAGGCTAACTTGAAAGCTCTTGCTCAAAACCACTCCACCAGCTTTTTTAAAACAGAAGCCCAACTTACATCTGTAGGTTAATCTACTGAAGACATTAACTTTTAATGGGTAATACTAGAAACCTCTCTCCTTTGGCAATAAGATTGACTTTTGGGTGTCACTTAGAAAATACACATTTTCAAACCAACAAAAGGCAAATAAACTCACCACTACATGTCTTTCCATCCGTCTGAAGCATGGAGCCTTTGGGACAGAAACACAGGGGACCCTCGGATGTCAGGACACAGTCATGGCTGCATTTGGATGTATTGCTCGGACAGGAAACTAATTCTGATTAGTGAAGAACAAAGTTGAGATGCGTATTAGGTCAGGTTGGTGGAAATATACCACGATCAGCTGCTAATAAAATCTTGAAAAGAGGAGGTTAACTAAGGATCAAATATTGATAAAAAGCTATGGTAACAGATTAAAAAAGCGAAGAAAAACTCAAATCTAACAACGTTAAAGAACCTGATTTTGAAAATGTCTCTAGTTTCTTCTGAGTTTCCTTTATTTCAAATAAAAACTTTAGTTATTAGTCTTCAAAATTCCAAAATATTTTCAGTAGAACTTAAGCAAATGATTATTAAATTCATCTGTAAAACAAAACATATTTGTTGAAAAAAAAAAACTAAGAACATTCTGTGTTTGTGGTTAGATTTAAGAAGAGGAATGAGCGGTCCTTAACACATGTTAACATGTACGACAGACATATTTTAAATTCTCACAACTTTATGATAATAACATGTGATCATTAAAAAAGAGTAGGGAATGGATACAGGAATAGACAAGATAACAGAACATAATAGAAAGCTCCAATTAAAAAAACTCAGATATAAGAATGTACGTGTAAAGTATTACTTTAAACAAGTAGGCATGTGAAGGATCATGCAAAAATGGTATGGAAATAAATAATGATTTCAGGAAAAAATTAAATCCCTACCCTATACCATCCATCAAAATTAATTCCAAGGAAATCAAAGATGCAAATGTAAAACACGTGACATAAAAGTTCTAGAGGTTTTGAGAATCAAGTGAGACTGTACGTTTTGCTCTGCACATCGGGGGTCCCGTGACAGACGGACACCCTCCACCCTGTACGTCATATTTACCAAGAGGCGAGAACATGTATTAGGAGAGAATCAGTCATTCGTTCATTTCAGTGTGCCTGATGTGTTTCATAGCAGATATCTGGACTGACCTACTCTCCATCACCTTTAAAGTGGGACTAAGTACTGAACATGATTCTAAACATTCAGGTGTACTTATCCACGCTAGTACCGTCAACAGGATACCTGTCCGAAGGTACGTGAGTACATAACCCTGAACGTACACTGGGAATAGCCATATAAAGTGATCGAGTATTTTCTCTTTAATAAGTGGATTCCTCGTGCTGAATGCCCCCAGAGGCCAGGAAACAATGCCTAACTCAGGGTGGATATATCCTCTAGATGAAATTTCTTGTTAAAAGAATCAGGGCTCCTCAAAAAATTGCTGATTTCAAGTCTAGAATATAACAGGAACACAATGAGCCTGCAAAGTCTCACGAGGTACTGAGGAAAGTATCAAAAATACTTGGGTCAGAAGCCTGTTTGAAGAGGCTTCCGATGGCAAAGGGGAGAGAATTTGTTATCAGTGAGGATAACAACCACAACACACAAGTGTTTAAAATCTGAGATCATAAAGATACCTAATGAAAAACACCCACTTGCCACTTCTCAAAGATGTTAAGGAAGCAACCCTCTAAATAAAGAAAGAATCCAACATTTATCTGGCCTACACTGTGAGAATATGTTTGCAGTAAGTAAATAGTTAATGAGAGAGCATTCTCTTTAAAGAGGCATATGAATTGATAATTAATTCTAAAAAATAGAATTAGACTATTACCACTTGAAATGCTTGGTGATGATCACTTCTCAGCCTTTTGGCTAAGATCAAGTGAAACACTCGATGAGATAACCAATCTAGGGAATGACTGTTAGAAAGCTTTGTGCATGAATGCACACACTGACCAAGCAGCACTTGACAAATACACATGCCAGCACTCTCTCCACAGAAGTATAAGCACGTCAATGACGTGTTCTTGCCAAAAAATGTCAAAGCTGAATCTCATCAAGCTTGTGGATCCAACCAAAAGCTTTCAGAAAAGACAGAGGTGTGACTAGCAAAATCCAGAAGTTGAGAAACTCTACAGGGGAAGTAGTTAATTCAACAAATATTTGCCCAAGGAAAAAAAGAGGAGAGAAAAACCTATAGAATAAAAGTTGCATAAAATTAACACATAACACAGACAGTTTGCTTGAATACTTAAATCAACTATTTAAAAAACGTTTTAATAAGGGAAATTTGAAAACTGGCTAGGTAGTTGATGTGATTTAAAAATTATCAACTTTTGAGGTATAATAATAGTATTGTGGTCATACCTGAAAACTAACTGGATATTCAGTGATAGTAGAGAATGATACTTAGTGTTTTGGATATAATAACATATTATGACTGTTTTTTACCCTTTAGAGACACACAATGAAACATAGTGTGAACACGGAAATGGGGAATATATATATATTTGTATATTCCACCCAAATGTATACATGCTTCAGGAAAACAAAAACTTGTGTAAATATTTTAATACTAAGTTTATTGAAACATCATGAAATTGATACATTAACTTTGGCTTCTACAATTACAAGGGATGCTCAAAATAATTTCTAGACATTATTTTTCTTTTTCTGAGGTGTGTGTACAGTCTTTGGGAGGACTATGTATTTCAAAGCAGGAGGTTTTTAATATGTCTGTATTGGAGCCTAGTTATCCATATTTTTATTTATTTATTTTTGATACCGGGGATTGAACTTGGGTCATTGAGCTTGTGACTCAGGCGGCGGAATCACTGAGCCAAATTCCCGGCCCTCCATATTTTAAAAAGCAAACGAAAAACAAAATTTCAAGGTAATTCTGATGCGTACTTCTTACCGCAGACCACCAACCTAGATCACAGCCATCTTAGAAACACTGTTGAAAACGGATACAGGAAATAGTTGTGACTGCGACTTACGATGACATCGTTTCCCATCCTGAAGCAGAATGAATCCCGCAGGGCATGTGCAGTAATAGGATCCTGGAGTGTTTTCACACCCAAGAGTGCAGCCATGGTTCCAAAGGGCACACTCGTTGACATCTGCACAATGACAAGAGCACAGCATAGCCAGATGGTTATTTTTGAAGATAAACGCTGATCTCACCTATTAGTCCAGAGTAGGGTGCCTCACACTGATATAAGCTATAACTGACCATGGGAAGGCTGTATTTCCAATTCCCACAAAGAGAAGGAAGTTTTAATGGCCGCAGAAGTCACTTCTATTCTGCCGCAGTTTACACAGTACTCTCACAAATTTGCATACCAGAATTATCCTTTGATAAGAAAGTATTACTATAGGTCTATCCCTTGGAAAGCGATAATGTGCCATTTAAGTTAGGGACTCTTGGAAGCTCTGCACCAGCTCTGGCCATTTCCTGTCCAGCTAGACCTTTCTCAAGATGACTGAACAGGCGCCCTAGGTGTGAGCACACTGCCCAGCGGCTCCGTCACTGCCTTCGCCCACGGGCCCCACACAAGCAGCGGTCCATCCTTAATAGGCAGATGCTAGGTTAACTCGAGGACTCCCCCCAAGCTGTCCACCCCTAGATTTTCTGTCAACACTAAAGCACTTCACCTTCTAGGGGGAAAGGATGCCCTGCCCGCTTCATTAAATTGGGCCTGTCCTAGAGAGCCAGCTTCCCAAGGTTCCTAGATCTTTATGTGATGAGACGCAGAATCTAACGGTAGCTATGAAATCACTCCCCTAAAAAACTTGTCGTCTATCCTGAGATGCTGCACAAAGTCAAACACAAAGACATCTATGCCGTCCACTCCAAGCATCGGCGGCCTGTGAGAGTGTCCGATCTAGGAACTCCGGTCATAAAAAGGCCCGAAAGTATTATAAAGGATTTTAAACACGGAAGGAAAAAGTACTGTTCTCCTGGGAAAGACAAGTGGTTGGACTTGAGGTTGGCTGCCTTCCGGGGAGCTGGATGGCGACGGATACCTCCGGACGGCCCCAAAGGCCCTTGGCCCTGCCTCGGTGGAGCTCGCTTCCCTTGCCTCTCTGGGAGGCGCGCGCATTACCTTCGCAGGACTTCCGGTCTCGGCTCGGCGCGAAGCCCTCTGCGCATGCGCACGCGTGGGACGTGAGGTCATGATCGCACCGACCGTCATCGCAGTGTCCTCTCTTTGGATTGCAAAGCCCCCGCTCTAGAACAGAAGGGATTTACTCAGAGCGGAGATGCATCTTGACAGAGGGAAACGCACGATCCTGCCAGGGGTCCTACAAAGTCGAGTGGACCCACGCCGTTGGCTACCCCAGGGCCCCAGGCCGTCTCCTGATTGTGCCCGGGCGCCCGGGGCTGCGCAATCTGGTACAATTATTATTTAAAGAACATCATTTAGAGTTAATATAGATCCTTGTCTTACCCACAGATTTCTGAAATATGGGGGTGTGGGTTGTGAAATATCCCGGGGCAGTAACATTTGCTCAGGGAATGGGTGATTGGGTTGTTAGGTATAATCGGAAGGTTGCATTGTAATTATATTTACTCACTCTAAGTGGGTGCTGGGGTTAAGTTAACTACATTGAACAACAAACGGGCAACGTGGTACCTGTTTTTCTCAGCCCACATCCAGGGCTGAACTAATAAACTGGCAGATATATATTACTCTTTCCAGGAAGTTCTGCTCCTTCACATTATTTTCCAGTTACAGTAACAGGGCTTTGGTACAGTGCCGTGGAAATGCGAGAGAAGCTTCCCTCTGACGCACATGTGTAGAATGCAGCTGGACTTGGAGGCCAGGTGCTTGGCCAGAGGTTAGTTAAGGCCAAGGCAAAAGGCTGCGGTCCTGGAGCCCAAAGCCTGGCCCCTCTAGCACCTGTGTGTAAGAGTCCAGCCCAGGACCTGAGAGAGTAGATGCCAGAAGTACCCACTATGGTGAAGAACACGGGAAAAAACCAGCAAGTGTCTCTCTCATCTCTCCTACGGAGACGGCTCTTCCAGCCAACTTTATCTGTTTCCTCCAATTGTTATATACTGTCAAAAGGCAAAATTTCAACACATGCAGTTAAATGCCCTCCTCTGGCTTTTATTTGCCATCCACAAATCAAAACGGTTTCACCTAAAAATAGACATGTACTATGGCCATAGCAGAACAGCCTGTTTTTATAAAGTTGCTTGAGCAGAAACAAAGAAACAGTAATACAGACAGCGAATGGGTTACTAGAAGGTTGCTTTCCTAGTAAGGGTTAAGCAGAGAGGACTCCCTTGTGGCCGGGTACTGGCCTCTCTGGAGATTTGGCTGTGTTCTGACCCTGACCCCTCAGAAGGCCAGGTGAACAGCTCGGCTGAGGTTTGGTGATGGGAACCTTAGCACCAATGGCCCCTTTGTAGTTCAGACTGTTGGGGCCTGGTGCAGGGACTCAGGCTACGGCAGTGGCCTCTCATAAATTGGATTTAACATCACTGAACATTTTCTTTTGCATTAGAAATGACATGTTTATTTTTATACTTTGAAAAAGACATAATAAGAAACAAAAATACAAAAACCTCCAGGCACATCAGTATTTGCAACAGGGTATAGGATGATTTATGACATGTATATATGGGTATGTATATATACACCCATTAATGCAGAAGGGAAACAGTCTGTGGGAATCTCTGAGCATAAGCAGATTCTTGATGAAATACAAATAAGGTCTTTCAGGGTTTCTGCTGTATCCCATTTACAAAAGTCAACAAAGCAGGCTTCAGAATATGGCCCTTATTATTTAAGGAGGGCACTTTTGGTAATGATCCTGCTTCCTTAAGAATACCTACTTTACTCAGGTATTTTGTGAACTCTTCTTGCTAAGGAGTGTGCTGAATACAAGGCTCTCTGTGCCCCTGCGACAGGAAATGTGACAGTATAAAAGCAGGTGCAGATATTATGGCAAATTGGAATAAGTGTTCTGAAAATAAAATAAGCCAGGGGTGGTTAGAGAATAAACACTTCCTTGCTAATAACTGCAGTGTTTAGTAGAAGCATATGCCCCACTGAAAATATCCCTAGTGTGTATGTCTTGGTTAATTTCTTCATTGCTAAGACACAATAGGTGACATCTGCAAATTCAAGGAGGAAACGTTTATTTTGACTCATGTTTCATTCCATGGTCAGGGGCTCCCAGGCAGGGTGGCTTGGCACAGGGGCCTGGCAGAGGACAGCTGCTCACTTCAAGGCAGACAGGAAGCAGAGAGAGTGAAGGGAGGAGCCAGAAAGGGCGATACCTGCAGTGATCCTACACCTCTTCTGAGCATACTGTACCTCCTAACTAAGTACTGCCTCCAAGAACACAGGGCTTTGGGGAACACTTAGATCTAAACCGTAGCAGTGCATCCACAACCAGAGAATGTTATCCAGAGCCTGACTTGGTAACTCAGGGAAAGACTCAGAAATCAGCTGATTTACAAGATATGAACTGTGCTGGTGCTAGGAGTCTGCAGACCACACTGAGAAAGGCTGGCCTAAGCACCAGTGAGATAGTTCACCTTCGTCCAGTGACAAGTAACTCCTTTTGGCTCATCTGTGTTATTTCCTTAGTTACTTCCAATGTTTTTTCAGGTCTCTTGATAGATCAACCTAAAGAAAAAGATCAACCTAAAATCTGTTAAGATTTACAATGGATCATCTTTTGAATATTGATTAAAATGTTTCTTGTCTATGGTTTTATGTCAATTATGCATGTACAGTTTGCATTATTTTCATGTTTTTACATGTTTCATTTAATTTTTTTTCGGTACCAGGGATTGAACTCAGGTCCTTGCGCTTGCAAGGCAGGCATCCTAACCGCTGAGCTAAATCCCCAGCCCTTTGCATGTTTCATTTAAACTGTCAATATTTTATTCCATTTTTTTACAGTGCTGGGAACTGAACCCAGAGCCTCGTGCTTACTAGATAGGCACTATGCAGTAAGCTACATATAGCCCAACCTCAAAATTTTATTAGGCAAAACTAACAATGAAATAGCTCAAATTTTAAGAGTAAATGACTAAAATTAGAAACTTTTAAATTTATTGGGGACAAAATGAACTCACTTCAAATTGTTTTTTAAAAGCACATAATATTTTTTACTTTAATTTTTTTTAGCTTTGCATGTGAACAACCACAACAGAAATCCAGAATTGGATTTATTGTTCTCTTACCAGCAAAATTCTACCATTTTTTTCAGATAACAAAAAAAAAAAAATAGAGATTTTGCTTCCTATAAGTATCCTTATAAAAAATCTTTCCAAACCCAGCAAGATAGATAGATAATTCCAGGATTAAAAATCAGGAAAATTAAGTTCTGTGTTGGTTCTGCCTTTTATAACAAATCATTTTATCTCTTTGACCTTAATTCCTATTAATAATTAATTCCTAATTATTTCCTTAATTCCTTATTCTCTTTGAACTTTCCTAATCCATGAAATAAAATTGTGGAAGTAGATGTTCTCTGCTGTCTCTTCCCCATTTTAAAGTTCTAGGGTTCTAAACAGAATTCAGTGCTCAGAGCAAATTCCTCTAAATTTCTCCCCCTGATGATTCCCAAACCCTAATTATGGCACATGATCAGTAACAGAAAAAAAAAAAGTTTCTAGGACATAGGGAATGGCCTGTATCTTCCTGTATATCCTGTTGTTGTAGTTCCTGTGCCTGTCTGCTACCTCCTACCTGGCCTTGTGTGTGTTCTAATCCTCACCATCACCATCAGCATCAATATGACATACAGCTTTTCCCATTAATCACTCCTCTGCACTGGATAAGGCATGTACCCTGTTTTTAGCCCCAATATCCTCTGGCATGGTGCCTTTCACGTCACAAGTGTCCAGCAAACACCTGGAATCTATGCGGAGGAGAATCTGTGATCAGGCCACCTGCACCCTTACTTGGCTCCCCTTGAATCTGAAGTCAACCTTAGAGCTCAGACAGACTGTCAGGCCATGCCAGCCCAGGACTGCCTGCACCCATGTGCTGCTGATGGTCTCAGTGACGCTTAACAGCACGCACCACTCTCCAGTCACCATCACAAGTAGGCAGAAGACCACTCTCCTCTGTGTGGCTATGCTGAAAGTGGGATCCAAATTCAGACACCAAGGGCTTCAAAAGTCATTTTAGGAAGTCAAAAAACACAGGATTGAGGGTTATATTTTTGTTTAATCTACTTACTCTTCTGCTGTTCTTTAGCTTCAAAATAGGCCAAAGCTAGCACTTGTAATGCTGCTGCTGACCTCGGATAACACCCTTCTCGGAGCCTGGCACAGGGGCTTAATTACCTTGGAGCTCAGTTAAAGCTCCTAATCCTGGAGTTCCCTGCCCACACCACTGTGCATTCAGGCTCTTCTTGCAGATCACACAGGCACTCCAGAGCTTTCCTGCAGCCCAGCATGTCTACGGTTGTAAGGAAATATTTGGCACCTCAAATATTTAGTGCAAACAATAAAAATTTGAGTAATGCTGTATAAGACATTTACATTATCAGATTTAACTTTCATAACAAGCCCTTGGGCTCTGCAGAGCAAGTATTAGTTTTCATTTTACAGATTAGGAAATTATGTCTTATTGAGGATCACATGGGCTATAAGGGGTACAACCAGAACTCAACCCCAGCCCCCCAACTGCGGCTATCTCTGTACCATACACATATATGTGTGTGGAATACGTGTTGTATTATTCTTCCATGTGTATATTCAAGTGTGTTATAGATGTGCACATATAAGTATTACTCTGGATTTTAAGGAATTTCTATGAAAAACCCAATTACATTTTTGTCTATTATTTTTCTTATTAATGAATTCTCAATAATGAACTACCTTAACTTTCTCAAAAAAATGTTCTAACATGCACAGATTAGAAGTTTGTTCTTCCCTGTTAATAGATGTACAGGAAAGGAAATATAAGAATGGTCATTCTGTGCTATTAGAATTCATAATTACAAATTTTTAAAAAATAATTCATCTTGCCAGAATTCAACTACTTGCTACTCTTATCCATCTGAACTCCTTTAAGAATCAAAGAGAAAACAAACTGACAACCTCTAAACAGCTTAAAAAATAAATGATTCTTATCCTTAAGAAGATCCCTTCAAGCCCGCTCAGTCTCTTACTGATTTACACACCCACTTCTGGCAAAGTCTTCCACTCAATACATGACAGAAAACATAAAATGTCACACTTCTACCTGGAAATTCCTCCTCAGTGAAATCATATATTTGATGTAGAAATGTTTTTATATAAGAATTCTGGCTAGTGCACAAGCAATGAGAGAATGCCATCCCTATGAGCTCCTAATTTTAAAAAATGGCTCAAAGCAATGATAATCAAGGGCTTCTAAAGCCATTAAACGAAAGGCTGATGGGAAACTTTAGAGTTGAAGAACTCAGGGGTTTATTCCTGAACCATGGGTCATCTTGAACATCACAAAAAGAGCAGCCCCTGCGTGCCTCCAAAGATGGTACAGTAGGAAGCAAAGTGCCACCTGCAGTGGCACTCACACAGCATTCTGGGAAACTTCCTTCTGACCAGGCTTCTGGACCTACACTACCAGTGTATGAGAAAGACAGAAGGCAAGCACACATGTTAAATGACATGGTGGAGATAAAATCTGAAAAATCCAGAAAGTGGAAAATTCTACAGGTCAGATGATCTGACTCCTTGAGCAAATAAAAGGCCTCAGGTTAGAAAACAAACAGAGGCCCCATAGGGAGGCATGTGGGAACCAGCAAGGTGTGACAGAAAGCACCGAGAAAGGAGCCCTAAGGATGGTAACCAAAACTCCAAACACTGAAAGGCCTTTCAAGTGGCAGCCCTGTGGTGTCAGGGCAAACTGCGTTACAAACCAGCTCCACCAGAACCAGTGTCCTGCGACACGTAGCCTTGCAAACGGGGCTGTGATCACTGAGCAAAGGTAACTATAAATGATGTCAGAAGCATGCAGAGATCCATATTTTGCCAAAATTTCTATAAAAATAGTTTTGTGTCTTTACATGTATCATTTAAAATTTTATGAAAATTCATCTTTCCTATATGATTATTTTCCTGGGGCCTCCAAATAACTAACATCTTGCAGTAGCCTCTCCAGAAATGAGAAAATCGGAATGAATGAGTGACATGCTACCTCCAGTATTAGCTTTATACTTATCATTGCTAGAAAGAGTTACATTTCTAGGTGGAAGCAATTAACCTTTATGAGCTAACAGAATTACAGAAATTGAAAAATATTTTTTGTACAAAATGAGTATAAAGTCTTTTATACAGAGCTGATGATAGGAACCAAATATTCCTCAAGGCATATGCTTCTTAAAACTCCTTTGTAAGCTTAAAGCAGGACTCTACATTTTAAAAATACAAAAGAGTAAAAAAATTGGACCTTTCACAAAATAGTATTTGTTAGCAGTAAACTAATTGCAAAATCTCTAGAATTGAACTTGAGATGTTGTTAAGCATGTACACTGGGCTGAGGTGCACACAATAGTATAAGTGTCAGGGCAGCTAGGAGTCAGGGCAGCTGACGGATAGGTTTCATTATGCCAGCAAAATTTTGAGGTCAATTCTATGTACTTAGACAGGGAGAGAGAGAGACAGACAGACAGACTGAGACCAGAAGAAACAGATTGTTTTTTGCATTTCTGAAATTAACAGAAAAGAAAGATAAGATTTTTAGCTTTGTCTTCTTACAAATTGAAGTTTTTAACCACCAAGAGAGTGATATGCCAAATGACAGGTTTTCCCAAAACAAGACAAATCAGCTCTGAAATGACAGGTACAGTGAAAGTCTAGATAGGGAGGCAGCACAGTGTCTGTCTACAGGGACTCAAGCCTCAAGTTCATCACAGCGTGACCTTGAACAAGCTACGTGAGATCAGTGAACTTCGGATTTTTTTAACCTATAAAATGGTGCTAATAATCACATCAAATGCACAGTGTTGTTATGAGGCTGAGCTGAGCTAATGCAGGGAAAGCCAGAGTGGGAAATTCTGCACAAACTCAATACCATGACTATTCTAGCAGTCGGGAAGGCAATGTTCTTAGATACTGCAGATCATTGAAACTGGTTCTTTATGATATATTTTGGAGGCAAGAATGCCAAAGGATGTTTTTTCTTTTTTCTTTTTTCAACTTCTATTTATTGAAGTCTTCTCGACCCTAAGAAAGGCCTGGAAAGCTGTAATCCCTGTCTTCACAGGACCAAGGACATTTAGGGAGACAGACAGTTGTGTCTCAGTGTGCTAGGTTCCATGTGAGTGAGGATTCTCCAAGAATACAGTCTCTGGACCTTAAGTGGGTCAGGGAAGCTGTTCCTGAAGAAGGGAACATGGGGCTCCTTCTCAAAGGATGAGAAAAAGGCCACTGAAAGAAGGAAGAGCATCTTGAGCCTGCTGCCAGGCCTGGAAGGCACAGGAAGCCTGCTGAGGAGGAAATCAAATCTCCGAGATGGCTGGGACAGCGAGTGACACAGTGAGGTGACACAGACATGAGCAGAGGGCTTTATGAGCGGCTGCAGGGACTGCACTGCAGTTACTGTTTGGAGCCTGGCAGAGGGTGACGGTCTCCTCGCCAAGGCTTCTCGCCCTGCAGCACAGGTAATGGAGGCAGAGTAGCAGCCGAAGGGCAGTGGGGAGCGACGGCTGCAGGGAAGGCACACATGGCCAGATGATAGAACCGTCAGGACCTGGAGACCGGTTTCAGGGGGCGGGGTGCCAGAGAAGAAGGCACAGGCGACTCCCAGGCTCTTGTCTCAGGGGATGAGGTGGCTCATGGCGGCACTTGCTGAGCCAGGGACCCTGGAGGGGAGGGGAGAGTTGGCAGGTCAGTTACTCCCTTTGAGCCCAAAGCACTTACAAGAAATACAAGTGGAGATGCCCAGAAAGCAGGTGAATACAAGGGCCTCTCTTGGATAATGAGACTCTCACTGCCGATCCAGGACTCCTGCAGGCCTCTGATGGACTCACCATAGGACTCTGGGCTAGGAGGGTGCAAACACCAAGAGATGCTACCCAGAGGAAAGATCAGCACTGTCAGATGGCCAGAAAACACTCTGGGGGTAAAAACTGTGGCTCTGCGCCTTTGACTTGGGGTTCAGCAGTCAAAGCATGAAGCTCCTCTAAAATCAGCCAGGGGGAATCCAAGGACTCACATAAACCAACAGATCTGTCTACCTCAAAATGCTCTATGTGTCTGCCCTATAAACTGCACATTTGTCTTGGGTGGACATGGTCTTCATGATGCTGCTCCTTTTGCAAAGCCCTAATGTTTTAAGTCAGTGTTCACTGTGGCTTCATTGTGCAGCAGATCTTTGTAGCTTAACACTCATTATGCCTCAAAGTCCCTTATTTTTGGTCTACAGCTTGAACAAAACAAAACAAAAAAAACGTCTATACCGCCTGCCTCACAAGCACAAGGTCCTAAGTTCAATCCCTGCTACAAAAAGAAAAAAAGGTATGGGCTAGAAATAATGGATTTCAGGTCACGTGGGCTGCCCAGGAAATGAAATAGAAAAATGCCACACACTGAATAGAGAGTAGTAAGGCACTTCATTGTAGAAATGGTTATGAAAAATTCTGCTTTAGAAAAAAAAGAAAAAGAAAATTTGTTTAAACAACTTAGCGATCCCAGCATCGCTAAATCACCTGACCTCAGAAGACACCTACCCCCATTCCATTAGATCCCACGGGACTACAATGTGTAGAACATGTTCTGATAAATAATATTCAGGCATTTTGCAAGGAGAAATAAGTTTATCAGTACCACTTTTGTTGAAGTACTCGTGTTTTATAACACAGATGAGATCAGTTGGGCTACAGGACTTCTTAGTTATCCCTCCTGAAGTAATGTTAGGGCTTCTGTCTGGATGTCCCCAGAGCCTCCTGTGCCCATAGTTGGGGCTTTGAGGAGGTGGCTTGGTCATGCAGTGTGATGCTCAGAGTGGATCCGCCCACTGAGCAGTGTACAGCTAATTGTGACACTGCAAATTGAAGCCTGCTTGGAGGAGGCAGCCGCTGGGCCCGGAAGGCTCTATCTCCCTCCTCTTCCCCGGATCTCTCTGCTTCCTGCCACCGTGCCATGCAGGCGTCCCGCTGCCGTGCCACTCTGTTTTGGAGCCAGTCAGTAATGGACTGAGATCTCTACACGTGGTGAGCCCAAATAAACTTCTCCTCCTCTAAATTGTGGGCGTTGAGTATTGTGGAGTATTGTGGCTGCGTCATGAGAAAAGGACTGAGACAAGGAGCTCCACTCCCAGAAGCCTTGTAAACACAAGTACTACTACACGTCTCGACACAGGAGCTGCTGCTGCAGACCTAGCATCCAGGAGAAACTTCCCGACCTCGACAGCGGCAAGCCATTCCATCAGAAGCACCGGGCACACTGCGAGCCTGGGCTACACACACCTCCCCAGGAGCAATTGCGCATGGCCATCTAATGCACAAATCAGATTCACAGACCCAAATCCCAGGTGAGCAAGATCTTGCTCTCTAACCCACCAAAGAAACTTGAATCCAACTAATGATGGCCAAAGTGACAATGCTCCTGTAGCCACAAGTCCTTTGTGCCTGGAGTGTGTAGGAAGTTCACCCAGCTGTCGGTAGCTACGGCCAGTCTCCAGTGCCTGCGACGTTCTAGATTCTGGGTGCGTCACGGGCTCTGCACCTCTCCGAGGACCCCGCTGAGTTCTGTTGCCATCGTGTTTGAGGCTGTGTTAGTGAATCACGATGTTTTCTTCTGAAATTTATGATTTAAATGTTTCTATTTAAATTCTCTTTGAATAGGGAAAGAGTAATAGTGAAGGATTCTGAAGACATGTTTATGGTAGAAAGAACATAAACGAAGAGGTTACTGATTAGGGATTTTTCCTTCACTAGCTGTATAACCCTAGGACACTCACTCTGTTTCTGTAGTTTTCCAGTTATAAAATGAGCACAATTATCCCTACCCTTTCGGTCCCACACTGTCGCCTACTGAGCCAATAAATTCGTGTGCATGAGAACACTTTGGAAACAGCAGGGTCACACACAAATACAAAAGAAGGTGGTGCTGTTGGCAGACATCGTACACGACCAGTGAGGACCTACAATTCCGTTGTATGGCAGTGAGCTGTATGTGACAGCAGCCAGAGTCAGGGAGGTACCCAGGGTCTATCAGACTCGCCGCCTTCATCTGTGGACTGTCCGGTTTTACAGCATTGCTACCAGGTTGTCTCAATTTAACACGGTACACCCCACAGCTGAGTTGTTTCCCACCGCTCATGCCACACAGCCCAACAACTGTACATTCAAGTAAATCGGGGTTTAGGCATAACTTGTATCAGCCGAGTAACTGCTTCGCCTGTTGGCATTTGTTATTCTTTGCAGCTCCTCGTGACCCGCATTAAAAGCATGGCTATTGCAGAAGTGGAAGGATAGTTCTGGCTAGGTTTTTAAAGAAACCAGATTTTGAAAACATTATACTGTGAGTTATCTGCCTGAGGATAAATAGAAAAGAAGAAGGGCACCTCCCTCTTGAGCCCAGCCTCCCTTCCCCAAGCGCGTGCCTGTTCTCCCAGCCAGCTCCACAGCTTTCTTTAGAAGCCACATCCACGGGGGTAGGCAGGCAGCTGTGCTAATCATAGCATGGACCTACAGCCCTCGCTGTCCTCCCTGTCACCGAACCCTAACGGACTCCAGCAGAAGAAGCAGAGTAACAAACAATTTCATCTCCCTTTCTGCATTTAGGAGGGTATTTGGGACAAAAGCAAATATATTTCATTAACCCTCCTGAAGTAAAACCTGAATGTACATCAAGGTGAGATGTCAGTGTAACTCCAGTAATGTGCCATGTGAGCCACATTGTGCAGCCTAACAAATATAAAAACATTTAAAAGCCTCAATTTAAAAAATTAGATGCTAAAGAACTCAAACAAAGAAGACTATACTTGAAAGAAGAAAGTTGGAGCTATGACTAGGTTTAGTAATTCATTCAAGTGATATTTATTGTCTGAAATTTATTTATTTTTAAATAAATATACCTACTGTGGTCAAAGATGAATAAACATAGCAGTCACGGTTTGTTTTATACACTGTAACAAGTTCAATGAAAGGCATACTGAGAGAAACACAAGAGGAGAGCCTGCTTTGATGGGGATCAGAAAAGGCCTGTCAGAGCACTCAAGCTCAGAACTGGAGAGAAACCAGGCTAAAAAAAAAAGAGCAATTGCAAAAGCCTAAAGTCTTGAGGAAGCTTGGCATGACTGAGGACCCGTAGGGAGAGGAAGTTAGTTAAATATTGACAGGACTGGCAGTATGCTGGAGTTCAACTTAAATACAAAGGAAAGCTTTCAAGGATTTTAGGCAGAGGAGTGAATGAATGAGATTTATTATTTGAAGTCAAGAGGGGAAAGCGGAAAGATCAACTGAGTGGTGGAAATAACAGGCCAGGCAGGAAAGGCTGGTTGCATGACAGGGCTGGTCTCAGGAGAGGAGAGAAGTGGGCGTTTGGTGTGTATTAAGGAGGCAGAATGGAGAGAATCTGGTCACAACTGGAAACCTGGAGTAAAGCAGTTGAAGAAATCAAGACCAGAATTTGCTGCCCCAAAACATGAAAGATTGTTGAGCTACAGACAATCCAGAGGAAGGAAATCAAGGAAAGCTCTCTGTCCTCCCTCTGTTTGCCTAAGACAGAACATGAGATTACAAAGACGGAAGATGTCCTGCCTTCCCTGCCTACCAGGCAGAGTGAAGACTAACCTTGAAGGCAACCCTAGGCCGTCCTTGGGTAGAGATGGTTCCAGGGGGACCCACACTGACAAGCTCCACTAATTGGCCTTTAGCAGCCACTTACTCGCCTTCACCTCAGAAGTCTCCAGTAAGGACTTATAGTCCTTCCTCTTTGTCTTGTCCCTTCTCTGAAAACATCCTGCTCTTTGTGGGAGATCCTGGAAACTGGATTCAGAGCCACCTTTTTGAGGTCTCCTCATTCCCTGGTTGTTTCCCTCGTGTTCATAGATTCCTACTTGTTTGTCTGTCTTTTCTTACAGGAGTCTGTTCCAAAAAAGAAGTTCTGAGGATTGAATAAACAATTACTTTTCCTTCCCTCCGACTCCTTGGTCTGGCTTGAGCGAGAAGATAGGCAGTGAAACGTGCCAGGCCTTGTGAGGTCCAGGGCGACTCACCAGAGTCCTGAGCACTGTCCTCTGGCTGGGGCTGCACAAGTGGATGCACCACTTTCAGCTCACCAGGAGGTGTGAGTGAGGGGTTGAGGTGAATTCTAACCATGTCCTTCCCGGTGCGTTTGTTGGCTATCCAAATTGCCTTCCTTTTCCATGTTGAGTAGAAGAGATGGTCACCAAAAAGGGACATTGCAAACAGATGGTGCCTGAAAAACAAGAAGAAAGAAAAAAGAAGCCCCATATGGCAGACTATTTGTTCCTGGAATTAGTAAAGTTTCACTTCCTTTCCATTTGTTGTATTAAATTCAGTCACCTACCTTTTTGGTTGATTCTCATGTAGGTTTGGAAACATTGTTTAAGTTTTCACTTATGTCATCATTATCTAAACTAACACAACCTAATTTCTAGCTCAGATTACTTCTCATTCTTTTGTTCGTCATCATGTTAGCACAATGAAAATGAGGGAGAAAATAGGAACAGGATAAGGCAGATTTCTGGCTTTATCGATGTCACACTTGGCCAATTTCTGCCTTTGACACAAGGTAGAAAGTCAGTTACTGGCACACTAGCAAGTCAGATGAAAGGTAGGCACTGCAGAGCGTGACAGCCTAACTCCAAGAAAAAAAAAAAAAAAAAAACAACTATGACCAATGTCTGAGAATGTATTATGTCAGATATTCCGCTATTTTTGTTTGCATTTCTTCACCTCATCTTCCCAGTAACTCCAAGAAACAGGTTCTATTATTGTTCTCACCTTCACAAAAACTAAGGATAAATTATGTTAGCCTTTGCAAAATCATTCCCCTAATAATTATTTGGTAAATCTGGAACTGGGACTCAAGTCTTTTGGATCACAAAATTCTACGTGCTACATTAATTACCACACCAGTGTAGTTGGTAAAGTAATTTATCACACACACTTCAAGGGACCATTGTGTTATTTTACACCGAAAGCAAAACTCACTGTGTTGGATATTTGCTGAGCTGGATAGAACCTCCATTATAATCACAGGAACAAATACAAGAATTACTTCCTTCTCTATTTTCCTGAATCCAAAAGAGACGTTTATTGAGCACATCCAGTGACATAGCTTTTACTTTCTCTGGTGTCACCAACAGAGTCTTCACTTCTACGCCACTGAGATCTGCTCTGTGAAGGCTGCCAGCTGCCTCTGAAGACCAAAATATAAACCTGTAGGCAGAGACATCACACAAACCCAAAACTTGATCAATGGAGAGTCACAGAAAGGACAGGCCCTTCCTGCACCCCAGCAGCCCCTACCTCCTGCACAGGAAGAGGTTGGCTATTTGAATGAAAATGCAATTCACCAAGTATGTATTGGCTATTATGGAAATTCCATGTGATTTCCAGGTAAAGGAATTATGCTTCTATTGCAAAAAAAAAAAAAAAATCATGGTAGTTATCCATGTTTTAGAAGGAGCCTTTCTGGGTTCAAACGCACGCAATGGTCCCAAGGTGCTGTCTTTTGTAGAGAACCTTAGTCTCAAGCGTGTGGTCCCTTTAACTTCAAAATGTTATGTTTCTAGGAATCTTCATTAGATTTGAGATTTATTTCAGTGTCTGAAAACTGCAGAATTTACCTTTCTACTGGATCAACTGCCATATTTGCGGGATGTTTTACGGTGCTTAAAAGAACACGGGAATTGTTTCCTTTCATATCTGTTACTGTAATGATTCCTTCCTGTTGATTTGACCAAATAACTTCTTCATTTATCCAATTTATTGCCATTCCAGAAACATTTTTCTCTATACTGCACACTTTCTGTAAAATCAAATTTTAAAGCTGTTATTAATATTTCCTCATTTACAACAAAATTATTCTATTGTAGAATAGAAAAAGCCTATTCTTTTAAGTACTTGACATTTTTATGTATTCCTAGGTTTTAATTCATCAGTGTTAACCCTCAACCACCACCACCCACATGACAATTAGTGGCATAGCATTTGTATCATGGCTCTGAAACTAAAACATTGTCCTAGACACTATGAAAAGTAGGCAGTCAACCATAATTATTAATTTCAACTATAGTGACTGTAGGATTTTGAAGCTGCCTTAAAATTAGTTTATTTGATTTCGCTTTTTAGTAGAATTGCCCAGGTCCGCACCTGAACATAATTCCAAGTTTTGCCAAACTCTAGCAAGTTTCCCTTGGCATTTGAGCATGGAGCTGTGTGGTGGGTGGATTTCTTTTAAGGCTGTCATTCTTCTCCCAGCCCTCCTCCTCCATCAGGCCTCTTCCTTTCTACAGAGCTCAGCAGTGAAAGCAGCAGCGCTCTTTTTGGGTTGTTCTGCATCTCAGACAAAGCAATCCAGCCAACCCATTTAAAAAACTGCTAGTGTATTTCATCATTATCTAAACTAATACAGCCTAATTTCTAGCTCAGATTACTTCTCATTCTTCTGTTAGTCATCATGTTAGCACAATGAAAATGAGGGCAAAAACAGGAACAGGATAAGGGCAGATTTCTAGTTTTATCTATGTCACACTTGGCTCATTTCTGCCTTTGACACAAGGTAGAAAGTCAGTTACTGGCACCCTGGCAAGTCAGATGAAAGGTAGGCACTGTGCAGAACACGACAGCCTAACTTCCAGATATTATTAGTCCTCCCAGATAAATTGTTTGTATTTTAACATTTGCCCTTTATAAACAATATTTTAACTCAAAGGAGGAAATACAGTGGTGGACTTCCAGGCAGCAGGCCTGTCTTTTCCTAATGGCATAAATTCACAGCTGTTCACACTTTTTCTTGTCTGTGACAGGAAGCCCTGCAGATTCTCAGCCTCCAGATTCTGGACGCACTCTACCAGGTGGCTGGAGAATAATGAGTAGCCATACTTAAAAGTGAGATTAGCAAGTATTACAGATGTGATAAAACAGATTAGCACCTAATTGAAGCTTTGAGGGATAATTGGGGGAGGAAGATTGTGTTGAGAAGAAAACAGTAGGCCCTGCTTCGGAGTAAATGCTTTGGGTTGTGCTGATCACATGCTGACTGTAATCCTCTCCAAAGGAGGGTGAGAACATTCCTCCTGGGGCTCGTTTAAGAGTTCTACCCGTGGAAAAGCAAGATTAAGGATCCTTTGTACATACTTGAAGTACAATACTTTGTATCTGTCATCTCCCTTATTTTCTATTCCATAGTACAAACACTTTGAAGATTAAAAAGGAAAAAATGTTGTTCCTAAATGTCAGGTGATTTTTCCCCTACATGACAGAGACTTTTCTAGAGAGAAACCCTGTTTTCTCCGGCTCAGCACTGACACTTTGGGCCGGACCATTCTTCATCAGGGGCTGCCCTACATAGTGTAGGGTGTAGAAAGCCCCATGACCTCCACCCATTTCATGTCCTCCCATCTCAGCTGTGACGACCACAGATGTCTTCAGACATTGCCAAATGTCAGCCCTACCCCTGAAGGAGAGGGGCACAAAACACCCTCCAGTTGAGAACCACTGGGGTAGAAAAAAGTCCTGCCGATAATCTGTTTCAATCATAACTGCCCTAATAACTTAGATATGTTCAACGTTACATTCGTGTCCTCATGTTCTCCTTTTGAGGGCTTAGCATACCAGTCTGTGCACCTCCTCAATACTACAGCACCATAAGTACAGACTAAACCCCTACATGTGGCAGAAAACCATGTGGCTGTAATGTGTTTTCAGTTGTCTGTACATCGCGTTGGTCAGCCTGCGCCTAAATCCCTCAAATACCATGGGTAATGGTCCTTTACCTCTTGCCTTGACCCGTTCAGAAAAACTCTCTGCAGAAGTTGTGTTTCTAAGTCTACCCAGTAGATTCTTTCCTCCTTGTAATGAAAATCCATGATCACTGAGACACCAGCATCCACCACCAGTTGCTCATGATTGGTTCCTTCTGGGTCAATCCTAAAGATGCTGTTTCCATGGCAGAAAATTAAGAAGGGTGCAGGACCTGAGGAGGAAGACAGAAACCAAAGCGTATTGTCTTCAGTGACATTTTATCTGATGGAGACAGAACGCTGCACTCTGCCACCGGCTCAAGCAAAGTTAGTATTTAATTCCAATAGTAAAAATTATTGCATGGCGAATAAAGAGTTCCCGTAGATGCTCACAGTTAATTTTCTTGTTTGTTTTTGTTTTGTTGTTGTTGTTTTGGGTACCAGGGATCGAACTCAGGTCCCTGCACTTGCGAGGCAGGCCACTGAACCGCTGAGCGAAATCCCCGGCCCTCACAGTTAATTTTGTAAAGCATCTTCTCCATAAATTGACTGTAAAAAATGAGCATTGCCAAATTATGAAAATGAACTACTTCAAGATAAAGATACTTTTTCCTCTAAAATTCCTTTTTACATTAAAAAAAAAGCCACAGACTGTGTCCTATTATGGAAAGGGTCTCTTTGAGTGTTAGTTTTAATCGCATCAATTAGAAGTAAATTTACAGATATGACTTTGGAAATAGCCTTTCTCCCCCAGCCTTTCCTTATAACTTGAGCCATCCAGGTGGTGACATGGGACGTGGTAGGAGCTGGGGGCTCGTGTGGAAGTGGGGAAAGTTGAATGCCATTCCTTACGTTGGGAAATGCTTTGACCTGCTTATTAGCATTGTCATAGAAAATATAGGATGCTCAGCTCAATTAAAAGTGCATATACAGGCTGAGCGTCCCTGATCTGAAATCCAAAATTCTCAAAAATCTAAAACTTTTGAGCCCTACACGAGGCCACAAGAGAGAAATTCCACACTTGACCCCACGTGCCAAGTAGCAGTCAAAACAAAGGTGTAAAAATATTGTTTGATAATTGTTTTCAGGCTGTTTGTATAAGGCACATGTAAAAAACATAAGTGAGTTTGTGTTTAGATGTGAGTCCCAGCCCCAAAATTTCCATATATATATGCAAATATTCTAAATCCCAACATAAAATGATCCAAAAATCACTCCGTCCTGAGCATTTCAGATGAAGGATATTCAAACTGTACATTGTTCGGGACTTACAATAAAAAATTATTTTCTCTTTACCTAAAATTCAAATTTAACCAACACAGGGTTTTTATTTGCTAAATCTTGGTGCTGGATTTCCCTGGGCTCCTTGGTGTCACAGGGCCTTGCTCTGAACCCTCACGCTCTACCTGGCCCTGTCCTAGCCTAGGCTGTGGACACCTACCCACCCTGACTCTCCAGTTCTCAGCACCCACTTGCGACCCTGCTCCCCTCTTTGGAAACGCAGCTCTAACGGCTGACTGACCCAAACCCAGCTTGCCGTGCCCGCTCCCAGATGACACCAGTTGGTGATCTATCGCCAGTACTGGGCTCACCTCCTTGGTCTCCTTGCAGCAGAAGGGAGGATCCTCCAGCCACTCTCCCTTTAGAAAACGATGAACCATTGGGCTGTGTTGGGGGAGTGGAGATTTCCAGCAAGTTCTAGCTTCCCTGCTGGGCTTACTCTATTCTGTTTGAATGCTAAACCTGAAACTTTAATGGGACTTCATAAATGCGTTTATTGTTCTAAGGATTAAACCAAATGGTAGATTAACATGTTCCTAAGGGATCATGTTCTAAAGTCAGACAGCATCAGCTCTGTGTTAGAGGATACACGAGAACGGAGGCAGCAGAGGCAGGAGCGCTGTGGAGTCGGGAGCAGTTCAAACAGGTGCCGCTGCAGACGGCCGTAGGAAAGCGCCCAGACCTTCCCCTATCTTTGTGTTGACACCAGTGCCCCACACAGCCCTCAGGGCCCACACTCCATGCCGCTGCCGTGGAAGCCCAGAGGCATCTTGAGAGAAATGGAAAGGCTGCTGGACCAGGGGCCAGGAGGCCTGGCTTCCTGTCCTGGTGGACAAGCCTCTGAACCTGTCCTCTGCAACTACTGATGAGAGAAAGGGAACCGTACCTGTGGGCGTTTTGGTGATCGTGGAGGACTTACGCACACGGAATTTGCCATTGCTTGTTCCCAAGATTTCACAACATAGGTTTGTGCTGCAGCTTCGACTTGGTCCCCGACACTGGGTGCTGGTGTCTAGAACCCCTTTCTTACTCGGTGAGGGGAGACCCTAGGAACGAGCATCCTAAGTGCACAGCTCCTCGTGTGGCCACAGTGACGCAGGCGTACGGCTTTATTCCAGGGAGTCCCTTTTGATAAGTGCCTCATGCCTTCTTTATAAACTTAATAAGTGTGCCCAACATGTAGTTGTTAACTTTCTAATGCATCAGTAAAACATTTCATTCATTTAGCAATATTACAAAGGAGCAGTTTTCAGGTTAAAAAAAAGGAAAAAGAAAAACAGGCAAAGGCATTCTGATTATTTTAATATTCCTCACCCCAGAACATAGTAAAATTCTTTGTACATAATAGGTCATCAAAACCTTTGAATAAAAAAAATTAATAAATAATAATTGTATTTTATTTGTCTGGGCTTTTACCGATAGGAACAAAGCCAAAGAATTTAATAAATCTATCAAGTTCAAAAAGAAGCGTCTATCCCATGGCAATTATTTTACAGACAACAGTAATAATGGTAACTACAAATTTTCACATCATGACGACATTTGTCCTCAATATGATGCCACGAACGAGACAAACCAAATATTAGTCAGTAAATCAAAGAGAAATCTGAAGAATATTTAGATCGATAAAACAAATTATAGAATTAATGTTTATAACTATTCAGAACAAATTCAAACAATTCTAAAAATGCTACAGCTATGATGAGTTAATAATGTATTTCATCCTCAGGTTTTACTTTCCAAGAATGAATGGGAGCATCGAGCTAAAAAGAAGAAATGGGAAGAGTTTCCCACAGCCCCACCGCTGCTTGGCAGCAAAGTTGGAAAGAGAACCGGGTGCTGCTCCCGCCCAGGGCCCTCTCAGCTCTTTCCTGTCTCCGTCTCACCGTCCCTGTGCGGAGACACCGCCATCTTCATTCTACTCAAGTAACTGATAAAACCTTGCTCATTTCCCCTATACTGCCAGTGTTGTTTTGCATAAACCAGGACCCTCTGTAGACATGAAATATAGTAGGATTTAAAACCAAACCCTTTGAGAACTGGGCTTGGTAAAATAATAGTCCTTACTCTGCACCATCGCTGGAGATGCCAAATAATTAAAGTTCTCTCAGCCCCATCCAGGTCTCCATAACAGCGGTGTGTGGTGCAGTCCTTCAGTGTCAGCACAGCATGCGTGTTTGAACAGAGAACAGCTTCCCTATGTGTCAAACCCTATAGCATTTGTTTTGGGTGCAGTTCAGTAAGAAGGAAGCTCGTAGAAAGTCAATATCATTTCTAAAGAACAAACCCAAAGACAGCAGTCAGGTCACAGCAAATCAATTGGTACTTCTGCTTTCTTAACCTAGGAATTAGAGGGACCATCAGGGATTACAAAGGTGTCCAGTGTTTGGAGCATATTAACGCCTTTCATTATTACCGCAAGAGCTGAGGCCTCCCTGGCAAAGACTGAGTGACAAACTGGCAGGCTGTGAGTGGAGCTGGCAGCAGAAACAGAACATTTCACAAGCCACAACCCTGCGCTCCCTCAGTCTGTGGGAATGGCCCACACAGTGAGTGAGTGAGTAGAGTCACTGACCCACAAGGCCTTGGGGCAAAGGCTCATGGGAGCTGGGTGACACAAATGGCACAAAATAGGTCCGCAAGAATCCTCATCTTCCCTCAGGCCCACACTGTCACGGCCCTCATCACCACGAATTTCTTGCCCAACTGTAGGAAAAGCACAAAGTCTCACAGGACAAAGGTGCAAATGGTCTTTCAAGATTCAGTGACACCATGAGAAAAGAGATTAGTTCCAAAGGGATGGACCAGCTGTGAGATGGCAGGCTGCCGTCTTCTCCCACAGTGATCAGCTCCCAAGGTGAGTCAGCTCCAGATAGCGGTCTCTGCCACTCCCCAGGGCGCCGACCAAATGATACCTCAGACTTTATGAAGGGCGGAGAGTTTTATTTCATGCTGAAAGACCAGCTCATCTCTTTTTATGATATGATTCTTAAAAGGATGCCAATTTATTTTGGGCAGGCAATCACAGCTTTCCTCTGTGCTTATTTATTACTATTAAGTTTCGAGGCAGGAGAGAAAAAGGCAGGTGACTCAGAAGTGATACACCCAGAATGTAAATAACTTAAAAAGCGGAACAAAAGAAAGATGGTAGGAAATAGGGAGGCAGACTTTGCGGGTTGGAAAGGGGTCTGGGAGTGGCATAACAATGGCCAAGATGCAATGTCACACGTACCGACTCCCCAAGATGACTATAATTATTATGCATCACAAACATTTACCAGCAGTAATAAGAAAGGAAGAGTATATCCAGAAAGAAGAACCGGAAGAATTGCATTTACGTCTTAACTCTAAAGAACGCTCTAGAGCTTGATTTTCTTTCCTGAAAACTCTGAATGGGGATTTTGCCACCAGAGACGCTCTAGCGACAGAAAGGGTCCCACAGAGCAGCAAACAACCCCTGTCCTCCTCAGCCACATCCACCTGCAGGCTGCAGAGGTTTACACCCAGGCCCTCAGAGAGTGACTGAGCTAAGGAGGTTCTGCACAATTAAACTTCTTTTTTCCAGGAGGAATTCTCAGAGTCTTTAATGTGCGATCAGTACATTTTTAGGGTTCCAAGAAGGTCGGTGCTGAATTCCATCAGAACAGTAATAGTACAGGTAAAATGCACTATTTCATTTAATCAAGTAACACTAGGAAGCAAACACTCTCCTCATCTCCCTTTTATAGAAGAAGACACTGGAGTTTAAAGCAGTTACTTGCCGTAGGTCACAAGACCAATGCAACTGAGTAGGGGCCCAAAGCTTGTCTTTCTCACAGTCTCCGATCCTGAATCCGGGCTGGCCTGCTGACTCGGAACCAAATGCACAAGGAACTCATAGCGTTCAGTGTCCTGTAGTTCAACTGCGTCCATAACCTTAGTAAATGCGCTCTTAAATACTACAGCTTTGAACACAAAAGTGAAAATGATTTTTTAAAAAGTGTTTTCAGATTCTGGACCCAATTTTATATTTCTTGCTTATCCTAATGGCTTCATAGTGTCACCAACTACATCCCAAGGCACATCCTGCCCTCTCTGTGATGTTCATCACCAATCACAGCAAGTATAAATTCATTTTCTAGACTGTCTTGTTAATTTCTCTTTTTCCCCTCATCTTTTGACAACTCTAAAGGGATCGATGCTGCTCTCACCCCTGTGGAGCCACCCAAGGGCCCCTCTGAGAACAGAGGGAGCTGTCAGCCACCTGGCCCTCTATGTTCTCTTGGGCGTGCAGTGATAGTGTTGTCTGCAGTCTTTAAATTTGTTGTAGGAAAGCCTTTAGGCACTCTGTTATTATATTTTGTAAGTATCACTTTTAAGAAAGCCAGATAATAGATGAACTGCAGCCCAACCCCATTCTGCCCCTGCACTGTGGGAGCTCCTCTCTGAACAGAGGCAGAGCACAGATGTGCAATGTCACCACGCTTGGTGCTGTTAAATAAATACCTACAGACTCGACTGGAATTAACCCATCAGTGTAAGTTACAGAAAAGGAAACCTCAGTCCTATTTTTAAAGCAGGACTTTCAAAGTGCTTTCAACATAGAAAACCACATATACAGTGTCTGCCAAAAGGATGTGTACACACTTCAAGAAAGGAAAAATGATATGATGCTTTTTCAACAGGCGATGTTACCCTCATAGGGGGGACCCTAGAGGACGTCATATATCACAGAAAACCCGCTGCACTGCCTGCTTTTAGAGAAGAGACTGAAAATGCCTGTGCAGTGATCTCAATGACCAAGGTCATCCAAGCAACAGCACACTGTACTAAAATATGTCTGGAAGTTCATGGCCACCATTCTGAGCACCTCTGTAATTGCAGAGGCCAAAGGTAACATGTATGAATCTCATGGTGTCTCAATACATGTAGTATTAAAATAATGATACAAGATTTTCTTTTCCTGAAGTGTGGATACATTTTTTTTGGCAGACTCTGTATATAAGTTGTTTGAGACAGTGACAGGTCTTGAGAAATCCTCCTGCCTCAGCCACCCAAGTGCTGGGATTACAAGCATGCAGCATTGAGCCAAGCTTGAGAATCAGCTATATTAAGAAGCTTTCCTTAAGCCAACTTAAAATGATTAATACTTTTCGGTAGGGAAAACCAATAAAGTCATTACATTGGTGACTCTGAACAACACATTTGAGGAGGTGCCTGGGCCTCGTGATTTTGCAGAAAGAGCCTGGGGTCCTGAGCTGGGTGATTTTCCCTACCGGAGCTCAGCCTCTCATGTGCAGCTCAAGGCGGGACCTTGAAGGCCTTTCTAATACAGTGCTTATCAATTCCATTTCTATTCTGCCAGCATTCGATAGTTTCCATGTTTGTGGCACTTTTATAAAGAGGCTTCAGCTTGTGGTCAATGCCTAAATCAATGGTATTAATCTTAACCTCGGCTTGATGTGAAATGTTGCCTTCTCTCTACTTCTCCAAACTTCAAATATTAAATCAATAATGTGTCATTCTGAGCTCTCCAAAAGGAAATAAAACAACCCCGTAAACCAAACAGCGTCCTGAGTGACATTAGACACTCTCTACACAGAAAGAAGTCTAAAAAATCAGTCAGTTGATGAACAGTCCAGAAAATGTATTGGAGGTACAAGATTTGACATGAGTCTTGTTTGTATTTAACACAGTTACTTTGTTCTTTTGGTGTCTTTAAATAACGTTCAGCAAATTGCAAAGCTACACACATAAATATTTACCTACCTAAATGTTCTGAGTGTTTCTAGACAAATAGACTAAAGAAAACTAGCAGTGTTGAAGTCATGTTTCCTGGCTCCAGTTTCACTGTTCTCACCAACCCCACTCCGGTCAATGCTAATTTCTGATCCCTAGGTGTGCTTATTGCTGTAAAAATATACAGAAAAATATTTACATACTTTTCCTGGTATGCAAAGACATGTGTGACAGATGGCAACATATTTAGGAAAAATTAACTACCTGGGGATTTTGTGCCATATTTTACCATCAAGGATAATAACAAATCACAAGGAGCATCCTGGTAAGATGATTGTTAGGGCTTGGCTCATCCCAGGAAAGCAGAACTTCAACTTACTCTAATCATTGTAGGAAATTTGAAGGACATGTATTAGAAAAATTACAAAAAGCAGAGGCATTATCTGATGTACCTTGGCTTAGTGTTTGACTAGCAGCCAATTAGTCCTAACTCAGGACATAACAGGCAAGATTCTGAGCAGTCTATGTGGACTAATTCACTTAGTCTTCAGAGCAATCCAATCAGACTTCACCAGCATCCAAGGCTGACACCTGCCATGGTGGGCCAGGTGCCACACATGACTAAGGAAGAGAGGGGGTCCTCTGTGTGGTGCAAAGGAAGTGTGGCCCTGGAGCCACCTGCCCAGGACGGCCCCTTGCAAACCAATCCACTTCTGTGACCACCGACTGGAACCCACTCTCCTTCGGATGCACCTGTGTTTCATTGTTTCCTGGATATTTCCTGGGGATTTCCTATGCACCAAGACAGACATGCACAGGCTGCTTATAGCTTTGTTTAGGAAGATATCAATATTGAAAGCGGTCACCTGTCATCCTCCTGTGGGCATAGTTTGGCACTTTCTAAATGCTTTGAGAGTCTACATGGAAACTTTTCTTTACATATTTTGTATTCTCCTCTCACATGAAAACTTTGCCGCGATTGGAATAATGTGAATAGGATAACCAGGGGATGTAAAAGTTTCAGTATATTTTTTCAAATTTGTTTTCCAAAATATGATGATGCTTTTGATCTTCAGATCATTTGGAGCATTAAGGTTCTAAGTAATATTGCGTGAATCTGAAAGGCATACATTCCCTTACTGAGTGAATTAGCATCAAGGAAAACTACCTTGGCAGTTTCCTTGTACACCAAGGAGAGGTTAATTCCTTTAATGTGAGAATTATACAGTAAACAATTCTGTGTGCCCTGGAGGGAGCGAGGAGAGAGGAGGGAGAGAACGCCAGCCAGTCAGTGGTCTCTTCTCCTCTAGGCCCATTCGTAAACCTCCTAACAGGAAGCAGCCTCTGCTATGGGTCAGCACGTGTAGATCATGACAATGTTGAGTTTGTTTCCATCTTTGACCTGTTTACACAAGGATGGCGTCTTTGAAAGTCTATTTCAAGGTTTGGAAATTTCACCTAGAATTTCTGAGCTGACGCACCATGTGCTGGAGAGCAAGGCCTCAGCCAGGATGCTACTAGGACTCTGTATCCTAGCAACCAGCTAGCCAATACATTGATAGTTGCACCCCATGAATGAAATCCACTTAGTGCACAAAGCTTTGCAGATAGGGTGGTGCTCTTCTGAATGCAGGAGAGGCAGCAATTTCCTGGAGGGCCCTTTCCATCCTGTCACTTGCAGGGGCTTTACACTCAATCAGTGCACACCAATAGTGGGCTAGGTCTCAGGTGCCAGTTCTAGCACTGGAAACCACACATAACAAAACTAACATTTTGTTTGCTAGCAGCTCTCGGATTGCTCAAATTTGGAATAATAACTGAAGCTAAACTATGCCCGCTTCATGGAACATAGCAATTTCTGGAAAACTGCAGTTCCTTCTCCTTGGAAGCCAGCATCGAATATTCAACACAACACCGGCTGCAGCCCCAGAAGGAGGGTATCATTAGCTCTATCTCACAGTACGGAAAATGAAGCACAATGTTCACAAGCCGCAGGACCGAGGTTTGAACCCAGGCAGACTGCGATTCTCCCACACTTATCCTCTTTTCCATTAAGGGGAATTGAAGTCCAAAACCACTCAGTATTTGGGGGTTAGCTGCAGTCACGGGAGTACCTCAAAGGCCACTCTGCCATTTCTGCAGTCAGATTTTAAAAGGACAAAAATAACTTTGGCATAACTCTGGCTGAAAACAAGACTCGAAATTACTAGGAATTACTGGGTTTGCACCGGCGTTGGGGTCCGTGTTTCACTGCTCAGCTGCCTGACTCCGCACCTCCTGCAGCCAGCCCCGAGGCTCCACTTCTTCCTTGACTTCATTTACCAAGAGCGCTCATAAAAGTGACACAGCTTGAGACGCCAGACAGGAACAGCTCCTTTTCCACTGGCCTTTGTCCTCCAAGGCAAATAGACCTTGCAAGTTCGGAGGCCACTTGCCAGCAATTTTCTTCATGCTCTCCTCACTGTCTTTAGCTTCAACAGAAGCCAAGCAAACACTCGGTTTCAGCGCAGGAGGACGAAGAACCCCAAGAACACCGGATTCCCTGTGGGCGCCCAGCCCCTCTAGAGAGGGAACACACGAAGAACGACCTGGCCTCACTCACCTGGCTCTCGTGAGACCACAGGGCGTCCTCCCGCCGGTCGGGCCTGGCTGCCTGGTGGCCTCTGTTTCAGGGCCAGGGCCAGGGCCAGGCAGGTGCAGGTGGGGGAGGGGAAGGCAGATGAAGCCACCAATCTATTTAGAGGAGAGGGAAATGCTACCCTCGGAAATGCAGGGCCACAGGGTGTGGCCGGGCAGTTGCCAGCCAACATGGGACACAGCGTAATGCAGGGGCTGAGAACCGTGACTGGAGAGAGATGAGCCAGCAAGGAGCCAGGTCCCTGAGCGACCCAGACGCAGCACACTGCAGAGCCTGCGTCACCTCACCGCGCTGATGAAGCCGAGAGACAGCGCCCGGCATAGGGGTCGGCGCTCTGCGCTAGGGCCGTCTCCGCAGCAGTCCCGAAAGCCGGGGTTATTTCCCCGCGGTCCGCATGGTAACTCAGCTCTGAAGAGGGCAGCGTGAGCGAAGCCAGGTGGGTTTGCTCACAGCCGGCCTCCCTCCCACCCCATGGCAAACCCCCGAATCTGCCTCTACCCCGAGCTTCAGGTTGGTTTGGGGCGGGCTTCAGCAAAGGCACTCGTGGGGCAAGGAGCTCGAGGCTCTGGTCATTTCCTGAGACCCTAGAACTATGCATAAAATGTTTTCCTTTCTTTTCTGATGGTAGCAAAGTTTTATTGAAGGTAGGGAAAGAAACGCATTCTGCAGAGCAAGTTTGGGCCAAGTAAAAGCAGGAAAAGAAGTTCACCCTGCAGCACGAGGGCGGCCACCGTCGCGGGAGAGCACGCTGCCCTGAAATGCTATTTCTGCGATTTGTCCCCTTTCTGGGGACCTGGGTTCTTCTTTCCCAGCCCTGGCTTCCCGCGTGGTTCCCACCGCCACCGACCACATCAGCTTCTCAGGGAAATTCACCCATCCCAAGACACCCAGTCCACCTGACTGAACTGTGACCTCTGCCTCCAACATCGGGTACAAGGTTCATGGCGTCATTTTCTGTCTTTTGTCAATGCACCCCCCGCCTTTGGTGTTACCCCTGGGACCAGGGAAGGGCTCCCCACTCATTCAGCAAGATGTTGCTCAGTGTACATGGCAGTGTAATCGGACGTGGGAGGATTCACATTCGGTCCCTCCTTCAGTCCCTAGCACAAGCCTGTGTGGCGATGGCCCTGGCCCCTGAGCAACAGCCCCTGCTGTCTCTTGCGTGACCTCTCAGATTCCCTCTCCTGTGTGCTGTCTTCTGGAGTGACTGCTGCATTGTCCTCGACCCCTCCCTCTGGAAGCCAGACACCATGTGTAAAGAGCAGGGCAGGGAAGCCGGCTGTGTTTGTGCCCTGGGACGGATGGAAGTGGCTGCCTGGCCTCCTACAAGGGAGGGAGACTCGAATCCACTGCAAGAGACAGAATGCTTTTCAGGCAAGAGTCAGGCAGGATGATGACCTGCGTTCAGGGAAATTCCCATTTTCCCTCAGTTAAAGACCCTTTTTGCAGGCGAGGGGCCGTGGTTCATTTACCCATTATCATTTCTTACCAGCTCTCAGTTGCAACACAGCTGTTACTAAGAACGCAAGAGCTTCAGAGTTTCAGAAACAGCTCTGAGCTTGACCCTGGTTAATTTTCATAAGGATAGAATCACCTTTGCTCACCTTTCCCTTCTGCTTTTTTACTGATTCGTAGCAACTTCTGAATTCTTACCCTGAAGTAATTAGGAGTCTTTTTTCACCTTTCTAGCTTAAACAGAGACAGTTTCAGAAACAACAAGCACAGCCACAGCCCCATGTTTCCCCGTGTCCAAAGTGAAGCTGATCAGTGACAGGGTGGCTACCCCTGTTAGAGCAGAGAGAGGCTTCCCTGAAAAGAACTGCTCAACTCACTGAAAATGAGATTTCCTCTCACACACAGAGCAGTTGAGAACCACGAAGTTTTATACTCGGCAGCAAATTAGCTCTAACAGTCAGTAAGGAAATCATCAAAAAATAAGCAAATACACACCCAGAGATAAACCGGAGAAGCAAAAATGAGAGCAAAGCAAATGCCCCGTGCCTGGAGGTGCGGGCGCCTTTGAACCTGGTCACTTACCCATGCAGGCGGGAGTCCCATGGCTCGGGAGGGGGCCTTCGGGACAGCTCCGGTGCTGCTGTGCTGCGACCCTAACAAAACCGAACTTAAAAACCACGGGCAGCAGCAGGCCATGCAGCAGCATAGTCTCCATGGCTTATACCCTCAAATCACAAGAAGTCGCTTTGGTGCGAGCATAGGGCAGGCCGGGCGACCAGGCCCCCGCACATCTCCCACCCTTGCCCTCCAGGGACTGCTTTGCCTTAGCAGAGTCTCCGAATGCAGCTTGAAAATGCTCCAGAAAAGATTTCTTTATCTATGTCTTGTTGGAAGCCAGCAAGAAATACCTGACGTCCATGTGACAGCCTTCACAGAGTTTAACAGACACTACTGCCTCGAGGGGCCCACAGCTGCCTCGCTGTGAGAGGCGAGATCTGGGCGAACAGGGAAAGGAGAGAGTTGGTGGAGAGTGAGAACCCCCACCTGGGATGAGGCTGGAGATTATTCCCCAGACTCAGCTCCTCCTTTTGGGAAGCAGGATGACTCCCCTTTCCCTTTTAAAGCCCGCTGGCTCCTCCTCCTCCTCCCTTTAGCGACACTTGAGCGAGCTTCTATTTGCAAATGCCAGAGTGGCCAGTTCCACGGGACAGGAAAGCAAGCCAGCTGCCGGAGGAGATAACTGCTGTGCACCCTAAGTGTTTCGGGTGGACCTGGGAAAAAGCAGCTAATGCAGGCGCCTGCTGGTCACGGGCTGTGACTTAACATAGTGAGGGACACAGGCACAATTTCACCAGTGTAAAGGGATGGTGGGCAGCACTGCTGATAATTAGGGTTTGTAAGACTGGATCATGTCGTGTGCATGAGCAGAGCACACAGTCTGCCACCCACACACACACACACACACACACACACACACACACACACTTTCTGGGAGCTTCGTTTTCTCCTCCCTCCTGTGGATTTTATGGCGGAATTTGGAAGGTTATTGTTTCCAAATCAGAGGGAAATCCCTGGAGCCAAATGAAGAGAGACAGTGAGCACAGACACCTCCTCTTTCAGCACGAGTGGAGCCAGCAGCGCAGGGACAGAGGTGCATTGTTATCAGAGAGCCACGGCCTCGCTGGAAAAAATAAGCAGCCTGTGCCAAAGCTGGGGTCACGGGGGGGCAGCTGGCTGCAGCTCCTTTCCCTGTCATCCATGCTGTTTCTTGGAGTTAGGATAGAAGAAATAGAGACAGGTAGAGAGGACACAGGAAAATCAGAATTTTAAAACTACTTTTTTATTAAAAGCTGAAGTTTTGGACACAAAAGTTATTCAAGGCTTTTTGTCTTCCAGGAAACTCAAACAGTCCCCAAGAGTCCTGAAGGTACACTGAGCCTGTAGACTTGGCTCTGGCCTGCTGCTTCTCAGCTGAAATTATACTTCCTCCCTCAGACCTGGGCCTCCAGGGGGCATCACAGGAGGGGGCAGCAGGCCTCAGCTTCAGACGCAGGTAAACTGTCTGCGACCTGACAGGAGGTAGGAACTCACGTATGGGAGACCCAGAAGCCCCAGTGCCCACCCAGCACCCCTCTCTCTCCCGAGGGCCCGCACTCTAATTCTTTTTTTTTTTTTTTTTTTTTTTTTTTTTTTGAGACAGGGTCTCACTATGTAGCCCAGGTTGTTCCTGAACTCACAGTGATCTTCCTGCCTCAGTCTCCCGAGTGCTGGGATTACAGGTGTGTGCCACCACGCCTGACTCCTCACTATTTCTTTGTGTCCTTTAAATTCTGCCATAAAAATCCCTTTATGCCTCTAGCTGATGTGTCCTGAGGTTCTTTCCCCCATGGGAGTCAGGAGCCTGTGCATCCTAAGGGGAGGTGGGTTGGGGACCTCCTGGTGCCCTGTGCCATGACCTCTTCGGTGTCAGGGACAGGCTTGAGGCTGGATCGCCCACTGCCCAGCTCCTGCACTGCTCTCATCTTGTACCAGCCCACCCCGCCCTCCAGGATCGTCCTTAGGCTCTGAGCAGCCAGCGGAGCCTTCGTTCGCCCCAGCGTGGACTTGCCGTGGAAATTCCTGCCACTTCACTCCATCCTGGAATAAGACTTTCATCGAGGTAGAATTCCGAGCACTAGTCCAAGGGTAGGTCAATCAACAGCCACGAAAGTCACAGCCGCACTAGCGGGCGCTCGTGAGAGGAGAACAGAGCAGACAACTCCAGGGCCTCTGCGCCCGTCTAACTGGCCCCCGATTATTTCTCAAACACAGCAGCTGAGTCACGATTTCTCCCACTGCGGCTGCCCTGCCAGCAGCTCTGAGCCCGATGGGGAGAAGCAGAGCCCGAAGGGCTGCAGAGTCACTCGTGGTGTGGGGAAGTCCACTGCTTCGCCCCGGCCTGGACACACCTCCCCCGCCCTCATGGGGCCACAGGGCCACGGAAGCCTGGCTGTGTCTGCTGCCGAGGACCACGGTGAGCGGCCATGAGAACAGGGCAGGAACTGTTTCCTGCACCCTCACAGCTGCAGGCACTGAGGTGGATGGGGCCGCCGGCCCGTGTGTGGGAGAAGCAGACACCAGCGTCAGGAGCAGCTCTGGAGGCGTCTGAGTGTCAGCGGCAGCGGTGGCCAGCGAGAAGAGAGGCTGTCGGGAGGTGTGCGCTAAGTCTTCAGGTGAAAAGTTCTGCCTTCTCCCGCTGACACGTCACCATCCTCAGTCACTCCGGCTAGGAATCAGCGCTGCGGACAGACTGCACCCCAGGAGCCAGGCACATCGCAGCAGACACTAGCTCACATGACCTCTACTCCCCAGCACCACCGGGCCAGGGGAATGAGCACTGTTACACCGCCCACTTCCCAAATGAGAGTGCTGACAGCCACAAAGCTGGGTGACTGTCCAAGATCACACACACTGAGGGGCCCGGAGCTGTGCCTGTGGTCATCGCTGGACTCCCTCGGGCAGCGCCACTGCCCCAGTGAAAGGCTCGTGCAGGTGACAAGGCAGTCATGCTTTGGTAGAAGCGAGTGTCAGCGCTTCACCTGAGAACGGGCATGCGGGCTGTGCGTGGCCGCCTCCACTGATGACCACACGCCTGCCAGGGCAGAGATGGAGAGGTTTCTTCGGTGTTTCAGAAAATTAGTTGGCACCTATCTGATATTCTGTGTGACTTGTTTGTGTCAGAAAGGTACGTGGAGGTAAAGGAAAGTGAGTTGGAAGGCTGCGGCCATGAGAGTTAGCCATGTAGGGCAAATCGTAGTTTATGAGATAAGAACAGCAGGTGTAGCGTCATGCTGAAAAGGAGAGGAGCGACTGCCTCAGCATTTGTGTGAATGCGCAGAAAGCTCTTCATAAACCTGCCCGAGAATCCTTCACAGAAGCTTCATCCATAACCGCCAAAAGCTGCAAGGAACCGAGATGTCCTTCTCTAGACAAGCGGATGAACAAGCTCTACGCTAACATACACCGGGCTACACCGTGAACAGAACCCCAGGGTGCCCAGGACCGAATGCGACCCTCGTGTGACCCGGGGCCTTCAGCGGACAGCAGCACATCGGCATCAGTGCACTGATGATATGAAGGGAGTCACCTCAGCGAGATGTGGACAAGATGGGGGATGGAGGGGCAGTGAAGGCAGCAATGGGAGCTCTCTGCCTTCCCTACTCAGTCTTCTGCACCCCGAACCCCGTTCTTAGAAAGTAGCCCATTGGTTAAAATAAGTAAAAACCAAAAGGAGAGGGGTAACTATCCAGTTAAAATTCCACATATTAAATAACACTGTGTTCCTGCCTGATGCATCAGATTTTTGAAAGCTCTTGGTAGACAAGAGGAATCCTGTCACATTCATTTCCCAGCTAAGTCTCCCCTCAAACACCTAGAAAACGTCCCCAGACTATGTTCCAAACAAGCCTCCAGTAGCAGGGTACCTAAAAGGAAGGGCATAACAACCCACAATATGGGACTGACAGTTCTATGAAGGAACACCAAAATTTAAATCTAACAGAGCAAGCTGCTCATTTGAAGTCGCGCCATGCTAATTTACGCAATCTCACCCGGCTTCCTTCGTCCTCCCCCAACCTATTTTAGCTTTGAAAAATGTCAAGATTCGGGGAAAGATCTCTGGCTCCTCTGTCACGCACAGTACAAGCGCTCCCTTGACCTTCAATCCTACTGAATCTATGGGAAGCGCAGTATGGAACTCAATCACCGGAAGTCCTGAAAAGAGGAAAGATGCTCTAACCTAAGTGTACTTGAACTGTATTTGCTGCAAACGGTGGAAAACGCAAACCATCCTGTCAGCTCTTCATTTGGTTATATTTATAAAACTATGAATTGGTATCTTTTCCTCTTCTTCTACCTCCAAGAAAATAATAATGGGTGAAAATAATAATGGCTTGCCACAATTGAAAAAGAGGTAAAAAATTAGAAAGACTCGGTGGTGGAGAGAAAATATATGCATAAGCGATATATCTGTAAGTTTAAAAATAAATAAACAGAGAAGCAAAGTTTATTGTAATTACCCAGACAGACCTCCAATAGAGGTACGTTTAAAAAATTTTTATCAAAGTAAACTTTACAGAAAGTGAACAGAGCTTAGCAGGACAACCTGACGGAATTTGATAAATGTACACACTTAGCCAATCCAAATACGGATTGTTCCTCCTAGCGCCCAAATTTCCTAGTCCTTCCATTGGCCAATCACACCCGTGGGCAACCATGTTTCAGCTCCCCCCACCCACTCGTTTCGGATCCCCGCGCCGCGTATGCTGGCAGTCATATTGTGTGCTCTGCTCCGCGCCTGGCTCCCTCCGATGAACATTATGCTGTCGAGAGCCGCCTGGCTCGCGTGCGCAGTGGTCTTCGTGTTCCTACTGCCGGGACTTACTGTTTATGTGAACAGATCCTGGTTTATCCATCATGTTGTTGATGGGCCTTTACGCTATTTCCAGCCTTGGCTCAGAGAACATTTTCACTTCTTTTCAATTAATGCCTAATCCTGATCCGTAGGGTAGGTATATATTTAACCTGGTTCGTAGGAGACTGCCAAACATTCTTTCAAAGAGGCTATTCCGTTTTGTTCGCTCCCCAGCAGTGCATGTGAGCTCCGGCTGCTCCACAAGCTCACCCGCTTTCGGTGTCTGTCTTTCCCTTCCGCACTCTCTGTGCCTGTGACATAAATATCACACTGCACATTTAATGCACCTTCTCCTGATACCCAAGGTGCTGGCCAGCTTTTCACGTTACATGATCTTTTATGTATCCTCTTTTCTGAGACATGATTGCATTATGTGTGGTCTCTCGCTCTATACACACACACACACACACACACACACACACACTCCATTGCACGAAAGGTTAAAAAGTTAATATCTTGCTCCAGTGTCTACCACTTATGAAGGTGGATGTGGTAACCAAAGCCCACATCTCTCTGAAGACTCTATATGGCGATGGCGAACTTATGGTGAGCCTGTTATTTTTCTTTTTAAGACAGAAGACGTTAATGCGTGAGTTGTTTTTTCTAAACCGCTAAAGCCTCAGTGTTCAGGTTTAATTGCAGTGTTGGCGCTTCATGATAAATGCGTGGGTTTGGGCTGCAGCTTGGGTGCTCATCTATCTCTAAGAGGTTCGCTCGCTGAACTACAGCCTATGCTAACCGCACCCTGAAAGGTTTCATTTGCTTTCCTGACGATGCTCGGACAAGCACACGCATGCACCCATGCCTGTCCCTGAAACCATGGTGCCAACAGGAAATGTGTGTCTTCCCATCCGTTCTGCTACTCTGCCAACTTCTTTGATATCTTCCCTACACTGAAAATTCTACCTGTAAAATCTGCCTGGCTGCGGCTGGATGCCATGACCTGAGATGCAAATTAGCCATAAAGATGAGCCTATGGCCAGGAAGAAAAGGAGGCAGCCATTAATTCAGTAAACAGCAGCCTGGTCTCCAGGGAAGTTTGAATCCATACTCAGAATGGGAAAATCCAATAGAAATTCAGAAAACAACTCCAAGAGTGAATGCAGATGAGTTTCTTAATATTGGAACAAATTTTACATGGAGATAGTGTTTTCCAAATTTTACTTGGAGACTTTTAACTATATCAGAGAAAGAAGGGCCAAAGGGTTTTAGCCACCTTTGCTGATTCTAGCAGCTATCTTGGGGCAATATTTTAAATTCCAGATCTGCAAACTGAGGTAGCTCACCTGATCTGAATCTGTGTCATCATGTTCTGTCCTGGTCACCTGAGACTGTAACGTTCCTGAGTGTCCTTAAGTTATTCTTAGCCTTTCCGTGAATGTTCATGGTTCTGCCAAACCAAGAAGAGCAAAATAATGCAATTCTGTCATTTTGCAGATGCAACTTCTTGTGTTGCTTTATTAGCAGGAAAATTACATTGTTTCTGGGAGTAATAACTAGCTGTAATTTGTTTCTTGTTTGTGACAGGATCTCGCTGTGCAGCCCAAGCTGGCCTCCAATTCCTGATCCTCCTGCCTCAGCTTCCCAAGTGAATAATATTAATTCTTTCTTTTTAATTTTTTTTATTTTTTTGAGACATGGTCTTACTCTGTAGTCCAGGCTATCCCTGAGCTCAGTATGCGGCCCAGGCTGGCCTCGAACTCAGGGCAATTCTCCTGCCACAGCCTCCCAAGTGCTGGGATTGCAGGGGTGCGCCCCCACGCCCAGCCATTCTTGAGCCTTCAAATGCCAGAGGTTATGAAATGAAATGAAGCACAATGTTTGAATGCAGAATTGAACTTACAGCTTCAGCCTCCTTCCCTTGCATTCTGTGACACAAGGAACCGGAATCACCAGACCTGAAGCTTGGGCCATAGCCCATCCAAAATGTGACCTCAGCAGAGGCGACCTGCTTTACCATTACGGCCAGAATGAGCAGGACCAAAGACCGTCACCACCCAGCTTGTTTACTGCGTGCCAGACTTTGGCACCATACCTAGATAACATGTGAGGAAGCAATAGATTTTGTTTCTCGCTGGTTGGAAAATAGTTAGTTTAATATAACACAGATGTTGATCTTGTATCAAAATAAGTCTGACCTTTAAAAGCAAACTTGCATTTAGTAAAACCCTTTCAGCGAGCAATTTGGCAATACTTTAAAGCCATAAAAATATTTATAGGTGTTGACTATTAAGTCTCACTCCTGACAGTTTCTCCCTGAAGGAATAAACTCTCCATTAAAAAAAGGAGTATGTATTGTAATACTACGCAGTTGATCTTGTATCAAAATAAGTCTGACCTTTAAAAGCAAACTTGCATTTAGTAAAACCCTTTCAGCGAGCAATTTGGCAATACTTTAAAGCCATAAAAATATTTATAGGTGTTGACTATTAAGTCTCACTCCTGACAGTTTCTCCCTGAAGGAATAAACTCTCCATTAAAAAAAGGAGTATGTATTGTAATACTACGCACATGATAGTCATTAAAGGGGAAATGTTTGCCACAACATTAACAGAAAACACAAAATCTTAACTTCTCTATGATTATAGTTTTTGGGGGTTTTTTGTTATTGTTGTTGTGTTTTGTTTATTTGGTACTGGGGATTGAACTCAGGAAGGACCTTGCACTTTTGAGGCAGGCAGTGGCACCACTGGGCTAAATCCCCACCACAGTATTATTTTATATAGAGACAAGAAATGGGAAAATGGGAATAGTTATTTGACTAGGTAGTCAGATTATGAACTTTTCCTTTTGAGTTAAGCTGTTTTTGTTTTCATTTTTATTAGTACATGTTTATATTACATACATTTATTGTACATTCTATAATTAAAACATACATTACATTATAATCTATGATTAACAGGCATCTGCTCGGGCTGGGGATTTAGCTTAGTGGTACCTCCACCTGCCTTGCAAGCACAAGGTCCTGAGTTCGATCCCTGGTACCAAAAAAAAAAAAAAAAAAAAA
>NW_022900937.1:2600378-2620307 GCF_012274545.1 Fukomys damarensis
AAAAAAAAAAAAAAAAAAAAAAAAGGCATCTGCTTGACAAAGAAGACAATCAACAGAGTGAGAGACAACCTACAGAATGGGAAAAAATTTTGCCAGCTACTCCTTTGACAGAGGATATATAACTAGAATACATAAAGAACTCAAAATAGACATCTCCCCTGCAAATTAAAGACCTGACCAAAAGACGGGCAACTAAAATAAATAGACATTGCTCAGAAAAACTACAACTAGCCAATAAATACATGAAAGAATGTTGAACATTATTGGTCATCAGAGAGAGGCCAATTAAAATGACACTATAGAAAAAAAGATTTTCTTCCTTTTTTTTTCTTTTTAGATATGGTTTCACTGACACAGGAGGTTAGGGTGTGGCAAAGCTGGCTGGGAAAGAAGAGGTGACCTGTAAATTACAAGATATTGGAACACATGCGCAGAGCAGTTCCCAAAGCCCCAGTAGGCGGGCTTCTCCTTAGAACTCAAGGTTTTCAGCAGGAGGCCTCGACCTCACCGCAGCCTGAGACAGAGGATCCCAGCGCCACCTCTCAGGACCCGGATGCAGACGTTCTCGCGGGTTTCCTCGAGATTTGGACAGCATTGCAGACACAGACCCCAAGAAGAGCCGGCTATCGTGGGTGTCTTTATGGTTGCCTCCCTGCTTTTTCCAGGGTGTTCTTTTATCTTGCGTTTTCCTTTTACTCAACCCAAGCTCCCTCTGCGGAGCCAGTCTCTTCCTCACTCTTCACTTTTCCTTTCTCAAATAAACTTTGTCATTTCTCTGTGCTCATTATGCTCAGTTCTTTGTTCAAGAGGAGAAAAACCTGGAATCTAACCCTGTAAGGAGAGGCGAGCACCCCAAAACCCAATGACACTTATTTGAACCACTTTCTTTAAGGAGCTACGGGATAACATCACCATGTAGTTCAGTCTGGACTTGAACAAACTGTGTAGCGCAGGCTGGACCGGGGCTCATGATGATCCTTCTGCCTCAGCCTCTTGAGTTCTGGGATTATAGGTGTGTGCTTCCATGCCAGCTCTTGATTTAAATTTTTGTTGTTTAATGTACTTCTCAGGAGAGTTGCTTAGCTAACCCACCCACTGACCATCCAGGGGCAGAGCGCTATGTTGAGCTCTCTCTCAGTGCCCTGCCCTCACTCCCGCTGCCCGCTGCTATACCCTCCTTCCCTCTGCTATCTGCTCAGTAGTTCTCAGCTTCATCAGACCCAGTTATTGATGACCTCAGATGTCGCTGACAGACAATATCCTCCCTGCCCACCTATTTTTAATCAACATAGTTATTTATTGTATAACAAATGAGATATGTGCAAATCAAAATATGTTTATCTACATGTAAGTGTCTGGGCCTGATTATACCAAGTGAGACCCACTGAAGGCTGTAGTGGCTTCCCACTGACCACTCAGAGCACTGAAATATCTCCAGTTAAAGATATCCTGCTCCAGGTAGGTGCTTGTAAGCAGCAAACCTCCTCATCTAAGGCCCGTGCATTTCCCCGAAAGAGTCCTGACACAGCTCCACCTCTGAGGTGTGTGCAGACCTCCTTCTCACCTTCTCACCTAAAGCTAAAGGCCAGAGAAAATGGTCCTGTCAAAGTTGCAGTTCTGCAAGGTGCTAAATTATCCAGGAGAAAGGCACTCCTAGAAAATCACATTTTCGGTCTAGACCTTTCCCCCACATTCTCAGACCTTGATGGAGCCATTTTTCTCTTGGAAACTGGCCCGTTGTCCCCCTTGACAAAGTGCAAAGAGACTCTTGTCTTTTCTACTTTCCTTGTTTATTGGTAAATTCTTTCACCTCCTACTTCTCCAGCCCTCTCTACGCTATCTAAAAAATCTATACATGTATGTGAATCATTAGGAAGTCAAATCTGCTACAGACAGACTGAATTTCTATCCCAAATGCCTTAACCGGTATTGCCATCACTGGCTGGATTTTCCAAAATGGCAAGCAACCTTTAGACAGTTCTAAACAAATAAAAGCAAGACCTTTTTTTCTATTTATAATGCATCACCTTTTTAAAAGAGTCATTGTATGTGACACCATTGTAAAAACACTTTGTATTATATGTAAAATGAGGCCAATTATTGTCAGCCATGACTGCACACTAAGACCACCTGGAGACTCAGTTAAGCTCCGGATGCCCCTGTGTAGTCTCCTTCTGTGAAATCCCAGCTCCGCAGTGGGCCCCAGAACCTGGGTCTTTATGTCACCAGGAGCTTCTCAGAAAGAGACTCACGGGGGAAAAAAAGTAGAATAGTATGAAGGTATGAAAAATAGAATATATTGACATTAAAAAAAAGAAAAGAAAAAGAAATAGACTCACAGGCCCCGCTCCACACATTTAGCATTTGAATCTCCATTATGGAAAAGTTTCCATGAAATTTATGTGCCTAGTAAAGTAGGAGGAATACTGGTATAAATCAAGTAATTACAAAACAAGAGTTCCATCAGCCTGCATATCCAACAGAATGTTCAATGACTACTTGAGATTTGGAAAATTATTTATGATGTAGGACTCTCTAGTACATGAGGATATCTACCATGGCATTTCTGTCTTCCTGCCAACAAATGCCTGTGTCTTAACCAGTTTTCTGCTGCTATATCTGAATACTACAGGCTGGATGACTTATCTAGAGAAGAAAACCATGTCTTACATTGCTGGAGGCTGGCAAGTCCAAGAGCACCCGCACCTGGTGTGAGGCCCTCATTGCTGAATTAGCACATGGTAGAATGTGTCACACAGAGAGCCAGCAAGTAAGCCAACTCAGTCTCTCTTCCTCTCCTTATAAAGGCACTGGTGCTATCCTGGGGTCTTGTCCTCATAAGCTCGTCTAACCCTATCCACCTCTGCAGACTGACAATGTGGATTTGAGGATTAAGTTTCCAGTACCTGGGGAACACATTCAAACCTCAGCAGCCAGGTATTCCCATCCCAATCATTTTGATTCCAGAAAGCACCCCAAAACTTTCTATGATACTTCCTAGAATTAGAAATATTAACCTAAGAAGAATTCACTGGAAGCTTTGAAAAGTCAAGCTTATTCCCATTGTCTTCCCTGCCAAACTGCCTCTGAACAGTAAAATTGTCGCCACAGGGCTACCCAGTTACAATTTATGATCATTTCACTTAGTCCTTAAACTCACAAGTCTTCTTGCGTGTGTGCTAGAGATCACATTCAGGGCCTTGCACATGCTAGGTGAGCTTCTCACCAACTCAGCTGCATCCCCAGGCACAGAAACTCTCAAAACAGGGAATAGTCACAGCTAGGGCTGGTATCTAGAGGTCCCCCCAAAGCCTTGTGTACTCATAGGTGGGGCTTTTTAGACGTGGATATGGATTAGCAGTGCGTGAAAATGGATTAAGAATGTGTGACAATTAAATCAGGCCACTTATTGGTATAGTATAGCTCTGGGTGTGGATAATGGGAAGACCTAACCTAGGTGTGGGTGGCACCACTCAAAAGGTCTGTAGCCTGGGTGTAATACAAAATGACATAAAGAAGGCTGCTTGCTGCTTGCTGCTCCCTGCCTATCCTTCCATGGACTGTTTCCCCTCTGCCAGACCCATCTGCCCCGCTGCCCTGCCCTGGATCCAGATGACCATGGACTGAAACCTCTGCCAACTGTGAGCCAAAACAAGCCTTTTCTCCTTTAATTTATGGGTGTCCAGTATTTGTCCCAGCAATGAGAAAAGTACTACAGTCATCATTCTACCTTTTAGTCACTTAAAAATATATATTGAAAACACCCCAAAATGCTTATTTTTATTGAGTTACTGTTACTCAACAAACATCACTTTATATAAGGCACTGTTCCAGATAAAAATACGAGTAAAATCCAATTCATTAGTACTATAACCAAGAGGGAAAAATATGCACTAAATCTTATAATCAGTAAAAGTCTTGAGGATACAGGTCCATTTATAAGTAGAGAATACTTTATAATTTCATAGTACAGAATCAATGCTCAAAATTTTTTAGAACTTCCCTTTCTCAAAAAGGAAAAAAAGTTGATTTTAAATAAATAAATAGACCATTCAAACCTTTTCATTATAATTTGCTCAGCAAAACTTTTCTTTATAAATAACATAACAGTAAAACCACCCCAGAAAAAAGGTTTATGATTTTAAATAATGATATTCAGATTAGTAAGGCTTGCTTTATTATAGCTCTAGTGATCTGATAATTTGTCTTTAAATATCAAGACCTTGGTATTGGTGATCAAATTAGTAGAAAACTTTTTTTTCCCCTATGGTACTGGGTCTCAAACCTTGGGCCTTCCCACTAAGGTACATCCCGGCCCTTTTTTGCTTTTTTTTTTTTTTTTTAAGATTGCAAACATACATGATAACAAGAAATTAACATACTAAATGAAAATTTCAAATATACATATATATGACAGCAAAAAGGATATGAAATAAAAATTTATGTAACAGACTAATCAAAATACATTATTAGTTTGATATGATCGTCAAACTTATGTTCTTTCTCATTTTCTTATAATATTTTTGAAATAATGTAATTACAAATAAACCAAAGTTACATATTGTAGTTGAGAAACTGTCCTCAAAACTTTATGATTTATAAACTCCTTGGTTTTATTAATTGATAAATATCATATGCTTGTTGATTGTACCACTTACATTTTCTAACAAAACTTCCCATGGAAAAAAATATACTTATATTTGAAATCCAAAAGCAACTAAAAAATTTCACATTTTTAAGATCAGATTTTTCTGTTTCTATTTTATTATAACCCATACTTATTTTTATTATATTTTTATAAGCATGATAGAATTTAACACCAATATATATGTAATATTCTTCCCAAACGAATGACTATGAATTAAGTCAAGAATGTAATTTAAAGAAATCCTAAGGTTGCCAGAGAAACTATCAATATGCCAAATGTGCACAATCCTATCACATTCATGACCATGTTTCTCATTTAATAGTGTACACATATGTGTAAAAATATACCCCCCACACATATACACAATGCATATTTTCTACAATACAATATATACTTTGGTATAATAAAACAGTGCAGTGATGTGTGGAATGTTGGTGATTTGTGTGATTCGAGAAAAAACAAATATCATCTTTGAGGGAGTTGGAGAATTTGTAATATGTACCAGATACTAAATGATATTAATGATTATTTAAGTATAGTTATAATAAAATTTACTTAAAAATTAATATTCATCATCAGTAGAAAATAGGTACAAAGATATATTGATAACATAACAACATTTCTCTTAACAAATTTCCAACCAAACAAGCTGTAGTAACAGAAAAGGAACTTTGTAGAAAGCAGATATGAAAGAGGAAAATGACAGATGGACCTTAATACTTTTCATACTACTCATATATACAGATTTCATAAATTCTCACATAAAAAAGCAAAGAAAATGAGAACCAAAATAACTCATCAATTTAGTAGACCAATATATCAAGACAAGGATTAATGTGTTGATAAATTTTTAAAATATGAAATGTAAAGCCTGAGATTTAGCTCAATAGTGTTGCACCTGCCTAGCCAGAACAATGTGATGAGTTTAATCCCCAGCATCAGAAGAAGAAGAAAAAAAAGAAAAGAAGGGAAAAAATCATATGTACTTTCTGACATACTCAATAAATTAAAAGTAAATTATTTGTTATTTCTTCCTCTTGAATTGTTCCCTTCACAAGGATGTAGTGAACTTCTTTGTCTCTTTCAATCAGTTTAGGTTTGAAACTTTCTTTGTCTATGAATAAGATTGCTACCCCTGCTTTTTTCTGGACTCCTGTTACATGAAGTTTTCTGTCCTTTCACTTTCAGTCCATGGGCTTCTTTTTGCACTAGACGTGTCTTGTATACAACATATTATTGGATTTTGCTTCCTAATCCATTCTGCCAGTCTCTTTCTCTTGATTGGTGAATTGAGGCCATTAAAATTGATGGTTATAACCGATATGTACTAACTTATTATTGTCATTTTCTTTTCACCTTCTCCTCTTAGTTTCTTGGCTTGCCTATTTGATTTGCTCTGTTGGACCTCATTGTGTTGTTACCTTCATTGTCTTTTGCTAGGATATTGTTTAGAATTCATTGTAGTGCTGGTTTGATATTCATAAAGTTTCTCAGGTGTTCTTTATCATGGAAATATCTTATTTCTCCATCCATTTTAAAAGAAAGTTTTGCAGGATATATCAGTCTAGGTTGGAGGTTGTTTTCTTTTAGTACTTGAAATGTCTCATTCCAGGCTCTCCTAAGTCATCATAAGGGTTTGTATTGAAAAGCCTGCTGTAATTCTGATGGATTTTCCTTTGCATGTAATTTGTTTCTTGTCTCTTACTGCTTGTAGTATTTTGTCCTTCTGTTGGGTTTCTGGGATCTTGATTATTATATGTCTAGGTGTAGATTTTTTTTTTTATCATGACTAGTTGGAGTCCTATATGCCTCACTTATCTATATGTCAAATTCTTCCCCTCTGTTTGAGAAGTTTTCTATAATTAATTCTGTGAACAGCTTTTTTAAGTCATTTGCATTTTCTCCTACTACTTCTTGAATTCCTATCAATCTTATGTTATTCTTCTTTGTATTGTCTAAGAGTTGTTTACCAATTTCTCATGATCCTCTACTGTTTTTGAGACCTTTCTTTTCACAGTCACTGACTGAAATTTATCTTCTATATCTGAGATTCTATCCTCGGACTCTTTTATTCTTTTGTGAACACTCTCAATGGAGTTTTTAATCTTCTGGATATCTGTTTGAATCTGTCCTATGGATTCCATTTCTTTCTTTCTTGTATTGGGCATTTATTGTTTCCAATTCTTTCTTATGCTGGGCATTCATGGCTTCTATCATGGTCCTGAGCTCATCAATTTTCCTCACAGTTTCTGTTCTAGAGTCACGAATTATAACTTTCATTTTGCTCATCATCTCTGTGATTATCTGGGAAATTACTTCTGTTTTATATTTCTCTAGAGCCTGATTGATCAGTTTTCTTACTTCCTGTGCTTTGAGTGCAGGGTGTCCTGATGATTCTCTATCAGACTTTTCATCCTCATTTACCCCACTATCTGCCATTCGTGAACTGGAAGTCTGTCCCTGTATCTTGCTTAAGCATTTTCTATTTTTACTATTGTTGTTGGGTTGTCCTTAGTTTAACCTTTAGGTTATTACTTAAATCTTCCTGATATAGTTGGGCTGCAGCCCATGAGTCTCTAATGACTCACAGACATTCTCATTTTCATAATACTGAAGAAAACAGCACATTGAACCAATCACAATCCTTTATCCTAATTAATACAATCAGTGCCACAGTATAATGAAGCACAATTTGCAAATTGACCACTTATAGTAGTCATCAATCTATCACCTTCAAACCATGTGAATTAAATTAAAATCAAGAAGCAATCCAAAATATGCTTACAGTGAATAAACTTTTCAATAAGGATATTTACCATTTACAATGGGGGCTTAAAACAGAGTTAAGACAAGAGGAGTAGATAAGTAAAAGAATTAGAGAAGGTTTCATATGAAGCCAAAAGATGTAGAATGACCAGACAATCATCAGGAAACTGAAATTCAAAAAGAACAAACAAAATAGAAGTATAATAACCCTTGAGTGAGGTAGAATGACATAAGAAAATAACATAAAGAGAAAAAATTAATAAAAGAAGAAATCTGAGTTAGAACAAGAGCAAAAACAGAAAGGGAGATGAGGGATACTACAGTGGAGTAAAAGACTTAGTTGGAGAAAGAAAACAGAAAAAGAAAAAAAGAATTTGCAGAGTGGAATAAAAAAAGAAAGAAACAAAAATGAATTTGAAGGGCCTCTTTCAGACTGTATCACTGCTGTCATAATATACAATACGTGCTGCCATTTGCAGAGCTGAGTCCCCTCATCTCAACTAGCTGGTGGCAGAACCCCACGACGCAGACTGAGCTCCGGCTGCAAGGCCAGACTGAGTTCCCCGACCTCCTGAGGGGTTGAACTCCACTCAGTTCTACTATAAGTTTCCCCCACCACTTCTTTAAAGATGTTCAAAGTTGAAAGCGCCAGAAAATAGTCTTTATGACCACCTCTGCCTCTATGGAGTAGGTCCAAAGACTGGCACAATTAAGAGGTCTAAAAGAGCGAGGGGGAAGGTTGGTCGGGGGGGTTCGGGGATGCCAGCGCGGCTACCTTTCCGGTGCTGAAGATGGTGGAACAGGCAGCCGGCAGGAGAGGGCGAGGCCGAGAAGAACCTCTGGCGCTGAAGTTGGTAGGAACTTCGCCGGGGAGGGAGCAGCCGAAAAAGCCCTCTGGCGCTGAAGATGGCGGAACCTGCTTTTTAAAATAGGATCTCACTAAATCATTAAATTGCCTAGGCTGGGTTCTAATCTGCAATCTTCCTGCCTCAGCCTCCCAGACTATTGAGATTACAGATGTGCACCACCATACCCAGCTATAGCAACATTTTTTAAAAAGACATTTTAGAATTTGTTCCTCCCTCCAGCAGAGCCTTCTTTATGTCAAAATCTCCTGTGCAAGCAATCTATAACTGTATACATATATAAATGATTAATGTATACAAATAGTCCATGTATATAAATATATAGTCACATCAAGAATTGATGAGCTACAATATATGTTTAAAAACTGCGATATCAGTTAAGATAAAATTATTCTCCAAAGGATACATGATTTGAAATTTCAAATTTTTATTTTACCCATTGCTGGCAAATTGTTTTATCCGACACACCACATATCCCCATAGGGAGAGACACATGAAGCTCCAACAAGATAGGACAGCTGTTCTCAAGCAACTATTGAAAAAAGCAGGGCTTATCTGACAATGATTGCAACTAAGCTGTATTGGTGGAAACCATTGCTTCATCGGTGCTGCGTTATATGGTGTTTTGTATTTCTATCTGTTGGCATTTAGATCTAAAATAGTCCCCAAAAGCTCCTGTGCTTGCAAGGTGATTGGATTATATGTTGAGTGCAGCTGATTTGCTGTTAGCTGGAGTGAGGATGGAACAGACGGGTCACTGAGGCATGGCTTGGACGGGTTTATCTCCCTGCCTGGCTCTCTCTTTGTCTCTGTTTCCTGTTCCCCATGCCGTGCGTGGCTCTCCTCCACCATCTTGTAGCCAGCTGACCATGGACTGAGCCGCTCTACTAACTGTGAGCCAAAAGAAACCTTTTCTCTTTTAAGTGACTGGTGTCTGGTACTGTGCTTCAGTAATAAGAAAGAAACTAAGACGCTGTCATTTTCAGCTAGCTTTCCTTTAGCTTATGTTTTGAGGTATATGTACAGATTTTTTTGAAACTTTTCCTTCAAAATTGCACCACCATGTCTCTTTGAGATGAGACTTCCCATCACTTCTTGTTTTTTAATAGTTTTAAATGTTCATTTTTCTAATGTCTCAAAAAATATTATAATGTGACTATAAAATTTTAAACAAATCTCCAGATGGACTGTTTAGTGTGTAGCAAGACTTAGATGTACAATAACCTCATCCACCCACAGGTGCGCCTTTAACCGAGAGCTCTTCTCCTCAGTCACCATTCATTCTCCATGAAAAATGCGAATCCTGGGGCTCTAACAGGAGCAGAAAGGGTAGCCAGCCCTCAGAAGGTTGGGCAAATGTGGGCTACACTGGCGCGAAAGACAAAGGCAGGGCATCGGGCTATAAACCGAGGACGTCCGCGCATATGGAGGAAAGCATGTTTAGGGAACACGCATGGCCCGTCCACCCGAGTGAGCTCGCTGTGACGTTTTGCTGCACGCACACAGAGTGCCCTGACCAGACCCAGCCTCATTTCTCCACCCTCGTGTCTCAGTCCCACCATGCTTTCTCTACCTACGCTAATCGCTATTCTACATTCAGGTTGATGTTTTAATGCTGTTCCACATACGGAAAAGAACATGTGGTTTCTTTCGGCGTCTGGCTCACTTCCCATAATGTCCTCCGGGTCCATCAACCTGCTGCAAAGGGCAGGATTTCATTCTCTAGAGCTGAATAGGATCCCACTGTTATCCATCTCCCACATTTCCTCAGGGTACAGAAAACATCAAATTAAAAGTCAGCAGTACTTCTTTCATTTTATCACTAATAACTTACACATGAAAGTTATAGAATCTTCTAGAGCAGAAACACAGCTAAAAGAGCCTCACCATCTGCCCAAAAGGACTGATGTAGTTTGAGTTGTTCTCGCAGCGCTGTATGAATCAGGCTCCAGCTCCTCAGCCCGAGAACAACTTCACTCTGAGAAAGAGGTCAGCTGCCTTCATGAACTCATGATCACATAGCTCAAAAAGCTCGTGCTGGAAATAGAACCTGGATAGTACAAATTCCCCACTTCTTCTTTCAAATCTCTGAAATATCTTAGAGCCCGATGCAGATTTATTTTTATTTAAAGTTAATTATCTCAGTTGAAGTTCCTCTGGAATGCTCCCGAGTCATGCATGACCGACCACACATCTCGTCAGTACAGAGATGGTGCCCGGACCAGAGCAGCAGGACTTTGTTGACTGGATAAGTAAGAAATGGTGGCTACGGTCCAGTTAACAGAAGCAGAGGAAAGTATCTTGCCATGTGTGTAGATACCGTAAATACGGATAAGTATAAAGAGTCTCAAAATATTGACCCACAGGCAAATTGCTCCCAAAAGTCCAGGAATAAAACCCCCGTGAGGGTGATGGCTACAGGAAGTGCCCTTTCCTTGTGTAAGTCACTTCCCAAATACGGCTTCAATCCAGGGCACCCCCCAACCCCGGTTATTTGGGAACTTCTGAGAAATGTCCGGGAAAAATAGAGATGTATCATTTCTACCCTAGAAGGAAACAAAGCCACTTGGAAGGGGACACGAGAAGCCGCGTGACCCCACACGACCTCCCAGCTGCTGGGGGAGAAAGGCCAAGTTGGGGTGTCAGCCTCAAATGCCAGCACCGTGACAGAAAGCTTCTCGCGCGTGGCATCTGAGGCCTGCAGCCGGAGAGGGACACACCCTGGTTCTGAGTGCAGCTGTCCGTGCTGCTCTTGGGTAGGAGGGACAAAGTCTCCAAGAGCCAGAGAATGCCGGCGAAGGTCACAGGAGTGGATCTGGTGGCTGGACTCCTTACCTGAACAAACCGATCTTCACCCACAGAAATTCACTGGATGGCTCCCTAGTCCTATTTTTTTCCAGCATGCCAACACAGCTTGGGGCTGCTCTTAACCCTGTTCTTAACATTGACCTGGAAAGTACTGATTATAAAGTAACCAAATCAAGAGTTAGAGAACACCAAGCTCACCACAACATAATAATGGGCATTTTACTTCGTTGGCTATAAACATGTTGCTTTCTGAAATGAAAAAAGGAAAGGCATTAGCACCTTGCAGTCTATTTCCAATGCTTTTTTAATGGTCCCAAACACCTATTTACTTGCATTCCAGAGAAGGGTGACTTTTTGAGGGCATTGAAAGAATGGCATTCACAGCTCTTTCCCCAATCACATTTACCGCCTGGTGCCAAGAATATCCACCTGGTGATGTAGGTAATGTGTCTCACTGAGATCCCCTTGAGTTGCATGCATTTATTTTATGCCAGTTGTGTTGAGCAAAATCCTATTGGACATTTCGTTCAGCAACTCATTATCACAGACTGTTTTCCCACTCCAACATAACTTTGAGTGATTCACTTGCATCAAAGTGGGGAAGCTTGTGTGTTACCAGGGCCTCTAATCCCACAACTGGCATATTTTGTAGCTTTGTAAGAAAGGGGAATGAAAAACAACCTCTTTATACCAAAAATTTTGTTTTACAGTGCTCTGAAACAGCTGTTCATTTTTACTCTGCAAAGACATCATAAGAGAAAATGGTACTCGTGAGGTAAACTAATAAATACATTCACTCTTGTGGGAAATTATCTGAAAATTTTTACTAGACACATTGGCTCTCCAGTTCTCTTAAATCCATGGTGTAGATCCAAGTGCATGCAGATTTTATCAACTCAATGCCAGGGTCTTACTGGTTTTCACAGAACAGCTGATGGTGCCAGAGAATGGAAGAGCTGCAGGACTGAGAGTCAGAGAAACAATACTTGAGTCATGGTTCAGTTTTGGAACATAACAACAGATAGACTTTACACGCAGATAGACTTTTTACACTAAGGTAGTGGTCCTCAGCCTCCCCCTGGACTATTCAGTCACCCAGACGGCTTGAAATCTCACACCGATGAGATCAGTCTCCAGAGTCCCCCGTTACCATTTTGTAAAAGCAGGTGACCCCCGTGTAATATTCAGGCTTGGGAACTCTGGCCTAGATGAAAACACTGCACGTCCACCTTCAATAATTCTTAGAATGCACATACAGGACATCTCACCTACGTAGCCAAACAGACCATTGAGTTTTCCTGCAGTGCAGATTACCTGGGTCTTCTTGCAGTTTGGCATTCCACAACTCATAAATAATTGGAGATAACTGAGGTAACCAGAGAGGTTGCATTGTTTGTTCCTTATTTTCCCTAACTTTTATTAAAAACACATGGTATTTCCAACATGTCAGCCTTCTATTGTATAGTTTAAAATTTACAGGACTGGGGATTTAAAAAAAATTCTTTTTTTCACAAAGCTGAGTTCATTTTAGTTTGCCCCAAATTGGTATTTTATCTGCCCTCTATTTTATATCATATATAAATTAAAATTGCACATAGACTAAAAATTTCACATTCATTGATATATAATTATTTTTTAAAAGGCCACAACACTTGGGGAATATACAAGTAACTTTGGAATGAAGAGATCTTCCAAGCACAATAAGGCCAAAAATCACAAAGTGAGTGTGAACTGATTTGTTTGCTCATTTATGAAAAATACCACAAATAAGCTAAAAGAAAAAGGTAAACCAAGACAAGAATATTTCGGATATATGAGCAGATAAACAGTTGATATCCAAAATAGTTACAAATTAAAAAGTCAGAGATTACCACCAGCACAAAAGAAAAATGTGTAAAGCCCAAAGGTAAGCTATTCACAAAAGAATCAAAATATATGTCAAAATATATAAACATATGTTCAATCTATGCAAGAAAATAAATAAATTTAGGGTGAAATTAAAAAGGAATGCTTGTCCACTTACTGAATGACAATTATTTGATAATATTCAGTGGGCACAAATGATCACACACTGGTAGACTCCAATCTTGCCACAAGTATTGAATACGGTTGGACTCAATCCCATTTCAGGAAATTTCTCCTAAGAAAACAACTGGACACACTGACAAAGATATAAAAATTAGCAAGTTCACTGGAGCAGGTGTTTCCATATCCAAAACCATGGGAGCAACCTCATTCCTCATCACTACTAACTTGGCTAATGTGGTTGATCTTTACTAGGCAGACGTCAGTAATTACAAGGGATGAGGTTGGTCTCCAATGTGAAGCAGGAGGTGAGGGTGTGGCAGACTGGCTGGACAACATGTGACGTGTGCAGAACAACTCCGACAGCCCAGATCTGGGAAGATGTACAAGATGGTGGATCATTGACTTGGTCGCCACTGCTGTCTTCCTGTTCTTGCTGTACCTTCCTGCACGTGGGATATAGTTTGACTTTTCTCTTTTGCACTTTTCTTCTTCTTTTTCATTTTATCCTTTTTCTTCTGCTTCTTTAAATAAACTTTACTTTTTTCACATTTATCAACTGCCTCGCCAATTCTTGGGAGAGACAGAAAAAGCTTGGAAACACTGGACACCACGCCATCTGGCAACAGGCCCACTGACATGGTATGTGCCGTTGATTACATTGCTAGTTTTTAAAAGTGGTTTCTCAGTCCCCTTCCCTTTTAATCATTATGTACTACAAACATGTACTAATAAAAATTGAAAAAAAAATTTAAAACTTCTTTAAAGGCAGTATTGGAGGGAAATAATGATATCTGAGTGAGATCTTCCCACAGGCACAGCAAGTTGAACAACTACTCATGCACTAAACTACCTTTACAGGAGCTAAGGAAATCAGGTGAAAGCACACAATGCCTTGTTTAGTACAGCAAAATGAAGACTTATGAGCCAGGCATGGTGGTGCACACCTATAATCCCAGCACTTAGGAGGCTAAAGTAGGAGGATTGCCATGAGTTGTAGAACAGCCTGGACTACATAGTTCAAGCCCATCCTGAACTACGTAATAAGACCTTAAAAGAAACACTCAAGAATCAGGAAAGAGTTGCCTCATCCTGCCCCCACCCCTCCCATCAGTGAATACTCCTGAAGTGACTACTAGAGCTACACTGGCTGCTGGCTGCCTGCTCTGCCCCTCCCCCAACCTTAGGTGACAGCTGGGAGCAGAATTTGTGGAGAGCAGGGCACAAAATCTGGCACAGGGCTTTCTTAGAGCACCTGGTAGAAACTGGCCTGTGATGTAGGTTCGAGCTCAAAAATGGAACCTCCACTCTGGCCCCAGCATCTGACAGAAATTTGCATTCTGGGACAGATGCAAGTTCCCATCTGTACCATTTCTAGCCTTACAGTGGGCCTGGGCCAGAGCCACCCACCTCCCAAGGCTACATAGCCCCTGCAGATGAGATTTAACTGTGGCCTTAGCATCAGCCTTGGTGGCCAAGAGACTCTCTTCACTGCCTACAATCCAATCTCTGGCAGCACATCTGTCCCAGGTCAGCCACTCATTTCCCCAGGTTTGGACACACTCTGGCACCAGGCACAGACTGCACCACAAGGGGATGGATTCCTATTTCCGCCTGTAACCCCCACACCTGAGACTGTGTAGGTCCTTGTGGCTGTGATGCTCAGAAGAGGCCCAGCTTAGACATCAGCAAAAGGACCATCTTCACCAACACCACCCCAACCTCAGGTAGCAGAGCACAGTGTGAGACCCTGTCCACAGTGAGTAGGGTAGTGTAGTAAGCACAAGACTTTGCCCTGGTAGGTAGTGCTTGGCTGATGAAACCAAACACTGGAAATACCCTGAAGGTATCCATCCTTGGGTCAGTCTTTGGAACAGCTCCAGTGCTGCAGGAAAACATGTGACCCTAATCTATCCAATTTTATTCCAGCTAGCATCAGTTGTGGCCAGTTGCAGAGGTTTGGGACAATGAGACCATTTCAGTAGTAGGCTGCCCATAGCAACACGGGCTTTGATCCTAACATAGTGTTGTGCTGGTCTTGGTGTGCTGCAGGCTCAGAGTGTGAAACAGCCCGGCAGATTGCTGACCACAAGCGTGACATAGGATCCTTTGGATGGCCCATCCATGGTGAATGTGCCCAGAGCCAGATAGAAACCCATAGTGCCTGACCACAGGCTGGTAACTGTGGACAAGGCATCTGGGTCTGCCCCACCCTGCTGTGAAACTTGTGGGGACAGGCTACTCTTCCTAGATACTCTCCTAATTCTTTCTGAGAAATACACAATGTTATTGGAGCCAAATCTGGCCTTGGATTGCCCTCTAGTACTGAAACAGTGACATTGTACCAACAGCAAACTATCAGCAAATCTGGATGTAACCAGAATCACCCACAGCCAAAATAGCAGGAGTATAGGCTCAGAAAAAATAAACAGCCTGTTTAGAAATTCTAGGAAGAGGAGCACAGACAATCCAGGCTGGAGAAACTGGAATAGATACCTGATCTTTCAATTGCCCAGCCTGCATCACACATCAACAAGCATCAAGACCTTTTAGGAAACCATGACCTCACCTAATAATTAAAATAAAATGTCAAAAATTGAGTAAGCTATAATCAGTATGGAGAACTCTATGATGGAGAATTTGAAAGAGCTCTTTTAAGGAAACCCCACAAGCTTGAAGAAAACACAGAGATGTTTCAGTGCTCTGACAGAGAAACTTAAAGAAAAGGGAGCAATTTTTAAGAAACAAATTCTTGAGCTGAACAATACACTCAGTGAAATTAAAAATGCTATAGAAAACATCAATAGCAGGACAGATCAAACAGGAGAATTAATGCACTCAGAGACACACTGAAAAACAGAGGAGAAGAAATGAAGAGGGATTTTTTTAAAAAAGCTTAAAGGAACTGTGAGGCACTATTAAAAGAGCAAATGTCAAGGTTAAGCTGAGGCTGAGATGGCCACCTACTGCTGCCTGATGGAAGACAAGGAAGACTTCAGTCTTGAAGTCCTAGACAGCAGCAACTCCATGAAAACCATTCAGAAGACCACCACTTTCAGGGTTGTGATGGAAAATGGTTGGAGACCAGTAAGAGCAGAGTTGATGCACTGAGGCTGTGGAATCAAGGTACCTGTGGGTGGCAAGGGACCAATAGAGTTCAGAGGTCACTGGACAGAAAACCAGGGTTCATCTCAAGTCCTGCACACTGAACAAATTAGGTATAGAAGGGCTGTGCCTTAATATTTTATAATTTTAAATTTAGAGCTCTCTCACCTCTTTGATTAAATTTATTTCTAGGTATTTTATCTTTTTGTAGCATTCTAAATGTGATTGCTTTCTTGATTTTCATTCCACATAATTCACTAGGGGCATATAGCAACTCTACTGGCTTTGGGGTAAGTCAATTTTGAATCCTACAGCTTTGCTTAGCTCATTAGTTCCAATGATTTTTTAGTGCAGTTTTGGGGGTTTCCTATACATAAGATCGTGTCATCTGAATCAGAATCAATTCGACTTCTTCTTTTCCAGTATAGATTTTTATGAAAAAAATTGAAGACACAAAAAAGTAAAAACATAGCTTGTGTTCATGGATAGGAGGAATCAATATCATTAAAATGCCCATGCTCCCAAAGTGATTTGCAAATTCGATGCAATTCCTACCAAAATAACAACAATATAGGGCCGAGGATTTGGCTCAGTGGTTCTGCTGCCTGCCTCACAAGTAAAAGGTCCCGAGTTCTATCCCCAATACTAAAAACAAAAAACAAAAAAAAACCAAACAAACAAAAACCAAAAAACCAACAATACTCTTCACAGAACTAGAAAAAACAATTCTAAAATGTATATATAGCCACGAAAAAAAATAAAAAAGCAAAAGTCATCTTGAAGGAAGAAAAGAAAAGAGTTGTTATACTTCCTAACTTCAAAACATTCTACACAGCAGTAGTAATAAAAACGGTAGACACATTAACCAATGGAAGAGAATAGACAGCCTAGAAGTAAACCCAGGCATCCACATCCAACTGAGTCTTGTCAAAGACACCAACAATGTGGACTGGAGAAAGCAGTATTTTTTAATAAATGATGCTGGGAAAAATGGATGCACACACTCAGAAAAATGAAACTAGACCCATCTCTCACACCAGCTATAAAAATCAACTAAAAATTTAATAAGGACTTAAATTTATAACTGAAACTAAGAAACTATTAGAATAAAGTATAGGGGAATGCTTCAGCATCTTGGAATGGGTAAGAAATTATTTCTTTTAATCTTTTTGGTACATTTTATACATACATCATGATAATGTTCATCATAGGGAATGTGTACTTGTACATAATATATCTTGACTCTTTTCTTTCCTATTCCTTTCCCTTCCCTACAACCCCCCTTCCCCTCCTTATATACAAAAGCTTCGTTTCCATTTCTTCCTTCTATTTTCTCTTTGCTACTTGTCCCTTCCTTTCCCTCTTCTTTCCCCCTGGTTCCCCTTCCCATTTAAACATTTTCTTCCCGTTTCCCATTGCCTATTATACATTTTGGTCCTTATTTATGCTTTTAGTTACTAATACCAGAGAAATGATTCAGTATTTGTACATGTGTGTCTGATGTGTTTCACTTAAGAGTGTGGTCTCAAGGTGAAGCTGTTTTGACCGAAATGTCTCAAATTTATCCATCTTTATAACACAGTAGTACTCCATTGTATAAAAAACCACATCTTTATCTTTTCACCAATTGATGGGCATTTAGGCTGTTTTCAAGATGTAACTATTACAAACTATGTTACTATAAATATGGGTGAGCATAAATTGCTGTGGTATGATACTCGTAATTCTTTAGGGATGATACCAAGAAGGGGGGTAGCTGGGTCAAATGGAACCTCTAGTTTTTGTTTTTGGGGAATCTCTACCTTTTTTTTTTTTTTTTTTTTTTGTACCAGGGATCGAACTCAGGACCTTGCGCTTGTGAGGCAGGCATAATGCCACTGAGCTACACCCCCGGCCCAGGAATCTCCACACTGATTTCCACCGTGGCTGTACAAATCTGCACTCCCCTCAACAGTAGAGCAGGGTGCATTTTTCTTCATGGCCCTGCCAGAATTTGGTCATTTGTTGATTTCTTCATTGCAGCTGTTCTTTCCAGGGTGAGGTGGAATCTCAGCATTATAATTTGCATCTCTCAAATGACCAGTGATGTTGAATATTTTTTCACATATTTATTTGCTGTTTCTACTTCTTCACCTGAGAAGTGTCTGTTCACTTCAGATACCCATTTTTGGATTGGGTCTTTAAATTTCGAGATTTGATTTTTTTTTTTTTTTTTTTTTTTTTTTTTTTTTTTTTTTTTTTATCTAGACCTTAGTCCTTTGTCTGAGGAACATCTGGGAAAACTTTTTCCCACTCTATGTGTTGTCTCTCCACTCTGTTGGTGGTTTCTTCTGCTGTGCAAAAGCTTTTTAATAAGATGAGATCCCAGTTGTTAATTCTTGGTGATGTCTCCTGTGCTATCAGGCTTTCTTCGTAAAATTTTGCCTATACCAGTGTCTTCAAGAACTCTACCCTTTCTCTTACAGCAGATTTAGTGTTTCTGTTTTAATATTTATATCTCTGATCCATTTCTATTTTAATTTACTGCAAAGTAAAAGATAGGGGTTGATTTAATCTTCAGCATGTGGAAAGCCAGTTTTCCCAGCCCCATCATTTTTTTCTTTTTATTGAGTTTATTGGTACAATCTAGGTATACAATATAGTTACATTCATTATTGGAATCCTGTACCTTTACATGATAGGTCTTGATTCTCATTTTTCCCCTTGTCCCTGCCCTCCCTTCACCCCCTCCTCCCCTCCCCATTTACAAATGCTTTATTTCCATTTTTTCAGTTTCTCATATTTTTTCCTCCCCTTATTACCTTTCCCCCACCCTTCCCAACCCTCCCTTCCCCCTCCTCCCCTCCCCATTTACAAATGCTTTATTTCCATTTTTTCAGTTTCTCATATTTTTTCCTCCCCTTATTACCTTTCCCCCACCCTTCCCACTTTCCCTATACGTTTAGCCCTTTACTTCCTATTTCACGTCATTAATTATCTTATTAGGATCCTGTGTACTATTATAGTTTTTAACACCAGAGAAACTATTCAGTATTTCAGTTAAGGAAATCTCTGTATGAACATTAAAAATAGGGAATCCTAAAATAAAACTAAAAAAGGAAAGTAAAAGAGAAAAGACAATGATGTAAGATTAAGATATACTCAATGATGTAAAATGAAAATAATCCTTAATTCTGAAGATGAACATATTTAAGTTGCTTCCTGCTCCTGTAGTTTTATATTATTCTTTTTTCATTATTTAGAGAATATTTTGTTAGTTTCTGTAATCAAACCCACGTAGATATGACCTTACATATTTAATACAGTGCATTACCCCTGTAGAAATGGAAAAAATTTAACATTTCTAGACCAATATGGCTGTTAATTTCTGTACAATACCAACTCAACACAGTAAATTGGGATAACTTCTTCCAAAGTCGACAGCACAGTTAAAGTTTCCAAAAATTCAAATTTTATATATATTTATATAAAAAGACCAATAATAGCAGTATGTTGTGAATCAATAGCAGCAACAGCTTTTCCAGGTTCTGCAGTCATCTGAACAAAATTATAGACATACAGCACACTCCATTAAAAAAACAAAAACAAAAAAACAAAGAGAAGAATAATACCCAGAAAACAGCAAAGTTCTGTTGCTGTTGTGGTACCTGGCACCATTTTTTTAAATTAGCATCTTAATCATAATCTGGAAAGAGAGCATTCTAGAGTAAC
>NW_022900937.1:2620671-2633905 GCF_012274545.1 Fukomys damarensis
ATTTGATTTGCTCTGTTGGGCCTCATGGTGTTGTTGCCTTCATTGTCTTTTTCTAGGATCTTGTTTAGAATTGCTTGTAGTGCTGGTTTGGTATTCATGTAGTTTCTCAGGTGTTCTTTGTTGTGGAAGTGTCTTATTTCCCCATCCATTTTGAAAGAGTTTTGCAGGATACACCAGTCTAGGTTGGAGGTTGTTCTCTTTTAGTACTTGAAATATCTCACTCCATGCTCTCCTTACCCTAAGGGTTTGTGTTGAAAAGTCTGCTGTGATTCTGATGGGCTTTCCTTTGCATGTGATTTGTAGTATTGACTGCTTGTAGTATTTTGTTCTTCTGTTGGGTTTCTGGGATCTTGATTATTATATGTCTAGGTGTAGATTTTTTTTTTATTGTGGCTAGTTGGGGTCCTATATGCCTCACCTATCTGAATGTCAAATTCTTCCCCTCTGTTTGGGAAGTTTTCTGTCATTAATTCTGTGAACAGCTTTTTTAAGTCCTTTGTATTTTCTCCTGCTACTTCATGGATTCCTATTAGTCTTATGTTATTCTTCTTTGCATCCTCTAGGAGTTGTTGGATCTATTTCTCACGATCCCCTACTGTTTTTAAGAGACCTCTCTTTTCACGGTCACTGACTGCAATCTTCTCTTCTATATCTGAGAGTCTATCTTCGCATTCTTTTATTCTGTTGAGTACACTTTCAATGGAGTGTTTAATCTCCTGGATATCTGTTTGAATCTGTTTTATGGATTCTATTTCTTTCCTATGTTGGGCATTTATTGTTTCCATTTCTTTCTTATTCTGGGCTTTCATGGCTTCTATTGTGGTCCTGAGCTCATCTATTTTTTTGTCAGTTTCTGCTCTAGAGTCTCAAATCACAACTTTCATTTTGCTCACCATCTCTATGGTTGTCTGGGAAATTATTTCTGTTTTGAATTTTTCTAGAGCCTGATTGATCTGTTTTGTTACTTCCTGTGCTTTGAGTTCAGGGTGTCCTGGTGGTTCAATATTGGCCTTTTCATCCTTAGTTGTCTTACTGTTTGCCATTGGTGAACTGGAAGTCTGTCTTTGTGTCTTGCCTAAGTGTTTTCTCATTTTTATTTTTGTTGTCAGGCTGTCCTTGGTTTAATCTCTGGGTTATCACCCAAACCTTCCTGATGCAGTTGCGCCCTAGCTTCTCGGTTCTAATGACCCACAGACATTCTCATCTTCATAACATCAGAGAAAACAGCTCATCGAATCAACCACAATCCTTTATCCCGACTGATACAATCAGCAACACATTAAGATCAAGCACAACCTGGAAACTGACCAGCTGTGGTAGTCACTAATCTATCACCCTTAAACCATTTTAATTAAATTGAAATCAAGAAGCAGTCCAGAACATGTCTGCAGTGAACAACCTTTTCAATATAGTATATTTACCATTTCATGGCTCAGACAGAGCTAGGACACAAGACCCCTGCTCTCAGTTAGCTGATGGCTGAACCCCATGACGCAGACTGATCTCGGGCTGCAAGGCCCAGACTGAGTTCCCCAACCTTCTGAATGGTTGAACTCCACACCATTCTACTACAGGTTTCCCAGCCCTTTCTTTAAAGATGTTCAAAGTTGGGAACTCAGAAAAATACCCTTTATGACAACCTCTGCCTCTGCAGAGTGGGTCCAAAGACTGGCACAAGAAGGAGGTCTGAGAGTGCATGGGGGGGTGGTTAGGGGAGTTTGGGGGGTTCAGGGGCTCCTGCACAGCTACCTTCCTGGCGCTGGAGCAATGGTGGCTGGGGCAGGAGAAGGCGTGGCTCTCCCAGCCCCATTATTAAAGAGGCTGTCTCTTTTCCAATAGAGGTTTGGGCCCCTTTATCTTTGTTAAAGATAAAGTGGCTCAATGTGTAATTCAGCTTTGGTAATTCATATATATCTAGGAATCTGCCCATGTCTTCTGTGTTTTCCATCTTATTAGAATACAGGTTCTTAAAGAGAAGCTGATCTTTTGATTTTTGCAGAATGCATTGTTATTTCATCCTTTTCATTCTTCTTAACTGTATGGATTTGTCTTTTCTTTCCTTTTTTTGATAAGGTTGGCTAAGGGCTTGTTAATTTTATATATCCTTCAAAGAACCAGCTCTTTGATTCATTGATTCTTTGTATTGTTCTCTTAGTTTAAATTGCATTAGTTTCTGCTCTGATTTTTATAATTTCTTCCCTCATAGGAACTTTAGGCTTGAAATGCTTTTCTTTCTTTAGAAGCTTGAGGTTCAAAATTGGATTATTTATTTCAGCTCGTTCTGTGTTTCTGATATAAGAATTCACCACTATAACTTTCCCCCATAGCCCTGCTGTCATTGCTCCCCAGAAGCTCTGGTATGTTGTATTGGTGTTGCTGTTTAATTGTATGAACAGTATAATTTTTTCTTTAATTTCATCTGTGACCCATTGGTTGTTTAGGAGGGTGTTATTTAATTACTGTGTGTTTATAAAATCTTGTGGTTTCATTTGCCATTGATTTCCAATCTCCTTGCACTATGGTTTGACAATAGACATGGAATAATCTCAATTCCTTCGCATTTCCTTCAGCATGCTCTGTGAGATGATATGTGCTCTGCCTTGGAGAACATCCTGTGTGCAGCTGAGAAGAACGTGTATTCTGATGTTGTGGTGGAACCCTCTGTAGATATCTACTAAGGCTATTTGATAAAAAAATTTGGTTCATTTCTTATATTTCTTTGTTGAATTTTAATCTAGTTGATCTATTTGTGACAGTGGGGTGTGGAGGTCCCCCATTACAATTGTATTAGTCCTTATTTGATTTTTCATGTCTGTTAATATTTGCTTTATATAGTTGGGTGTGATGGTATTTTGTCTTTAAAGATGAATAGTTTTAATCCTTCTATTTGGTGTCTTGCTTGCTTTTTCTTTTCCACTTGGCTTTCAAGATATGCATTTTGTTCTTGTCGTGTGAAAGTGTCTTATATATAGCCTTCGATTCTCTTTTTTTTCCAATTTTATGTTTTATTATCTGGTCTATAATTTGTAAGCAGTATCCTCTGACTCCCGCATATTATATCTCTGGCAATTATGTTCTCTCTTCCTTCTTCTGCCACTTTAAATTGCATTCTTTCTCTTCTGTCCATGTATAGAATCTTTACAGACTCATTTGCCCACTCCTGCTTTGGTCTTGATCTATAATTAAATGTATTAAATGCTCAGTGTCAACACTTTTGCCTTAATTTCCCCCTTTGCTTACGTCTTCTTGCTGCCATGTCTTTTAAGGGTGCCACACCCTTAACTTCTTCTCTTCTGCAAGCCACACTTTTCCAGGCATCAGTTCTGGCCCCACTGCCTTTCCAGCACTGCCTTGGAGGCGCCCTGTGAACTTCCAGAATAGATGTCCAAGCCCAAGCCTCTAGGACAGTTGCTGCACCCCTCCGTCTCCTTCCCCAGAGCCCAGGCTGCCAGACCTCAGCCCCACCACGGCCCCTGTTCAATGCCTGGCTGTCCCGGTGACATCCTGGGGATACTGGTGTCTCAGGTCCCCGTGTAAAGGGGCCCCCAGGGTTGAGGTGGTTTCTCACGTAGGGCACAGAAGGTCTCTTCCCTCCCCGGGTCCTCTCCCACTTCCTCCAAAGACTCTCAGTTCCAGCACAACCCTGTTGACTCGTACAGTGATTGTACCAATCAAGTCACAGATTTCTTTCTTTTAAACTTCCGTATTTGTGCTAAGTGTGGAATTTTAACCCAGATGCAAAATTTTACACTTGTCCCAGTTAGATTTGTTAAATGATCATTATTGTTATTTATAGTATCCCAGTGAGATCTATGAATTATTACTATTATTATGTACAATGCTGGGGATTGAAGCCAGGGCCTCACACTGAGCTATATTGCTTTCCTCTTTTTTCTTTTCTTTTCTTTTTTTGAGGCAGAGTCTGGCCATGTCACTAGGTTGCCCGGGCTGAGCTGAGACTTGCCATCCTCCTGCTTCAGCCTTCCAGTGTCCTATCACACCTGGCCCCATTTAGAGTCAACACTTAATAGTATCTTATTAAGGTGACTTTCAAGCCATAATCTCTTTTTCAGACTCAAAGTCTATGGGCCAGAATTAGTTTTTTTGAACTTTCTATAAAAGTTTCGAAACCCAGGGCACCTGCCTGTTAAGGGATCCCTTTGCGGGACATCTTGAGAGCCTCGAGATTTCAATGTTTTTCATGTCACAGCACATCCCTGCAGACTCAGATACATTTTTCCTGAAAGTAAAACACTGGACCCTTTTCTAATTGCTATATATAATGGCTACAGACAGGGAAAGTTGGTTCACTCTGGACCAACATCCCGGAGACTCTGAGGACCACGCTGTTGGGTACATGACCTCCCACATCACTTGTTTTAATGCCAGCCCTTCTCCCAAGCTGAGACCGTGGCAGCTGTACTGCCCCTGGGCTAGCGCCTATCCATTCAGAATGTGCATGCTGGAAAAGGTCACTGGCCACCTTAGTAACTTCCAACATTCCTAGTAAATTACTCGCAGTGCTCCACACATGCCAGGCCCAAGTGGAGGGGCAGCAGTGGCTTCTTCTGAGTGCCCAGGCTCCTCCACACCAGGCACGCGTCCTCGTGGGCCAAAGCTAAAGTCCAGCTTCCTCTGGCTGTGGCTGGGAGGGTGATCTGTCCTCCACTTCATCTGCTGGCACGGGTCTCCTCACTGATCCTCAGCTGGTCTTTGTAAGTCCAGAAGCCTCTCTGTATCCAGCATTTAGCTCCAAATCTCTACCATGCTCCCACAGTCGCGGGATTTCTATATGGTGGCATTTTAGTGGTCACGTTACATGAGCCTTGTAAATACGTGACAGTAAAATTGCAATGCATTTATAGGACAGTAAAGAAATGAAAATTTTGCAACCCTTTAATTTAAAAATGTTGGTCTAACATAAATTGAAGCTAAACTCAAAATTATGTGCAAAAAGTCATTTTGATCCTAACAATGAAAACTGAATTAAAAACTGTGAAGTCTTCAGACAATGAACTCAGAGATGAAAGCACCAAAGAGAAACGGTACACAAAGGAAAGAAAAGGCAAAGAAAGAAAACTTAGAAGACAGGGAAGTCTGGGAATCTGAGGAGGCGTCCATCCTCACTGGTCTTCTGATCTGTAGATTGTGCCTACACTAACTTTATTTTTAATTAAGATTCATTAAGAATGAACAATTGCAAACTTCCCACCTGCTTGTATTATTCTTTTGAGAATGTGGGTCATTAAAGCCAGCACATATCTTACACAAAATGTATTTTTTTAGAACTTGCATCTCAGAATACTTCAGGACTCCTGACACTGCTTTAGAAATCTGTTCTAGACCCCAACATCTTCAGGATAAAGGAAATAAGCAGTATCATGGTGGCCACACCACTGCCTGCTAGATGTTTGTGGCCCAGAGCATGAGCAGTTTCCACCCCTACCAGACTCTAGGATCCAAGAAAGGGGTGAGTGGGCCCACAGTGTGTGAAGGACAGGTACCAAGGCCAGTGTGACGCCAGGAGGCAGTGATGTAACAACAATGGCTATCCAGGTGCCCTAATCACTAGCGCGTCCTGCGGCAGGGTTGGCTGTGGTGGTAAGACTGGAACCAGCAGCATCCTCAGACAATTGGGTCAGAGCTGCACTGCCCAGGCAGAGAGGACAAAGTCCAGTGTCCAGCAGGGAAATCAGGGCAGACACTGAGCAGGGCTCAGCTGAACCAGTCTCCCCAACAGTGAGGAAAGAACAGGTGACAGGGAGTAACCAGGACCTGACTCAGTGTACAGGACCATCGGTAGGGAACAGTGCCCCAGCTGGACAGGAGGTCGGCTGCTCTGAGGCTGCTTGGAATGACCCTGCAGTGGAGACTGCCAGGGACCCCACTGTCCAGTCACCAGTGACTCAGTCTGGAGAAGCCACGCTGGTGTGGAAGAGTGAGCGGTCTGAGTGAGCATTCTGGGCCTGGACTAGCAGCCGCAGGAGGACAGGAAGGAGGTGAAGGACTCGGTGGTAGCAGGCTTGGTACTGACCAACTGCAGAGCAGCTGCCAGCCATGGGACAGCAAGACCACTGTGTGCCCTGGAGGCGAGGGCATGGATGCAAGGCCCTGGCCCTGAAGGTCAGCAAGACAGATCTTTCCATCCTAGCAGACTGCCGAGCACAGTCGCCGCTCCGAGTGCTTCCAGAAGATGCCCATGGATAGGGCGCACAGGCAGTGACTGCGCAGCCTTGCGTGAGGGACAGAAGCTCTTCTGCACGGATCATGGCCTCCCGGACTTGAGCCGGGTCACGGCCAGAGAGCGTTGCCAAGCCGTGGCTCCGGGAGACCTCCCCAAGGGGCCCCTGTGCCGCGGGGCAGCGGCTGGGTAAACCTGCTGCCCTGGTCATTCTCACCACTCCCTGGTGGAGTGAGGCTTCCCTCTGCCCTTGACGTGAGGAGGCTCGGGCTGGGTATGCTGTCCCCCGGCCACCAGCAGCCACCACAGCAGGCAGTGAATGGGGACAGCTCCTGTCCACAGCTGTGCTTCTGGTGTGAGCTTCACAGGATCTTCGGGTGAGGAACCCATCTCTCCACTTCTAGGGAGAGAATCCCGCCGCTGCATTTATTGGCCTGCGAGCTGAGCTGCAGACCGCTTTCTGCCCCGCAGCACCTCTCTCCTTCCCCCGTCAGCTCCCTGAGCAGGCTTTGGGTTCCCAGCCAGGCCCAGAGGTGGTTCCTGTCCAAGCCCACTGTGGAGATGGTGGGCCTGGGTGGTAACGGGGTGCCAGTCATTCCCAGGCCTCAGGATCCCCAGACAGAGTGACTTGAGTTGCTTCAGGCTGCACCCAGCGGGCACACAGGGGTAGCACAGCCCTCGAGAAGCCACATTGTCTCACAGAGAGAGCGCACAGGGACAGGGGAGGAAGTGACTGCAGTGGGCGTCAGGCACGGTGGACCATGTGGGCGGACCACAGGTGAGTTTCTGCAGCAGGGCTCTGCCTCAGCCTTCTGGTCTGCAGTACCGTGGGGCCAGGTCCTTTCGGGCCAGAGGCTGCAGTGTGCGCTGGGACTGGAGACGCCAGCCAGCAGCTGCTCTTCAGGCTGAGGCAACTTCCTAGGGAGCCAGTCCCCTTCCTGGAGGGGTGCAGGACAGCTCCGGCGACAATCTCCACAGCAAGGGCTCAAACGAAGCACGGAGAAGCAGCCACAGGCGGAGGGCAGCGCACAAACCCCAGCGCTCTGGGGCGATTACAGCCCTCGCCGGCTTCTCCCAGAGACCCGGGCTCCACAGCCCCACCCTCACGGCCGGGGTCTGAAGTGCGAGGGTCTTGGGGGTCCCGGTTAGCTTCCCTTCAAGGGTGTGTCTCAGCCAGCTGATGCCCAGGGAGTTTGCTTGGCCCTGCTAGGGACGCAGACCAGAGGCAAGGAAGGGATGGGGTGGGTGGGGAGTCCGGGGTGGCGCCGGCGAGGGTCTGGAGCCAGAGAACACACCTGGGGCTATGGCACCTTCCCCTCTGGGTCCCCGGGGTCTGGTCTCCGCCACTTGCTGGCTGTTTCCATAGAGAGGGTTTCAGCTCTCGCAAGCTTTGGCTCATCCTAAGGTTTCCGACAGCGGCCTCTGTGCCGAGGTGGCTTGGCCTCCGCAGCCCCAGGTGGTCACCCCACACATCACCCTGTGATGCTCCAGAGGCCACCTGCCTCCCGTCACTCTTACTGGCTGCGATCTTACAGTCTCCCACAGCCAACAAAAGCCTCTTTAGAAAAAACCTGAATAGACCTATGGACCTCTCTCCTCGGTGCTCATTAACCTCCTCCATTTCCCCTGATGTTTTCAACCCAGGATAAAATCTTGACCAAATGAATCCACTGGAGTTTGTCTTTCAAACTCCTAAAATAACCTTTAGGGATCTTAAAAAAAGACTTTCAAAGGGTAGTTAGTCATTTCAGAGGCATTATCTTTGCCTATAGAGTCAAAATACAATGTGGCAAAGGAAAAAAAAAAAAAAAACACAGCTTAGCTTGCAGTCCTTTGGCTTTCTGTACATCTTCTGACCAAAGAAATTGAAGAAAAAGAAAAAGAAGAGGAAAGAAAGAGGGTAAAGACAAAGAGGGAAAAAAGAACAAATATCAAAATATGAAAGATATTGTTTTAAAACTAGCACATTACTTCGCATTTAACACAACTCTCAGCATGTGTTAAAAGTATGTATATCCTATATATGAGGCATAACAGATTCAGCTTTTTAATCTCATTTTCACTTACACCCATATTTCTAGGGCATGTAAAAATGTTTTGACATGAACTATGAACATGACTGTCTGGGGTCACAATGCACAACGATCCACAGACACAGACCCGCCCCTCTGCATCAGATGCACTTAGACCCCTGCAAACACTGAGCTCTTCATGGCTCCACGTTTGTCCCAGGCAGCGGCAACCAACATCTGCAGCGACCTCTGCAGAGCACTGGGCTCGCTAGCGAACATCCAGGCTTGGCCGCTTATTCTACTCTTTCTCCACTGTCCACTGGTTTTAAACTGCAAAGCCCACTTGCTGTAACTATCTTCCCATGAGCTTATTTTTAAGAATTAGCCTAAAAATCATTGACAATTTATGAAGCACCACTCTAGAAATTATTTCTTTGGACTCCTCCACGCAAGAGAAATCATTCTCTTTTCAGTTCTGAAGTGTCACGATATTTTCTTGAAAAACACTCCATTTGTGTTTTTCGTGTAGGGTATGAAAGCTTGTCCAAAAGCCCCCCAAATGGGGTCACCTGAGCCCTGGGAGCACCCAGCCGCAGACCTCAGCAATAGTACTCTGGTCTGCGGCCCTCGCTTTTGAAAGCTGCCTGCAAGCCCACACTCGCCCTAGAGCACAGCAGCAGTTTCTCTGAATCCTCTCTGTGACTTCGTGCCCAGTGCTCCCCTGTGCTCAAAGACCTGGGTGACAGCGTCTCAAACCGGACGTAGGTCTCTCCGACCAAATCATCGTCCCAGAAAGATTCTGAGCTACACTGCAGTTTGCAAACTTTATACAGTAAAAAACAAATCAATGGCCCTGCAACAGCACAGGCAGCAGCAGTCACCACCATGAGGAAAACCCAGTGGGAGTCACGGTCCTCTGCTCTGTCGGTGGCAAAGGTGACGCACTGGTCACTCTGGGCAGGCGCTCCCCTGGGACACACGCACACCACGTACTGCCTGCCGGGCTCCAAGCCCTCTATGGTGGCTTGGTTGTCGCTAGCGTCCGCGTGCAGCTGCATCAGGTCCTTCTCGCCATACTTGCAGTACAGCACGGTCAACTCAGAGGGCCGCGTGGCGTTGCCAGTACGCCACGTCAGGGTCACGCTGTCTTCCGTCTCGCTGACCACCCTCAGGTCCTCTACGGTGGCATCTGTCTCCTTGGGGGCGCGTCCCCGGAGGGCCAGCTCCTCTCTCCTGTGGGCACCGGCCGGGGGGCGCTCACTTGCCTTCAAACCCGCCTCCAAGCTGCTTCTCCCATCCGTGGGCAGCTGCAGGGAAGGCCGGCCGGCCCCGGCCGCGGCTGAGGAAATGCCGCTTCCCAGGGTTGTTACGGAAGCCATGGAGAAGAAGGGAGACAAGGAGGAGACAGAGGAGGGGGGAGAGAAAGTGGACGCAGGAACAGAAGTGGGAGGGGAGGGGACAGCGGACTGGGGAGGCGACAGTGGTGCGTGTGTGGACCTCGGTGGCCCAGATCCCTGCTGGACCTGCTGCCCAGGGTGACCTCCCTTCCTGCCGACAGAAGTGCCTGGTGACGGGGCGGTTGTGGCAGCACCAACGACGGTCACGGTCACCACGGCTTCCGACATCCCAGCCAAATTTTTGGCCCCGCATTTGTAATCCCCAGCATCCTCGTAAGAAATGCCTGCCAGGCTCACGATGGACCATCTGACTCCGTCTCCTGGAGATTCCTGGATTACTGCAAGAAAGCAAATGCGTGCTCTGGGAGGGCAAAGGGAAAGCTCGAGCAACAGGGCCACTGAGGAGGAAACAGCTCTCTGTCCTGCCGGCATCCGTCCGCCACCGCCAGGGAACCGGTGCTGCACGGCGTCAGGCGGAGGGCGCGGTCTGCAAAGGGTTTGTGTGAAGCCTGGGCCTTCTGGGTCCCGAGAGCTGCACAGGGAGTGGCCTTTTAAAAGGATGTGGGGACGGAGCTCAGGAGAGCCGGGTTCAGTGAGCTCCACTAAAAACCACCTGATTCTCGACAGCTCGGTTTGCATGTGCAGACCCACTTCTGCATTTGTAAAATGGGCGAACAAGACAAGGAAACCTTAAAGGTCCCTTTCCATCCCAACCAATGCTGCAAGATGTTCACTGCGCGACTTCACTCAAGTGTTTCTCGGGATACTTGTGGCTGTAATTAAACGCATCCACCCCAGACCTGGGCACAGCAGACCTTTTCCTGGCATGGAGGAGTCATCGTGTGTATCTGAAGTTATTCGTTGTGTACTTAACCTAGGCAAACTATGGGGTTGTTTTTTTGTTTCAGCTTATTTAGTTTTTACAAAATTGGAATTTTGCTTTCCTAAACACTAAAATCTGAGCAAATTTCCATTCTGTTTTGATTCTAGAGGCTTTCTGAGGATTAATAATGTACGTGCCAGGATAGCCCCAAATTAACTCAGGCTTAAACTCGGGGCTGTTTGGAGGCAGAAATATTAGGCCTTAATATTTTTAGTCCATCGAGTTTTATTTTAGAATCTCAACTTACACTTAATGCTGAGGAGTTTTAAGTATAGATCCCTTCAGTCATGAGACTCGCTGTGGAGACCGAGGCTGAAGCCCACGCTTGGTCAGGACAGCTCTGCAGAGTCTGTAACTGGAATTTCTGGAAATTGTACTTTTTGCTTCATAATAAGGTTTCTGTGTAATTTATTATTTACACAATTACTCAAAAGAAAGAAATGTGTATGAAAGTCCCTTTACAAAAAGTTTTTGATGATTAGTTTTTTGTGTTTTTTGTTTGTTTGATTTTTTGAGACAGGGTCTCGCTGTATAATTCAAGCTGGCCTTGAACTCATTACGTAGCCTAAGCTGGCCTCAAACTCAAGGTGATCCTCCTGTCTCAGCCTCCTAAGTGAAAACTAAGCTGCATCTGAGAAGAACAGACCTTGTGAGCAATCATCCATTTACTGTGGCAAGTTGCTTTCTACCTAAGAAAAGAGACCAGGTCGTGTGAGACTGTCTAGGTAGTTACATGAAAGGAAGAGACCACAGGGTCCCTCGAGTCCAGGGGAGTATGGGCACCACCTAGCCAGCTTGAAGACTTGGGTTCCATCTCTAGCCCTGCAGAGCAACAACAGCAAAAGACCCCACAGCCTGCACACCCTGCAGCCTTGGTGTGTTTCCCTGGAACCAACCAGCCACTTCGAGTTGCCCGAAAACACAAGACTACGCTGGGACTTCTGAGGACTCCTCGTTTCGCGGGCCCAGCAAGCTTGGTACCTGTGTCATTGACAGGCCAGCCGTCCCTCGTCCATGTGAGCTGCGGGGTGGGGAAGCCCGTGGCGTCACACCGCAGCAGGACGTTACTGCCCAGGGTGGACGTGATCCTGGTGGCTGAGGCCATCACCACAGGCTTCAGACACTGCTCCAGCTCCGCCCGCTGAAACGGGATCCCCACGAGGCGCTCTGGCCCACTGCAGACCAGAAGGGGGTCGAGAAGCACCAGGGCGGGGTCCGCAGCCTTGGCCAGCTCCAAAGCCCTGGAGAGGCGGCAGTCACACAGCCAGGGGTTGTCCTGCAGGCCTAGGGCAGAGAGGAGGCAGGAAGGCTGCTGACCAGCTCCCTCCCCACAGCCCCCGGGAGTGCATCCCTGATAGCAGGAGCACCTCCAAGGGCAGGGCAGAACAGGGTGGCCACCTGGGGTCCCTTTGCCATATGATCCAGGAGCCTCAAGGCCCGGATCCCACTGCAAGGTCAGACCCTTAGCAGCTGCAGCTGAGGTTCAGTGAGCACTTGCTTCTTTGCCAGGTTCCTCGGGAAGCCCTAACCTGTGTTTCTCCATTTAATCCCGACAGCCCTGCAGGGAGATAGCACTGCTGTCCCCATCTTACAGATGAGGAAGGGAAGGCAAAGAGCTGGGAGGCCCAGGGCATCACTCACGCTGGGACAGAGGCCAAAGCTTGACTGGGTCTCAGAGCCAGTCACTGTTAGAGCCAAGGTTTGGTTCCAAGTACCACAGAACACCTTCAAGGCAGTCGACTCAACTTGCCTGGGAGCTCTGAGAGGACCAATGGTGTCACAGTACAAGGTGCTGAGAGCCGCCTGACTCAGCCTCCCGCATGTCATAGTGCACTGGCGAGTGAAGACACACAGAGTTCACACAAGTTTTGTGTAGCAAACCCACACAGTGAGACACTGGTGTCAGCCTGAGATGAGACCGGAAAGGCAAGAGACACGCAGGTGCCCCGCGTGAGTCCTGGGTCAGGCCCCCGGAAGTGCTTCACCCAAATCCCCCTTCCGGACAGAATCAGCTGCAGGGAAGCCGTGAGGGGCCAGTGTCCCGCTGCAAAAGCCTAGAGTGGCAGAGAGTTCTAGAGCGGTGTCAGCTGCGGCAGGCATGGAAAGTGAAAACTCAGTGTTACTTGGCGAAACGAAAGCTCTGCAGAGGAGGCTTCTGCACAGCACACACTGCTGCGGGGCGGCTTTCTGCTGGTAAAAGGCAAGGAGAGAGCAGGCAAGCAGCTGCCCATGGAAAGGGGTCAATGCTTCCTGGGCTCGGTGACGAACTCCTTCTTGTCCCCAGTGTCTCCGTCACTTTGTCATGGGACACAACACCCAACAGGGGTGGGGATTGTGTGGACTCTGTTTCTGTCCATGGTGGGCTGGCTCCAAGGCAGGAGCAGGAAGGCAGAGGGCCTGGCAGAGGAGAAGATGATCGCCTTATGGCAGGCAGGAAGCAGAGAGAGAGAAGGGAGGAGCTGGGGGCAAGAATCAACCCTCTACGCCTCAGTGACCTCCTCCAGCGCGGCTCCCCCTCCCCAGCCTTAGCTACTTAGCCACTGATGGGGACAGCGCACCCCAGGACCGATTGATCACCTTGCCTTCACTCAGCCTCTCCCAAATCCTCAAGTTCAGAAGGGACACCAGAGTTAAATCCAGAGTGAGACTATAAAATCATTTCTAAAATCATAGAGGGCTGTGGGGGCCAGGGATTTAGCTGAGCGGTTCGGTGGCGGACCCGAGTTCAATCCCTGGTACCAAAAAAAAAAAAAAAAAAAAA
>NW_022900937.1:2633952-2638023 GCF_012274545.1 Fukomys damarensis
AAAAAAAAAAAAAAAAAAAAATCATAGAAGGCTGTAAGATGTGTTTCTAAGCATTCTGTCAGACGCACAGCTCTGTAAGGATCCTAAGGGTGATGTCGCATTACAGCATCCCAGAAAGCCCGAGGTAGGAAAGGACACAGCTCAGATACTCGTCCTGACAGCTTTCCACTAACGGAGTCGAACATAAATTGAGAGGAAAAGACACCTGTAATTATAAAAATGGTAACCATGGTTGAAACCTGTTATCTTTTACAGTCTATATTTCTATTTATAGCTATATTGTCACACTTGTTCATGATTGGGTCACTTTTCTGCCAGAATGATAAGATTTTACTTCTTTATCTTTTCTTTGTTTTGGCTTGAGGATTAAACTCAGAACCTTTGCACTGAGCTACATCTTCATCCCTTCAAAACAACTTTTTTTAAATGTTGAGATGGGGTTTTCCTAAATCACTCAGTCACCCTGGCTGGGCTCAAACTTGCAGTCCTCCCGCCTCAGCCTCCCAGAGTGCTGGGATTACAGGTGTGCGCCACCGTGCCCGGCTTTATCTTCTGTTTTCGACATTTGCTTTCTTCCTATGGGTGAGTGAACTTGAACTTTGCCTTTCACATTAAGTCCTGAGACTAGGATGAGTTCTTCTCACCCGATTTCATGCCACAAGTGGAGTTTCCAGTTTCTTCTTGCACTGAGTGACTAAGTGTGGCCCTGAACTGATGTCCTGGCTGAAATCCCAGTCCTAGAACAGCAGGCAGGTGTCTCACGACCTCCTCGGCCTGGTCTGTGGAGTGTGTACAGCAGTAGGAATTCTTCCATGGTGCCACAAACGTTTTAATTAAACCATTCGCATCAATTACCTCAAAGCCGGATTTTTGCTTTTAAAAAGTCTCTGCAAACTAACCACTTTTGCTAAAACCAAAATACTTCAAACCTCATTTAGCACACAGTTTCAAACTCTGAAGAAGCAACAAATCTCACACAGAAGAAAATCATACCCCAATGGGGAGGCGAGGAGCGGGTGAAGGGAGGGCAGGGACAAGGGGAAAAAATAAGAACCAAGACCTGTCATGTAGAGGTACAAGATCCCAAGAATGAATGTAACTGTACTGTATCCCTAAAATGTACCAATAAACTCAATGAGGAAAAAAAAAAGAAAATCATACCCCAGACTCTCCAGCTCCTGTTTTTGCTGAACGGAGACCAAACTCAGGTGATCCGTGATCTACTAAAGAGCAACGTAAGTAAGTAAGGAACGGTCGTGACCTGACAGGACTGAGACAGTGCACATAACCGTGCTGTTAACAGACAGTCAAAGCCACATGCACTCGCTACTGTACATATCAGCTGACCTGGCTCACAAAGGCCAGGCTTAAATACGCTTAGAGAAGACTAACAGGAAGTGATGTCATCTTCACAAACATCACCAAGCCCACGTTGGAGGTGGGCTCTGTGATCCTCACGCGTGGTTTCGCTGAGCCTCGGTTTCCCCATCTGTAAAATGCGAGGTGACAAACTCCAGAGATAGGCTATGTGGGTGCAGCCCACTGATGCAGAAACGCACGGTCACCAAGGAGCAAGCAGAGACTGTGGCGAGGCCACCTTCGTCCACTCTTAGATCTGTGAGCTGAGGAAATCGTGGTCCTGGACCACTGGTGGCGAATGGGTGGTCACAGTGGCCGCACAGGATCCTTTGAGCGAAAGCCAAGTCAGCCGCCGCCTGATTATCACATATGTTTGGGGAGGTTTCTAAATTAAAACCTCAGTATTCGGGTTTACTTGCAGTGTTGCCACTTTGTGATAAATAAGAGGGTTTGGGGCTGGAGTCTGGATGCTCGTCTCTGAAAAGTTCTCCATTACTGATCTGGACTGCTCCGATCGTGCCTATTTTGAAAAAGTTCAATACCTCAAGTTCAATATTTGAACTACCTTAGGTCTGGGCTGCCTTCATTCACAGTGGAAATGTGAATTCCACACAACAGGAAGCCAGGTGATTTGCTTTAACTACAAACCAGACTACAGTAGCCAGTTCCTTTTTTATGAACAATAGAACTGATTTTGCTTATTAAAATAAGGGGAGGAGCACTGTTGTTAGAACTCTTTTAAAGGCGAAATCCTTTCAGTAGTTTTCCTTTACCTCATACCTACTTCTTTGCATTTACCATTTTTAACTTCTATGCATTTAAATATTATCTTAGAGCACTAGGTTTGGAATTTTTCAATCTGATCCATACAAGTTAGTGAGGTCAGTTAGGACAAGAAGTGCCAGTAAGAGTCCCCAGAAATTACGCATGATTAAAAACTTGACTTTGGTACCAACTGTCATTGCTATGAGCTTCCCGCTTGTGCAGCAGGCGCCCCCTAGTGGAGAGGGAGCCGCCGTGGTGCCCACGGGGATGCAGAGGAGCTGTCAAGTTGGACAAGCACTCAGAAGATCCCAAAAACAGCATGGATGCACCCACCCTAAAATGGTAAAACTTCAGAAATACAGCAGTGAAAAAGTTGTCCTGACGTAGAAGATATTGTATATGTAGTTTTAATCCCCATTCGATATTTAAATTCTATGTTCATCATAAGCTATTTCATTATTTCACTTTTAAGACTGGTTTCTAGCTTGGCCACAGCCATTAAATATAGCCTGTCACAATAATTAATATATGTAGAATGCCATATATTTTCAGAACACCTTGCCCTGCTGTGCTAGACTTTTTCTTTAATAACACTAGCACAAATTAAAGGTTACTGTCTCTTCTGTAACAAATACTTCAAGAACTGCAAAGGTGCTGAGATTTTATTCTGTTTTGCTGCAGTCAGCTTATCCCAGGTTGACCAAGACTTTCTTGATTTGAGTAAAGAGAAACATTCTTTGGGAAACTTCTCCATCCTGGGCAAACCAGCTAGACACAGTTTTATGGGTATGAACAGGAGACACCAGTCTGCTGGGCAGACTTGAGGTCAGATGACATAGCCTGATCTTTATATACTGGTGTGTACTGTGCAGGGAGAATCTTATCTCTACTGCCCAAGCTATTCTCTAACAAAAGCCCTTCAGCAGCCTCAACACCTATGCTGCTCACAGATGTGCAGAAATTCAAGACGCTATGGAAAATTCTCCCACAACAGCTAAACATTTAAAACAGTGATGGCGAACCTTTTCAAGACCTAGTGCCAAACTGCATCTCAGGACCCACTTACTTATCCCAAAGCACCAACACTGCAATGAAACCCCAATGCTGAGGTTTTAGTTTAGAAAAAAAAATTCATATGTAACATCTTTTGTCTTAAAAGAAAAACACGATAACAGAGCTTTCAATTGTACGGCTTTTTACTTTGTACTTGCACACTCTTGCATTGTTAATGGATATTCTCATGTTGATCATTTGTCAAATCTTGGCTAGGGCAGCTTGGCTCCCATGCCCACAGAGGGCGCTGTGTGCCATAGGTTCGCCATCCCTGCTCTGAAGAATGCTCCAGCTCAGTCAACATTTCAGTGATAGCAGTATCATCATCCTCATTTTAAAGATGAGGAAGCCAAGGTTCAAAAGGGTCAGGGAATCTTCCCGAGGTCACACAGCTAGACAGACAGGATTTGAACGTAAGTACCTCAGCGGTAAAGCACTCACCGTGCTACCTTGCTGTGTCTTTCCCCACCGTGCTGTTATCCCATCTGGGAAGCCAATAGTATTGTTTCAGCTGCAGGACAGAGAAACTCAAGAACAAAGAGGTTACTTCTTTGACTCTGTAAGTGGTGAAGGGTGACTCCCAGATTTCCTTTAGCTTCCTCCTCTATTGCTTCCTGTACCTAACTTGCCTCAGGTAAGAGCCACAGTGTTATTGGCAAATTAAAAGGTCTTCATTTACACTTGTAGTTTCTCACACCAGAGAAACTATTCGGTATTTACACGTGTGCGTCCTATTTATTTCACTTAAGACTATGGCCTCATGACCCATCCATCCAGGTATAATAGATAATGTAAAACGGAGAGAAAAAGTCCAAAGGGGAAGGGGAAGGGGAAGGGGCAGGGGGAGGGTAGGGGAAAGGAAAAAATATGAGAAAAGGAAAAATGGAAACAGAG
>NW_022900937.1:2638033-2652744 GCF_012274545.1 Fukomys damarensis
AGAAAAGGAAATGGAAACAGAGTCTCTGTAAATTGGGAGGGGTGAAGGGGGTGAAGGGAGGGTAGGGGTACAGGAAAAAATAAGAACAAAGATCTGTCATGTAAAGTACAAATGCCCAATGCTGAATTTCAGCATATTGTATATCTGAAATATAACAATAAACAATGAATAAAAGGTCTAAGCTGCAACATCTGGGGCATAATGTCTAATTGGAAAGGTCCAGGAGTCAGAACATTAATCATTTCGTTTATACCTTAAGACTATTATCAAAACGTGTTCATGGTAAAACAAAATTCTCTATATAAAATTAAATCAAATAGTTACATCTAAAAGAGATAGAAACCAGGAGTAAATACTTTTAAATCCCTCAAACATGACATGCATATTTATTTCTGTTTTGAAACATCTAAAGTCAAAGGTACAATTTTTAAAACCTAAAGTGACTCAAGAACAGAATGTATTCATTGAATGTTTTTTCTTCTAGGGACAAAAGTACCAAAAAATTCTCTAAAGTTAAAGCTAGTCGCACTTCATTCTTTCAAGGCAGCTACAATGAAAATAATAATTTGCATTAATTAAAAATTTTATGCAACTATTCTTGGGTGAGTCAGCTTTGCTTTCTCCCTTCCTAGAACAGAAGTATGAAATGTTTTTATGCTTCCGAGTAGTTGGATTAAATGTGCTATTTGTGGGGGGGGGTGTCAGCGTGTGTGGAAAGTCAGCAACAAATTCACATGTAAAACTTACACTGCAGACAATAAGACAAGGCCAAGACAGTGAATTCCTCAGCATTGTGGGGATGGAGTGTTAGCAAGCCAGTGGACAAAGGGAAGTCTCCAATAAACGGTACCAGAGCAACTGAATATCTGTTAAGGAAAAAACCCCAATGCCTCAAAAAGTACTTTGACATGGATCATAGTCATGAAGCAATGGTTAAGACTACAAAGGCTAAAACTGTGAAGAAAGTAAAACGTCTCAGTGTGAGGTAGGTAGTATTTCTCAGAAGTTATACAGTAAGCATCAATTGTTAAAAACTAATAAATCTGATAATACCAACTTTTTATAACTTTCCTACCAAATGCTCTTTGAAAAATGAATAAACAAGCCAACTTTGGGGAAAAATCACTTACAATGCACATAACTGTCAAATAATTTGTATTCAACAGTTTTAAAAACCCCTAAAAACTTAGGAAAAAGACATAAAGGAGTATTTGCAAATGGTCAGCAAACAAGTGGATGCCTGGCCGACAACATCCAGCATCAGGAAGATACAAATTAAAACCACAGTGTGACACTGCTTCGGGACTGAGCAGCCCACCCCACAGAGTAACCAAGCGTAGCAGGCAGCCTGGAGTGTGAGGGCCACATGGAGAACCAGGCCCCGGGGTTCCTGGGGATGTACCCTGGATGCTCCACAGCCTCTCTGCAGATCTGAGGTTTATTCACAAGCTGTACACACACCCATCGGATAACCACAGTTCCAACCCTAGGAATTCATCCAAGACAAATTAAAATGTAGAACACAAAAAGATTGTAAAAGCAAACAAACGAACATTAATAGAAGCCTAGCTCACAAGAGCCAAAAACTAGAGGGAGCCTAGGTGTCCAGCAGTGGGAGAAAGGCTGAGCAGCTGGTTCACTCCTGCCACTGGGTAGGATCTGCACTCGGGACCGTGGGCATGGGCACCACACTGCAGAGGCATGAAGCCTGGCACTGGAGCGCGAGGGGTGTGATTCCACCAGCCAGGCCCTGGAGAGCAGCGGAAGTAACCCAGGGTGATAAAACTGTGCAGAGAGGACAACACGCTGGGAAAGGGAACGGCAAACGCTCCTGGGGTGTTTCCCCCTCGAACTCATCCCACAGCACTAATCAAAACCTTCGGAGGGACTGGATGAGCAGCAAGAAGTACATGGAATGCCCTCGAAGGAGAAACCTGGGTGAGCGTTCCTCTTTCTGTGTGGTTCTCACTTGTCCCAGTTCAGGCTCATGACACCTGCACTTACCCTTGACAAAACCAACCCTCAGTTTCTTCTGAACTCTAATCCGTGTTGTTCTCCGACAGATCCCGGGGCACGAAAGTCTGCCCAACAAGGACGTGTGCAGCGCGTCCTGGGTGTCTGTGCTGCCTCCCGCCCCGAAGGCCTGAGCAGTGGCTCACCGGCTAAAGCCCCACAGTCCTTCGTCCTGAGAAACGCAGCCTGCGGGAGCCTCAGGAACCAGAGTGAGGAGCTGACCGTGGGGATTCGTGGGCAGACTCCACAGTGAAACTTGGGCAAACGAAACTGCCGGACCGTTTCTAGCTGTGTCTCCTGCAAAAGCATGAACGCTGGGGTGGGCAGGGCGTGGCTCCCCGCTGCCCGCCAGGCCCAGGAAAACCATGGCGACGACCTCTGCAGTCTCTCTGTGGTGAAGAAACCCCCAAAGCCGATCGGTCTCACTCGTGAGAGCACCGCCACCCTCCCTCCCTGCCAGAAGCACCTGCTGAGGGGGCAAAAGTGGACACAGCAGAGGGCTGAGCATAGCAGACAGGAAACTGGGGTGCTCGCCAGTCAGGCCGGGCGGATGGGGTCTGCCCCAGCCCAGGGGCCGCTGAGACCGATGGACTCTCCAGTCATGAGGCTCCTTCTCTCCACCCCTCACACAGACACCCCACAGGCACATGCATACACAAATGCGCACACACTTACACATACACTTACACGTATGTACACACACACGTGCACATGCTCATGTGCACACACATTCCACCCCACACCAGGGAAACGGGTGGCTAGACCCAGGTTAACGGCTAAGGCACTATTCTGCTAAAATCCGAATGTTGCTACTCAGGAGACTGAGGCAGGAGGATTATCAAGCCCACGTCGGGCATTTAGAGGACTCAGAACAAAATTAAAAGGCCGGGGTGCAGCACTAGAGCACTCGCCCAGCACGCGTGAGGCCCCGCATTCCATCCTCTGCGCCACAAAAGGAGTTTCTGGATGCAAATACAGAGTTAGAAAGCAAATGTTAGGGTTCAAAGACTGGACAGCTAGCGGTGTGTACGCGTGCAAAGCTCGAGAGCTTACCGAGGATCACTCTCCCTGGTGAAAAGTCGGGGCTTCTGGGAGGCGGCCGAGCCCAGTGCGGCCAGCTCTCCAGGAAGTCTGGCGGCAGCGTGCCGAGTCTGTTGCTCGACAGATCCAAGTAGGCGATGTTCTTGAGATACCTGCCCGCCTCGCTGGGCACGCTGGTGATCCGGTTATTGCGCAGGTCCAGGGTCTTCAGGCGGGGCATGTCGGCCAGCGAGGCCCAGGGGAAGGCGGCCAGCGCGTTCCCGTCCAAGCGCAGCTCGTGCAGCCCCTTCAGGTTGTAGAAGCTGCTGGGCTCCACACTGGCCAGGGCGTTGTACGCCAGCCACAGGTAGCGCAGCTCCAGCAGGTAGTAGAAGGCCTCGGCGGGGACACTGCGGACCACCGTCCTCTCGATGCGGAGCTTCGCCGTGTCCGCTGGGAGGTTGGTGGGGACTTCGTTCATGTCCAGATCATTACACAGCACAGACCTAGAATCAGACAGGGATGCAGAGGTGCTTTCAGGACCCATTTGGAAACAATGTATCAATTTTTCATTCCCTCCTTGTTACAAAATCTCTTTTTGGGGGCCTGGAAGTAGCTCAGTGGCTCCGCACCTGTCCGGCAAGCACAAGGTCCTGAGTTTGATTCCCGTTTCATTCAGGCTGGCTGACTTGGTCACTAACAATGAGTCACCCGTCTCATCCTCATCGTCGTCATATTCATTGTCACGACAACAACAAGGGTTGGGCTGAACCCCGTGAAACGGTCGCGGTCGTGTACCAAAGGACCGAGTAGAGCAGCCTCAGGCGGCTCACCCGGTGTCTCTGAGGTGCTGTCCAGGCTGGGGCAACACAGGGGGCGCCCGTCCTCGGATTTAGGGTCACAGCGGCCGAGGCAGCCTCTGGGGAGCAGCTAAGGGCCCAGCTCTACTTTCGGCCTGATCTGGATTCAGGTCTAAGCCGTGCCGCCTCCTCCGGCCAGGGGAAGCCACTTCCCACCACTCCCACCACGGCTCCCTCGTGGTGATTAATTAAAGCGGGTGTGAGGCTCTGTACCTGCCCGGCACACCACAAGCTCCCCGTAGCCATCTGCCATCACCGACAACCTGTTCTACATCTGCAATGAACATGGTCCCTGATTCTACGCCGTTTGTGCAGGGCCTCCCAGCCAGCGAGGACGAGCTGCCTTTCTAAAGCCCCAGCTGTCCAGCCCAGAGGGCGATGGCCGTGCTGAAGAATCTGCCGTGAATCCCCCGAACTGATCCTTTCTAAGAGAAAGGGACAAAGCACGCATTCACCTTAGATGCCTAAAGCCAGGCTCTGCTGTCACAGCGTGACCTGTGCGACGCTCTCCACCTAAGAGATTAGCCAGACTCGAATTTGCTCCTCCTCCACTCACCGCTGAATGGCCCTGGTCAAGCTGCTCCAAGCTCTCCTTTGTTGGCTGGGAAAGCAAGCCCGTCCCACATGGGGGTGGAAGTGCGAAGGTCCTGAGAATGTGCATTCATGTGAGAACATCCTACGTCCTACTTATCCCCCATCATACTCATCTATGTTCCGGAAGATGAACAAAAAACAGGCTTGCAGAACGCTGTCAGAATCACGACACCCAATTAGCAAATCATGACAATAAAAGTCACTCAGTAAGACACATCACATTAGATCTGCTTGTTTTTCAAGCCAGCCCACAACATAAACAGGTGAGCATCAGAGAATTCCAGCGTCCTCCACAGGCTCATCCGCCTTCCTACAGTTCCGTGAGAAAACGTTATGGAGTCATGGAAATGCTCTGGAGATGTCTTAGTCTTCATTTTATTTTACAGCTGTCACTGCTACTCTGTATCACCAGAGCGATAGGCATCTCAGTGTGCTGTGACGCAAAAGCCAGGAGGGGAAGCCGAGGATCTAGCTCCTCTTAAAAGTTAGTCCACATGTGCAGTAAATAATGCCTCTGCTCCTTGTGTGGTGTTAAGTACACAACACATCTTCGCCCCTTCTCTCATTTCCTTTCCCTCCCTTCCTTTCCCTTTCCTCCGTCTCTTGACCCCCTTCCCATTTGAGGAAAACCTACCTCCCTACAACCTATCTATTATTTGTTCTTTATTTATACTTTGGGTTTCTTGCAGAAGAGAAACTCTGCAATCTTGAAGCTTCTATGTCTGATGTATTTCACCTAACATGACGGTCTCCAGGTACTTCCAGGTGCCTCCAATTTCCTACAGGTGACTCACGTTTATCCTTCTAGATGACAGAGTAATGCTCCATTGTGTGTCAGTGCTGCACTTTGTTTATACGTTCATCTGTTGGTGGGCACAGGGGTCAACTCAGTCACTGCATCAACGCACCTCTGTGGCCACTGACAAATCATTTCATCTCAGTACAGTCTCATTTCTTCATTCATAAAATGACAAGATTAAACTGGATTATTTCCAGCATTCCTGGCAGTTGTGATATTCTATGATTTTTGTACAATTGGTCAGTAAGGAGGCCGCCTCGGGAAGGAAGCATTGCCTATAACCGTCTCAAAAGAATCTGGTTATTAACAGCTATGATTCCTGGACAGAAAGGTTTTTAACTTATTCTGTCCTTTTTACCATCTTTAACATCTCAAAAAGATACTGAAAACTGGTTGACTAAAGCTTATAAATGGCGAAACAAACCACTCAGACACAGGCTGCTAGTCATCGTAGTGATAGCACCTGCTACTGGCAGTGATGGGATTCGACCTGGTGTTGTACACGTGCAAGACAGCATCTCTACGGCTGAGCCCTGGTTATTATTTGTTTAAAGTTGTGCTATTCTTTTTAGTTGAGTCACAAATAATCTGATTTTATTCTAAAAAGTACTCTAGAAAACAAATCAAGTTTTACCCTGTTTACTAATAAGACTTCTGCTTTGCATTCAAATTCTATCTGAAAGGGGACACACATTAAAATGAGTCACCACTCTTCCTGCACAGGAAGAGGCCAAAGCAACCTACAGGTGAAATCACTGAGCCCCTGCAAGGTCTGCAACCGACTGTGTTCATTAAGCATTTTTACTCTGTCAGTTCCACTAGTTAAAATGAGAATTCTCAGCAAGGACCGCTCTCATGTCCCTCTTGAGACCTTCCTTCCCACCGTCCCACTGTGGACAGAGTAATCCTCCAGCAAGATGGGAGTCCCGACAGTAATGCCTCCCCAGCCCCGCACATTCCAGAACCAGCTTCTGAGCTGGACACACACACACGCACAAACACACACAGTGCACGGCCAGACCTCCAGAAAGAAACACTGTAGCAGCGTAAGAACGCTTTAACACAGAGTGTGCTTGAGAATTTCAAATAATTTGCAAGTTTTTGCAAGCTAAACTGCTCAGAATAAAAATGATAAGTGGACATGTATGGACAATCAGTACTAACACAATTAAACCAAAGTTTATATAAGTTAAATAGACCTCTGTTTTCTGAGAGTCAAGCAATTTGCTTTCCAAATCCAGCTGACTCAAGTGGGTATTTCTTTCATCAGAGCTCTGAGTAGCAAGGGAGGCCATACCTGGATCCTGAGCCATCATTCCTGCCGTGATAATCACAGGAACACTGAGGGGGACATGGAGAGCTCGCTCCCCGCAACAAGCCAAGCACAATGCACACACACATGAGCAGGCACATGGCTCTTCCAGAGGCTGCTGCACAGAGGAAAAGCAGACCCTGGGCATCCGGAGACCGGTGTGCCGGGAGCACGAGCCCTCAGTCAGCAGCCGCAGATTACCGGGATTAGCTGGGAGCTGTGGCTACTTAACCTTCAAGGGCATCTCGTAGGGGTCAGTGGACCCAGCCTCTCAGGAAGAGGCAGCAAAGCAACCGATCTCGAGAGGTGAAACTTCACTAGCTGCCCATGGCTACACCTGCAAAGAAAGTCCCACTAAGTCACTTTCCTGTGGGTGCAACGGTCACACCTTAAAAATACACTTGATGTTCAGAAGAACTCAGGGGCTTAGGCGGGAGCCAGGAAATTGGGTAGCTTATTTACATGCACTTTATATATTTTATTTTTTTGCATTTGCTTTTTAAAGATTTGGTTTTAAAGATAAAAGCACACGACACAAAACTGGTTTAGATTGGAGTTATCGGTGTCGTTTCGTACTAGTTACCTCCAGAAGCAAAATGAACCAAGTCCGGCTATGGGTTTTTAGGGCGAAGTCCATCCGCCCACACTAGGGCTGTAGCTGTACGAGTTCTCCAGAATGCGTGCTGTTAGCACAGGCAGTGATCTCTGCTCAAGAACATACTTATTCCACCCTAGTTTCGCAAGTTGAAGGCCCACTGTCCTATCTTTTAGTGATACTAGGCTCTAACAGGAAATAAAAATCCAATTAGTTATTATATTATAAAATCACCTCTACACACATAAACCGCTCGGGTTTCTCCCTAGCGGCACACACGGGGCTGACATCACTGGATCCAACCGCTGAGTGTCTGTAGCTGAAGGGAACACGAGGAGGTGTGGCCGGTGCTGGGGGCTGGGGGCCTGGCCTGGAAGGGACTGTGTCTTTGTGACTTTCGCGCTGCTGGGACAAAGTACGCAATACCCACAAGTTAAAACTGAGTCCAGCTCCGTTTGCAGAGGTTTCAGTCCAGAGCTGGCTGGCTCCCAGGCAGGGAAGCAGGGAGGCTTCCTTCTGACCCTTTTCATTCCATCCCGGCTATTGGCCTATACTAAAAGGCTGCCAGCTGTGCATTCGTGAAAGCAAAAATTGGAAGCAATTTAAGATGTCAGCTACTTAACAATGGTGTATTATGCTATGTCAAATCACAATTGAAAATGACAAGTGTACAAGTGTATAAATTCATTCAACATTTGACATGTATTTATTGAATGCCTACTACATGCCAGGCAGAATGTGATATTCAGAAATATTAACCATGCGATACACTGCCCATATGCTAAGAACACATGAGAAAATAAGCATACAAAAAAACCCTTCTCTGATTAAACTTCCTTTTAGTGGTGGCTTAGCTACTTTTCTCTCCATGTTGAGATAAAATACCGACACATAAAATTAAAGGGGGAAAGGTTTAGCTCATAGTGTGTAAAGGTCTCAGTCCATACTCGGCTGGCTACAAAGCAACATGGCGTGGCCGAGGAGGAATAGTTCATGGAGGGCAGACGACAGCAAAGCAACAGGAAGCCTTAACAGCCTGCCCCTTTTATCTCGTCCAGGCTACTCAGGGCGGGCCGCGCTCACACCCTTAATCCCAGTGCCCTGAGCCTAGCACTGCACCATGAATCAATCCCAGCGTCACACACTCTAGATCCAGGTGCCTCTGAAAATCCCCGCCTGTGACTGCAGGAGGCACTGGGGGAACTCCAGACACAGCCATAGCAAGTGGCAGCTATATGGAATTACATGTACAGAAGGATGGAGCTGAAATTACAGAATGCATAACGAAACTCAGAGATCACACGTACAGCCATAGAAGATATGGGTATGTGGTGACTGACACAGTTTAAAAGCAATCATGTTTACTGTTCATTTGATTTTTTTAAAAACAACAGTTAATAGTTGAGTGCACATTTTTGCAGTGCTAAAAATGCTTTTTACTCTAGCTGGGGACATTTCTGCCAATTCATTTCTGTAATGATTTATGGAGATTATTATTAATTTATTCTAAGATTAAAACTGTGGCCTGGAGACTCCAGGCAAATTACAGAGCATCGATACAGTGCAACGTGTGCCACGACAGAGAGGAAGAAAGGGACGTGTCCCGTGCACTGATTCACCAGAGGAGATGAGTGACCAGGATAGGGTTAGGGAGAGAAGCGTCACAGCACCCGGCAAACCAGCCCGAGGACCGAGGGAGCACAGGAAGAACCTGAATCTCAATAGGGCAGCGACCACCAGCTACGCTCAGTCTAAAGAGGTTCCTATTTAAACAAAGCACTGCAAAGAAACCACTGCACAAACAAAATGCTTTGATCGCGTGTGCTTTTCTCTCACTTCAGATTCATCCAGAAGCTGATGGGCTCTGAGATGCAACCATTGGTAAAGTGCTCATCGCGGGCACTGCTCGGTGAGCCTGACATTTGAACATGGCACAGACTGCCCTCCGAAACCTACAACAAAAGAGGAAAGGCCAGCGTTATCCTGCCATGGCCCGGAACCCTGAAAGCATTTACTGTGCCTTGACACCTCCAAACAGATTTTGCCTCCACTCTACCATCCACGGCTGAGGACCACTGAGAACGCCTGGGTTATAGGCATGGTACAGGTGAAGACCAACTTCGCACCATTGGTTACCAACACTGAGGACATCTAATAAAATCCATACCTAGCTATTTTACAAGGATGCCTTACATGTCAAGTGCGATGAGTGATTTTTCTGAACTAGGGAGCAGGTTCATCCACCTGGCCATTGTTGACCTTGAGGGCTTGAGAATGCCTGACCTTTCCCAGGGAACTTCCAGCAAGCTCTGAATTTCAAATGTATTCTTTATTCTTAATCTGGGACGTTTGGCCTTGAAGTTGTTGGGTTTCCTCACACACCTGCACCTAAGCTGCTCTCCTAAGCTCGTACATGAATACCCACTTAACAGAAGCAGCACTGGCATTCCAGATCAAATTTCTGGTCTCTTCTGAGTACAGTACACTGTTCCATCTCCCAGCGGGACAGGAAATGGAACAATCTAGATGTTGCTGAGGCATCAGGACCAGCACTTCCCTGAGAGTCCATCAGAAGGTGGTGGGGGCTTCTCTACTATCCTGAGCAATGCCTACTCTTGAGCCCTTTGTGTTAACACTGGATTCTTGTCTTGCATTTGAACGTCTTCTGTTTGATAAACGCACAACTATGCCCCCTGCTAAGAGCCCAACATCTCAGTGCCTGCTGCCTGGCAAGAGAATCACTCACTTGTTTGGAAGCCACTGTTCCATGTACTTGGGGTGGGTGACCATGCATGACCCTTAGGACTGAGCTGACAAAGGAATGAGGGGCTGGACTGGTAGAAGTCGGTTATTGGGGTGCCCAGGATATCTCCGCCACCGTGTGGGAAGAGCTTACCACAGAGCTGGAGCTCTGGGCATTAAGATCCAGGGTGCTGCTCTGGTTGGCTGAGCCAAAGAACCAGGCACCAGGCTGGAGCAAATTTCTGTCTCTTGTGTCTTAATAAGTCTGAGAACATCATGCACTTAGAATATTCTTTCTGTATCATTTTTAAAAAAGCATTTTAGACTTTACTTACTTTTTATTAGCAATAACATAAATACAAGGGTTGTAGAATGTGGAAGATTTTGCAAACAGTGGGGCTATGATGGCCATGGAGGGAGGAATCCTCTTCGGGTCACCAAAAGAAGCCCAGAAGCACACGATGGAGTAAGGGGACCAGGCCACCAGAAACATCAGAATCATCACCACAGACATCTGGAAAAGAAGCACATTTGCCATGCACAGCATCGAGAACATTTAAATGCTGAATAGAGCTAAGATAGCATAAAATTATCTGGATTGGAATTTGAGTACGTTCCTATAGGTTACGACACGAAGAAAATGGTGGAGTGTTTGCCTTTACTGCTCTTTGTTTAGGGGCCTGAAATCATCTAGGATAACAAGAGCCTAGCAGATGGTGGGTGTGGTGAGCTTTTAAGAATGGTTTACACAGGTTAAAAAGCCTCTCTCTCTCTCTCTCTCTCTCTCTCTCTCTCTCTCTCCCCTTAGATGACTGTCTAAAAAAGCATTTTCTAAATTCAGCCTGCAAGTAAAGTCCTATCTTGAGCTCAGTGAATTCTACCACAGGCCATTTGAACTGAATATATCTTACATACAATGCGGATAATTTTGTAAAGGAGTTCCTTTGCATCTTGTTTAAATGGAGAAATAATGATTTTCTCCCTCATGACACTCCACTACAATGATGAAAAATAATCAAAAAAACATAAACTCATAAGTACAGAGAATCAAAGATTAGACAATAGCTTGCTTCTTAAACAAATAATAACTGCTGGACAAATGGTGAATTACTTATTAGACCTGAGAAGGGTTAAAAAAAATATAAGAAAATGTTGAAAATAGCAAGCAGTGAGGGAACCCAAGTGCAGACTCACCCTTTCTATAGAACCACAGAAGTCTAAGAACAGAAGGTAAGAGGTAGCTCTGAACGGCAGGAAGGGGCTGCACGTGGAACTCAAAGAGGAAGAACTGATTGGAATCTGCAAAAAGAAGCAATCAGACTCCAAAGCCCCTCTCTAGGTCCTGACTCCACTCAGGGACTGCTTCTTCCTTTCCTGGAGAATCAGAATTCTGGGAGCTCAGCAACATGACTGAGGCAGGGATACTCAGAACCCAGGGAGCCAGACTCACGCACTGCACTGTCCAGAAAAGTGGGGCACCTGCTGCTGCTCCTCCCCACACTCACAGGGACAGGAAACACCAGTCTTCTTGGGAACTCGTGAGCCCAGGATAAAACACCTAGAGACACACTGAGAAATCCCCAAAAGAAACAACCAGGTAATGAACACATCTTGGTTGACACCCAGCTTTTCAGAGCTTCACTCCTAAATCTGGGGGACAGTTGTTGACCAGCAGACACTGAGGGAATGCTCACGCTGACAGGCAGAGGAACTCTGTGCATCCCTAAAATATGCAGGGCACCGGAATAAAATATAAGCATGTATGAAATACCACAGAAATATGGACATAGGTCCATAAAACAAGAAGAAACAATCAAAAAGTAGGAGACTGCATAAAATAACTCTCTTAACTATAAAAGTGGTTTTATCCTGAGAGAAGTGTTAAAATGTGATTAAAAAGGCTGAATGATATTGTCAGGCTGAGGGACAGATTCAAGGCAAGGAGTTCTCTAAGTGCATGGTCAGATCTTGTCTTCCATTAAAATTTTATATTTTGTTCAACATGGGTTTTACCCAAATTTTGATTTCTTAAATCACTGTATTAAACTCCTTTTTATTACTGGATTTTTGGTGCTCATTTAAATTTGTACTCCATTTAGACTTCACTGTCTTTACCCTCAACAGAGCCCTGGACATGGTTATAGAAATCTTCCAGAAACCAGAAATAAGAAGAAACAAACAAGAACACAGCCACAAAATGAACAAAAGGAGAGACAGCAGAGGAGAAAAAAATAGAAGACAAAGCCAAAAATCAATGTCAAGTTAAAGGATTTCCAGGGAAAAAGAACAGAGAAAACAGAGGGAGGAATCACTAGAGACATAATTCAAGAATGCTCCCAAAAAAGGAAGACGAGTCTCCACCCTCAATGTGTGAGACAAGTACCCAGCACTGGGAGAGTGAAGAGCCCACCATATACACCAGCATGCAAGTTAGAAGACTGAAGACCTGGAGAAGATCTCCTAAACTACCAGAAGGAACTCACAGATTACTACAAAGGCTCAGGCACCAGAATGCCAAGGCCTTTACAGCAGCCATGCAGGAGCCAAGAAGTGATAGAGAACAATCCCTTCAGAAATTTCTGATTGCTCTTTTGGTCCCCAGAATTCTAGACCAGGCAGACAATAAGTCAAATACAATAGTAGAATACAGACATTTCAGTTCCGAAGTCTTAACATTTTATGTCCTTTGGAATATCAGGATCCTTCTGGCAAATGTGGTCCACTAAATCAGAGGAAATAAACAACAACAAAAAGCAGACAAGCAAGCAGAAAAGAGAGGAGGTGATTGTGTGAAGGAACAAAGAGCAGCCACAGCTGCTACTGAAGGGAAGGCAGGGAGATGGCTTTCTACACGGCAGTCAGAGAGCAGACGTTCCAAGACACCAGGAAGGACTCTCCAGGAGGAGGACACAGGGATCCTGTCTATGATACATTTGAACCCAGGGAGAAGAGTGAGAAAGCCCATTATTTAACCAAACAATGTTCATCTGCTGAGTGTCAGAATGGAAAGTGTGGGTGTGGAATGAGATGGGTAGGCGGTGTGAAAGAGATAATCTCCATTGTCCATAGTAGAAAGCCCAACGGTGATAAAACACAGAGATATCCAAACAGTAGATGTCTATTGTAACTGGAAATACGGACACAAACACCAGGGAAAAGAGCTGGGGAGTGAGCACTGGGATGGAGGAAAGAAGACCAGGGCAGAGCCCTGCGACTCTTTCAACTACATATTGATCCAAAGCGTGATTATAAAAACTTTTCAAGGATTCTGGCTTCTCACCTTTGTTACATCCACCTGATCTGACCAGTCTCTGTTGAGAAACGTTGGGCAGTTATCAGTCGAATGATATTTGATGGATCGAGCAATGTGAAAATAGCAGTAAAACATCACTGCCAAGGGCAAGATGAAATTTACTGCAATCACTGCCATCGTGTAAGACACAAAAGATCTGAAATAAGGAAAGACAAGCGCAACTACTCATTTAATGTCCTAAATGAAGGAAGGAAAAGGGAGAGATGGCTATTACAAATAACACTGAGTTATTTTATTACTAAAATGTTGGGAATTCTATTTGGCTTTAATTTCACTTAGAGCAGGGGATGGTAAACTGTGGCCTGTAGGTCAGCCCAACCAGCCACCTGTCTTGTATTCAAACACAGCCCTGAATGTTCATTTACATGCTGCCCGGGCTGCTTTCACAGCGATGGCAGAGCCAAATGTTGTAATTTCCCTTCATGAACTAAATTACCCTCATCTCCCTGGCAAGTACAGATGAGCATCACTGTCTGGCGGGTAACTCCTTGCAGTGACTGCTCTTTTGTTGTGTGGTTGAGTGGCCTGCACCTTCGCTAAGAGTGGCCTGGTCTCTACTGACTCCCTTCCTGCTCGAGATGCTGACTCCGAGATGTGGGGGTTTGGGAATGGCAATTGGCAACCCTCATCGCTGTCTTCGGAGAGGACAGAGAAGGAAGGAGCGGCAGAGTAAGCAGGACAAACAGCACTGGGATGCTGTTGACTGCAAACAAGCATAATTCCCACTTTGTCTCCTGCATGCATCACATCATGAGGACCAAGGAAGCTTTGCCATACTCTATGAGAACCAGGATCTGAGCTTAAACATGCAGCTGGGGAAATGTAGAGTAGAGTCATGTAATTATAAAGTGTCAGCATGTGTCTTACACATCGTTTTTCCTCCAGTTTATGGTACAGGTGGTCCCCGTAGGATCTGGGGCATAACCAGCCCATCCTATGATGGGCATCAAAGCCCAAAACAGGCCATTGATCCAGGCACCCAGGATCATGCCAATGTAACTGTTGGAGGTCAGTCTTCTGCCTGTGAACAAGAATGTGGAACACTGGCATAATTAGCAATTATGGCGTTCTGTTTCATTAATGATTCAAAATTGTCATCAAGTAGACTCTTTACAAGCTACTCTAGTTCGTTCAGAACCTATATATGTGAATTTACTTTCTGAAAGCATAAATGGCATTTAGGCTGAGATCTGAGTGATAAATAAGATCAGGCAGAGGATAAGCCAGGAGAGAGGCTTTCCAGGCCAAGAAAACAGCATTTGCAAGGGTTTCAGAGTGGGAAAGGATGTGGACAGTCCTCCAAAACGAGAGTAGCCCTCATCAAAGCTGAACAGGCAGCCAGGGCTGGATCATGCAGGGCCTTGCAGGCATCTGGGTGCAGTTCAATTTTATTTAAAATATGATAGGAACTTATTGAAACTTTTGAATAAGTATTGCCAAAAAAAAAAAAAAAAAAAAAAAAA
>NW_022900937.1:2653064-2667094 GCF_012274545.1 Fukomys damarensis
AAAAAAAAAAAAAAAAAAAAAAAAGTCCGACCCTGATTACAATCCACATGTTTATATTTTGAAGCAGAAGTATGTTGAGTTCCATGAGGCAATAACTGGCTTTAGTGAGAAAACAGAGGAAGGTGCCGCACCTACGTCAGGCCGGCAGATGGTCAGGTAGCGATCCACAGCTACAACCATGAGCAGCCCAATGCTCACCATTCCGAAAAAGATGTTCAGCCCGGCATAAACCTGGAAATCAGAAAGGGAAAGAATCGTGGTGTAGAGGCCCTCCCCAAAACATTGAAGTTTTTGTCTCATTCTTTGACTATATTTCAAATATATTAAAGTTTTTATGTTACTATTTTAAAATACAACTTCCATTGTCAAATTGTGCCACCATCAGTTGTACTTATAGAAAGTGTCTTCAGGTTGCATTAATTAAATTTTTAGATTTCAAGACCTAAAGCGAAATTTCTGCACAATATATTCTATAAACAAAGTGCAAAATGAGCCATAAATTAGGGTAAAATGCAGAAAAGCCAACAAAAGAGTGTTCTCTGGTATTCCCAAGAGGTAGTTTACCAACGACAACTCAACAGAAAAGTGGACAGACGAACGGGCCTCGCGTAGAAGCCCGCCACATGGGAATGTGGACAACAGAAGACACACAACCATCATAAGCATTCGAAGAAGTAAAAGTTACATCATTCCGCTCTTGTAAACATTCTGAAAATTTAAGTCTAATCTTCTGAGTGTCAGGGCAAATGTGGGATAATGGAAGTTCTCATAACTGAACAACCGTCTTGGACGCACCCTGGCCATGTCGAATTAAATTGAAGACAAACATTCTCTACTACCCAGCCTCCCCCAACCAACACATCTCGAGAAAGCCTGACATTGTAGAGTTCTCCAGGCATAAGAATATTTATTGAAGCCTCCTCTGTGGAAAAAAAAATGAGGACCAAATGCTGGCTAACAGGAAAATTAAAAATTATATGGGGCTAGAATACTAAAATAATTGATTATCAGCCACAACAATCCCATGGATAAATTTCCAAAACAGATTAACTAACACTGAAAGGAAACTGCGTAATGCCAGCAGTATGATGCCATTTACACACAGTTTGAAATAATCGGACAATATCTGGCTTGTGCATATAAAACATGATAAAAAACATTCATGAGAGGAAAGGGAAGATGACTGGTTATGACATTTTCTATCTTTTAAAAGAAAAACAACGTGAAGCACAGATTGAAAAACATCAAGATTTCCCAAAACTGGTTGGTACATAGATGTTGGTGCATAGATAGGCATCGAGTGCTTTTTGTTATTCTGAATTTATTCTTTATAATTTTTAGTAAACTATAAGACCAACTGCCATATTTGCCTGCTACCCTCATGTAAGTTAATATTAATTCATTTCCTCCTTAGTAAAAGTAACAGTAAGTATATTTAATAATCATTCTCATGCAGGACTTGTCACCAATATTTTATTGTTTGAAATGAAAGGTGGTTTTTAAAATTTTTACATTATGCAAATTTTATTTGAATATGCAGACCAACTCCTATTTAGTTGAATGCTGGTTGTCTGCTTTTTCCTTTGGGTTGGGGGAATTTTGAAAACATAATGGTGATTAGTGACTTAATTTCTCTTTAAAGAATGTATCCTCGGTCCCTACAATGTCTTATTTGATGTGAGTTCTTGGGACTTTAAAAGACATTTAAATTTATACCTCCTTGTTCTACCTTACTTTGCTTTTGTTCCAAAGCTCTCCAGTACCTGACAGCCTGCGTATCCAAATTTCCAACCTCCATGCAGGTCTGAAGCAGCAGACATGGGGTAGCCAATGCTGCTGACCCCGATGTCCGTCAAAGCCAGGTTCACAATAATCGCATTCGTCGGTGTCCGAAGTTCCTTGTACTTAACGAAGATGCCCAGGACAATTATGTTGCTGAGAACACTTATCAGGCCTGAGAACACAGACAACAATGTCATGCGCTTAATGTCTTTAATTTGAATGCTTGAAAGCAGAATCACAATGAAATATTTAAGCCCCTTCAAAAATGTAGCAAATACATTTTAGTTCACTTGTTTGAAGAGTTCCTCTTGTCCTTACACCTGTTTGTAATATCTTCATAGCTTTGTCTAAGAAAGAAGCAGTAAAATTGAAACAGAAGGAATCTGCTGGTTGCACAAGTCGGCACAGAAGACTGGCTTGAAGGTTATTACTGCTGGGCCACCACCCTGAATTCCTCCCTGGCTTTCATGTTATTCCAAAGGATTTTTAGGGTGCGGATACAGTCAATACACCCTCACTCTGGGTAATTTAAATTCTTCTTTGCTGAAGCCTGAAGCTTTTGCTTCTCCTGGGGTTTCCTTTCCCAAGCTTCACCTCTTGTTCTGTCTTAACAGCACTTCGGTTGCTATCTCCAGCCCTGACACCTGCTCTGGCTTCACTGTTTATCCCTCTTCAACTCTCTGCTGTCACACATTACTAAGCGTCGACCCTGAGTAAGATCGTGTGATGGTTCCAGTATTTTACCTGATCCTGGTCACCGTGTCCACATCTGAATTCTTCGTCCAACACACACCCATAGCTAAGAATGCTGCGAGATTTGACTGTCCAGAAGGAAGCCCCACCAGCTTTTTGGTCCACTGGGTTTGGACACCGCGCTACCCCTTTCCACACTGGGATCTGCCTTAGACCTGCAGTTTAGGGCTCATGTTACCCCTCAGTTGGGGACTCAGGGAGAGTGATGTCTAAACTTGTTAACCAAAATGTCAGTGTATTAATTTACAGTAAGAAATGCTGTGTTGCGCATGTTAATCAGGTCAACATCCCCTAACTGCCGCAAAGGATGCAAGAGTTTTCCACATCCATCCTAAGTCCTAAGGGTAAGGGCGAGACAGGAATGGATTTCAGCAGAGGATCGAACTACAACCATCCTCCTAGTGACAAAGGGTGTGCATCAATCAGGAACAGAGTTGGGCTTCCCAGAAAGAGGACTAGAGAGAAGGGAGGTCTGCAAACACCAACACAAAAGCATCGGCTAAGTAAGAACTTCAAACTTCCAGCTTAGCATCCTACTCCATGCATCTTTTCTGGCTCCTGTTCTCCTCTCTGTGTTCCCCTCCATGTTGTACGGAACTCCTGTCCATAGCTTGTACAAAGAATTAACCACGGATCTTCTCAGAGCTTCTGCTCTCTGCACCGCCTGTGGGATTAAAACTCAAATGTTCCACCCAAGCTCTTTGTCTCAGTCTGCAGTCACCCTCTGGAGGCACCACGCTTGTCAAACAAGCCGTCCATGCTAGTCACTCATCAAGTGCACCATGCTTGTTGTACATCTTGGCCCGTAGCTTTCCCACTTGAAATCTTCTCTCCTTTCCTGTGTCCAAAAGCCAGCTGTCCGTCAAAGTGCAGTCTGAGCCCAACCAGCCCCAAAGTCTTCTCCCCACAGTGCTGGGCACTCTCCTCCTAAACACCCTGAACTTTATTATAGCATACTTAGCCTTAGTGTATATTCCTAGTCTTCTTGTGTAGATTTTAGGCTCCTAATTAATTCTACATCCTTTGAGTATGTGACAGGTAGCAAATTTATTTAATAAATGGATCATCACTAAAACTCAGAATTAAGCTTGTTATTCTTCAAACACAACACACAACAATAGCAACATTGATGTTCTTTGGCCTTGTGTTTAGCATCTATCACTGTAGCCTCTGTACAATACTGATAAAAATGAAAAAATCTCCCTAGACTAGCTACAAGTGTGATGATTTTACAGGTCAGAAAGTACAGAGTAGTAAATTGCTGCCTTCCAAGTAAACCATCCGAAAAGTAACAGAAGTTGAGAGAAGTTGGGGGGTCCTTGGGTATCACAGGGCATCACAAACTTCAGCCCTTATTCTCTCTGTGGCTGTCTGACACATTCTATTTCCCTAGTTGCTGGTGTCTTCTATCACCAGACTGACTTCACTTACCAGTTAGGTCTTGGTTAAGTCTCTTCTTGCAGTCAGTGGAATTCTAGGTGGCACCTGACGTTAGTCCACTCCTTCTTGGGAGATGTTGCCCCGCAGTTTGTGTGGTTTCACTCCAGTCTCAGTAGCAGAGCCTTCGTGGCCTTGACCTCTCTTTACTCTTACCTGATTAACTATGTCTTTTCCCAACTTTGGGTCCTAGACCTGTTCTTTTCTCACTGAATGCTCTTCTGAATGATTCTTTATTTCCAAGATGGGTGTCACAAACTCAAAGCTTTGTCTGGACTGTAACTGGCCGCGTGTAACTGAGCGGAGATGTTTCCCCTGCCCCGAACTGCGCCTTCCCCGGTGCGCTCCTGTTGGTGAGCAGCACCACCATCCCACTCCAGCCCTGGAAGCTCCGTCTCCTCCTTCTCCCCGGCCTGACCTCTGAGTGCCTGCCCTTCCTCCTAGCTCTTAAGTGAGTCTGCTACCTTCTGTCCCGTGCAGCCTCCCCTTCCCCTTCCTCCCGCCTCAGGATCACAGCGCTGGCCTCCTACATGGTCTGTCTCTGTCCCTTCCTCTCATTTCATTTTATAATTCATCCATAATAATTGACTTCAGATTTCCAAATTCACCCTAACCTATTACTTCTCACCACCAAATGAAAAGTGCGAGGAAAGCAGGAGGAGACCTTAGAGAAAAGGAAAGGCCTTTCCACCACTCCCCGACCCCATTCTTTTCTCTAACGGACCCTTTTCAGCAGCAAAGCGAAATTTATCAGAAATGCAGAGAAGTATTTCATCACTGCAGTGTGGTTCATCACCGCACAGCACGTAAGAGCATCTGCTCCTCACAGCAACCGTGCTAGGAGACTTATTCAAGAGAACAGAAAGGCGAAGGAAGTCACTCGCAACTCCAAACATACCGAGACAAAAACCAAAGCTCAAGAGTCTCTAGAAGGAACATTCTGAATGTTCAAACTGTCCTCGGGGACAACACTCCGCTCCTCTGGGGACTTTAATTCAGAATCGTTCAGTCTTTAGATCCCTCCAGCAAAGACAAAAGCTGTGAAAATTATGTATGAGAAAACCAAATGATGTAAAAACACACTTTTGCCATCGTACACACTGCTCTTCTCCAAGGTTTGACAATGGAATAGACATATGGTTTGCTTTTATTAAAAGTAAAAGCAATCTATTTTAGAAAAAGACTTCACGGCCCCACATCAGTGCTCGGGTTCATCACACTCTCGGGCAACAAGCACCAGCACTGCCCTTTCCTTCTCTCACTCCACGCTCTTCTTCTCTGCTCTCTGGGCGCAGTTAGGGGCCGGGGCTCCTCACTCTCCAGAGCCCCGCTGCCTCCGCCAAGCCCCCGCTTCCTGACCTGACCGGGCAGAGCCTACCTGCCAGAATGAGGTACAACGCCACGATGTTGTGTTCCGTCTGCGAGAAGACCGAGCCGTCCTCATTTTTAGAGTCTGAACCGTTACCAAAACTATCCCTTAGCATTTTGGAGGGTGAAGTACTGTGGCAGCCTTCACAATAAGCCTTCAATAATCAGGAACCTTTTTAAGAACCAATCACTTCCACTCAGAGACCTCAAAGAATGGCCTTTTCAGAGAGGCCCTGCCTTAGATCTAATTGGGCCAAAGTGGAAAGAGTGTTAATTCCCGGGGCAGAGGAAAAGCTTATTAACAAAACAAAGACACACTGAGGACATTTTCCCCAGCTTGGGCCTTGGTCTTGCATGAAGGCAGATTACTGAGCACACACACACTGCTTCATCAACAAACAAACCCAGAACACTGGCGTAGGCGCTGACCCAACTCAGTTCTGCCTGGGGTTAAGAACCAGACTTAGTCCACTCTGTTGGCCCTTTGGATCCTGTTTTCTGTTGGCCCTGGGAGCTTTTCATTACAGGTCCCTCAAATTTTTTCTTAATAATACAGAGATAAAGAGTAGCAGCTCCCCACACTTTCCAGCCTCACTCCTCTGAAGGTACCAACACTGATGTACTTGCTTTTCACTGCCTTTCCCAATGTAAATGTACATTCATACAAACATTCCTAGAGGAGGTGGGAGTGTTTCTAATACCTGTATATTTCATAGTACAGTATGGATATACCACACTCTACTCCACTATCTACCTCCGTTCACTTACTCTACATTTTGATATGCACACAAGCGAATGATTTAATAAGTGAACTTATCAGCCAAGTATCTGCACTCATTCATCTTATAAAGTCCACAGCATTCTAATATTCTGAATCAACACATGGTAACCTGAAAAGTGGGTCATAATTAATATATAAACATGACTTTTTAGTATGGCAAGGTACCCTCGCTACCCTTTTTTCCATTTATGCTATGTATGTAACATCATTAAAATCTGATTCTTCTCAAACATCTTAAAATCAGTAAAACTTCAGAGAAAAGCTTACACACCAAATATTCCGAGCACCTAGCAGAACCACAAGAAGGCTGCGTCTGCCCATGGACCAGGTTAACTTTATAACTAAATGCTGCCGGAGGAGCCCCAGGTAACCCTTTAGCCCTAGTTCCCTCATCTCCACATAAACTCAAGATGGACACAGTGAGTGATCTGTCCCCAACACTAGAGCCACCAGGACTCCTACTTTTTTTTTCAGGACTCAAACTTTCATAAAGTAAAACTGAAGAGTGCCTATGCCAGGCAACCTCATCACTGTTCCACAGCATAAATACATGCTCAGTAACTCTAAAGCAATAAACACAGGAAGTCTCTTTTAAAAGCCTACGGGTAGTTAGGTTTTACATCTTTTCTCCCCCACTATGCAAATTTTTTAAAAAAACGTGAATTTTTTAAAATTTGCTTTGGTTCATGCTCCCTTTTAGATTACAGCTAGTTATAACCACCATTCCCAACTTTCCAAAAATAAATACTTCTACTTACAAGAATTGAAAAAATAAAAAATATCCCAAAGGTGCCACAGATGAGGTTTACACTCGAGTGGAAGGCCACTAACATACTTCTTCACATGTGAAACAGGACAGCTATGGTACTGAGAAACCCAACTCTAAACACGTACACCTCACTCACCCTTCCTATACCAGCCTCACATCAGTCTTCCCTTCCCAAGATTCCAGGGGAACCAGGACACACGTTTGTTCCCATTAAACTACTTCTTATGTAGCCATCAAGTACATTTTAACCATGAATGCAATCAGAAAGTTATTAACTCAAGAAGTATAAAATGTGATCTTCAAACTTTTACAATGAAACTCAAGGATCATTACACTACTCATTAACTTAGGCTCATAAATACATGAATTTGACTCAAAATGAAATGCCCGAACCCAGAATTATACAACAAAGGAAAAATATTTGGAATTAGAATAAAACACTTGAAAATGGTCAGTGGTCCTCACTTAGGGTAAACGTGAATTCTTCAAGTGGTTTGTGTACTCATCTATACATTTTAGATGTTTCTGATGCTGAATAAACTGTAACAATTTGCACTACTCACAATTTGAACATCATTGCCCCTCTGGTGCTAGCACCATTTACAAACCAAGAGTAAAAACCTTGGTGCCAGTACTGAAAATCTCACCCCAAGGATTCTTAGAGGTATCTTTTAAGTGTAAAAGCACAACCATCTCTTCTCATGAAAATGTAATTTTCAACACATTTATCACATACATTTATGGCCTATATAGTTATCTTGTTGGAATTTGACTAAAAGGTTAAAACTCAAAATAGGAATGTATGCAAGATTTTATGCTTCTCAAATGGGCACTGAAGAGTTAACCACTCATGCCAGGAAACTTAACAGTAAATTCTGAGAAATAACAAGAGGGAAAAAACAAAGGCAGTTGGTAAAGGGTCCTGTGTCACAGTATTCTATCGTGGTTATTTTTCGACACTACACTAACCCAGTTCCATTTGTGACAACCCCATCTAGGAGTCTGAACCTGGACTAGGCCATTAAAGTTCGCTTAGGGCAAAAAACATCTTAAATCTTTTTTTCTGGACCAGGGATCCAACTGGGGTCCTTGAGCTTTCAAGGCAGGTGGTGGAACCACTGAGCTAAATCCCTGGCCCTCATCTTAAATCTTTGTTTAAAAAAAAAAGAGAATTCAGTTGAACTTTCAGTAACCTATGGTGAATGAGAAAAACATTTCTTCAGAAATTTCTTGAACTATATACAGTTCTCCCTTGAATAGAGCCACTTAAATTTTAATAGATTCATAATTTTACATCAATTAATTCCAATTAGAGAAACTGCTTTACTCTAAGTACTAAAACACAAAAGGGCACTAATGGTCTCACACACAAAAGGTAAACATTTTGCCTCTCCAGCAGCCTGCTTTTACAGTACAGCAGCAATGTGTATAAACAACTCCTTTTCTTTTTTCTGTCGGTAATTCACTGGGTTAAATGTTGGCTGCTCCTCCCAATTTCAAAAATAGCTTTGGTTCAATAAATACACTCTGAATAGCTTAAAGGAATAAAGCAATTTATTTTAAAAACTGAAACATGATTCCAGTGACAGCTCCTGCCCGTGTATCAAGCACCCACAGGGTGTCAGGCACGGTACAGAGCATCAGCCTTGCTCAAGCCCTTTCCGGGCGGAGGCGACTTCCTGGGGGTCCCACTTGCATGGCGCTGACGCTTCCGGTCGCTGTCGCTGGGCGGCCACATCACGGAGGCGCGGTGCACACCGCGGAAGCAGACCGTGCAGGTCAAGCACAATCAGCTGGAGAGGTTTGTCCTAGCTAATGTCCTCTCCCTGATCAGGAGAAAATTAAAGGGTTAGATGGAAGAGAAAAGGGACTTACCTGCAAGATTACTGTCACCCAGACTGGGCTTCAGATCGGCATTAGCTCCCCCGAGACTTAGTGAGCTGACCTTGCCCAATTTCACTGTTAGTCATATGCACCGCCTAATTTTCAAGTTAGTAACACAGCAAAATCTAAAAGAAGGTGAAAAAATTAAAAGGGAAAAGCATGAGTCATATAAATTAAAGCTAGAAATTAGGCCAAAGCAAAGCACAGTGTTCTGTATACCTGCTGGCAGGAGAAATGAACACAAATAAAGAGAACTGGCAGATAATGCTCGTCATGAACATGCAATCATTTAAATTTTTCTCGAACCTCGAAATCCACCTCCTCTTCCTCCTCTGAAGCCTCCACCTCCTCTTCCACCTCTAAATCCACCTAAAAAGTAAGTATTTATTAAGTAACTGCAGCCTCTCACGCCCCGATAAGCCTACAGATAATACTATTCCTGGAAAGAATACAGATTAATTTATATTATCGTACAGAGACTTTAAAGGATAAAAACGGAGCAACTGTAGCAGTTTCCAACTCGGCAGTGAACAGCCTTTAAGAGTATTCCCTTTTGACCAACAGGAGTGCTTACTGTCAAGTCTGATGCAGCCCTGTTCTCAGATATCCGGTTACCCTGGCTTCTAAGGTAAACACTTTTAAGTGAACCAAGGGTAGTTCTGATTGGACCGAAGCTTTTTAATCCCAAGACCCAGGGGTGGCAGATGTGAGTGCCTGTCGTGCGTAAGTCTTCCTGAGCTGCACAGGACCACAGCTGAGCTCACGCGCTGACGGGCCTCGGCATTTTCACGGCTCCTCTACAGCGGACCATGCAGGTCAGCTGTGACACTGGAAGCTCAGGGCCCTGATTCTGACTGATTCTGATTCTGACCGAAAGCATTTTCCGTTTTGGTCTGGTCTCGTAGGTGTAGGAGGAGGAGGAACTGTCGTATTGCTAATAGTTCCTGGCACACATCAGATTACATGGGTTTTCGCTCTGGGCTACCCCAGGATTGTCTGATTATGTCCATTATGGTAAATCAACTTCTGTGCAACTGCAATCCCTTACCCCTAAAATAAGGATCTCACCTAACTTGAAAAGCCTTGCTGGTACTAAAAAACAAAAAGGATACTAAGAGACTGTAAGGCCAGCTCTTAGCATATGATCCATACTCAATGACAACTAAGGGAGAAACTAAACTTCAGTCAGGATGACCTCAGATAGTCACGGAGTGCACAACGTTGCGGTCAATGCAGGGCCTTGTCTAAGACAGCGACCTCACAAAGTGTGCTATCTGGGACCTTCACCGCCTAACGACTCTGCAGAGCACTGTGTCACTCACGCATGTGCCTTGATGCTGGTGTGGACACACCTGCTGCAGCGCCAGCCAGAAGTGTACCACACGATTCTGTACAGCTCATGGTACTCGACAATGGAACTGTCAACTAGTTACCGGTTCTGCACTTAATCCTCACTGCATTTGAGTGCGCTTTCTACTTCGAGTTAGCACACTCTAGCCACAAAACTCGATGGCCTGATGAGGCACTGCTTAGAAAGATCTATCATTCATTAGGCAATGAAGGGCTGTGCTGTTTAAGACTAATCAACGTAACTCAAGAGCTGAAATCCCTCAAAGTCAAACAGACTTTGTTAGCCTCTTTTCAGGTTAATGGAATAAAGCATGATTACTAAAAAAATAAATATAAAACTTTTCTCCACACAAAAGCAAACTGCACTCCCCGAGTCAGCCAGGGCTCTGGAACCTCCCAGTCTCTGTAACTTACCTCCTCTCCCGCCACCTCTGCCTCCTCCGCCTCGGCCCGCTCCTCGGCCTCCTCCTCGGCCTCCCCGGCCACCACCTCTTGGAGGTCCTTTCTCACCCGGAGGCCGAGGTAGAAACCTCTGCAGTGGGAGCAGCTTGTAAGGGTCTATGTAAAACTGGAGTTCAACAGCAGCAGTCAGTGATGGCCAGGGGACAGCAGTGTCACCGTGACCCCTGGGCTCCAATCCCACCCTACCACTTAGCCCTGCGTCTCTGAGCACAGCCTTCCTTGTTCACATTTTTTAATCTGTAAAATGTAGATAATAAAGTATCCACCTCACATGGCTATAAAAGGATAAGAATGCAATGTACATAAAGCACTATTCAATCCCATTTTTCTTTAGAAACAGAGGCCTCCCAAAAATGTTACAGATTCATTCAACACCCATAAGAAAAATGCAATTAAGATAGCATTAAAATCCAAAAGAATGTATTAGCCCACCAGGTATTGCACGATTGTAATAAAGGCTCAAATTCACCCCCCTAAACATTCTAATAGTTGAGGTACAGAAACCATCTCATACTGAGGGTCAAAGAGGACCCCTGCAGCTAACAGAAAGTGAGGTTTCTCAGCTCGACGAGAAACAAACCCGGGGGCTCCATCTTCCTTTCGGCGGCACCTCAGTCCTCCTCATCCCCTTGGAGCCCATCAGTTCCCAAGTGCTTTTTTTTAAATTAAGGTTTTTCCTTTTTGAAACTGAATCCTGGGCCTTGCTTAAGAGCAACAGGGTCAGCTTTTCTGGAATGGAACCTAACAGGTGTCTTCCTAAAATCTTCCACTAGAATCATCCTGGTCCATCCTAGGTCTCAGCATTAAGAGCACTTAACACGACCTCTGGGAAGCCCACAGATTAGCCTTGAACCCACTATAAAGACTCTGACAGCATCCCACGTTTCCCTTCATAGATTTATCATGCTGAAATACTTGTGAAATCCTTTAGTATCTACCTTCTCTAAGAATGTTTTATAATGTATGTTTTCGAGTATTTGCTAATACAATCTTTTCAGTAAGAGTTTTAAATAAGCCCAGTGTTTATAATACAAAAATCTCAGTTTAAGAACTTCACTAGTGTGAGGCACAGTGACACACAATTATAATCCCAGCTATGTGGGAGGCTGAGGCAGGAGGATCACAAGTTTGAGGCCAGCCTGGGCAACTTAAACCCCTTCTCTCAAAACAGAAAACAAAAAGGGCTGAGGATATAGCTCAGTGTGAAGACACGGGGGTTAAACCCTGGTACTGGCTGACAGGAAGGCTTCACTAATGAAATATGGGAGGCTCAAGTAACCCAGACAGAACTGCCCTAAGGTACACCCAACACCCTAAGAATCATAAGCTTGACTCACCTTCTGTAGTTTCTTAAAGGAAGATGCCTTCATGTTTTCTGACAATTTAACTGAAAAATACTATTGATTTTAAGGAACAAATACAAAATTAAGATGAAAGAAATTAAGCCTCCTGGATCCATATGTAATTTCTGAAACAAGGTTGGAATATTCAGGCATATATAGGAAAGGTAACACATCATGAGTGTCCAGGAAGAATGTTTTTTTCAAAAAACAAAACAAGGGCTGGGGGTTTAGCTCAGTGACCGTGTACATCCTGAGTTCGATCCCGAGTACCAAAAAAAAAAAAAAAAGAAAAAAGAAACATTTCCAAATCTTCCATACTACTCAAGCAGCACAATCATACCCTAAAGCAGCCAATGCAATCCCGTGGCACTTACACAAACGGCCATAATTTCTAGATCTTTCTCAAAAGAAAGGCATATTTCTAGGACTTATCACTTTAATATGGGTAAATATAGTCTCCCCTCTTAGTACTCCTTATGATCCAATCTGTAGCAGCACTATCTTCTTTAATGAGGCAAGCAGTTTAATTTACACTTAATTGTCACGGGGAAAAAAACCCAGTAAATTCTCAATTAATTTACTAGGTCAAGGCCGGGTGTGGCCCAGCACTCGGGAGACTGAGGCAGGAGGACTGCTGTGAGTTCGAGACCAGCCTGGGCTACAGAGTTCCAGGTGGGTCTCAAATACATAGTGAGACCCTATCTCAAAAAACAAAAGCAAAAAAAAAAAGAAAAAAAAATTACTAGGTCATCCAATTACAAAGGATACAAAATCTCTAAGTTGTCCAAATATTTCATCCACTTTTCCAATCTGCTCTTTGTTTTCTAAGTAAACTGGAGCATTGAAATAAGGCACCTTATTTTCATCTGTGGTACATTTACAAACTATGTCGTCTTCACAGGGATGCAGGAACTCTCCTAATACTGAAACAGAACAAGAAAATACTAAGACATGCAACTACTTCAGGTGATAGTAACCAACCTCTCTGGAAGCTTTTTTCCTAGCTACCTTGGGTTTCACTGCAACTGTCCTCTGAGGTAGAAAAGTAGGTACCAGTGTGGGCTTCCTGAGCTATCAGGCGAACCTAACAACACACTAGCCATGTGACCCAAAGGGAGGTACTCACCCCTACCCGCTTTCATTTCCTTAATAACACAGGAATCGGGTCTACATTTAAGCATATAACGTATTAGTAACATCTACTTAAACGTGACTGAGTGGAACACGAGTACGAGGCTGAGACCATCCAACCTGTGACAGCCATGCTATTATGACGACTAAAATTTCATTATACACCATATTCCCTTCTCTTCATTTTTATCTTTTCTCCGACCCCTACCGTGAATCACCCTTTGCACCTGTCTTTTTCCCCTTCTTCCCCAGTCCCTACTACTGCCTCTTTGCAAAAGATTCCTCCGTGTTTTTCAGGGAAGTCCAGAATCCCAAAGTAACTACTTCTACTAAAATACTCAATGCACGCCTGCAAAACTACCTCTCCATCTCCACACAAGGTCAAAAGCTACACTTCATTCCCAATATCAGACGAATGCTATCTGTATCCTCTGAAATCTCTCCTGTCTAAGCCTTCCACTTCTTCACGTCCCCATCCTAAGTCAGGCCCTCGCTGCCTCATGGCTACAATGCTAGAACGGCTTTCGGGCTGGGCACTTTGACTTGAGTTACTGCCTCCCTTCGACCCTGCTGGGTACTGATCACCCATTCTTAGACACTCTGCCTTTATGACCCTGACAAAGAACCTTAACTCTGAACCTCGGTTTTCTCACCTGTCCAATGGGGCAAGCACCCAGTGTTGCCTAATTAATCTCATCCTTTCAGCTCAACCTCAAGTTCCACCTCCATTACGCATTTGCTGTATCCTCCAGCTTTCTTGATCTCCTTTAGGCTACAGTCCGACCGCAGGTCAGGCGGAGCACGCCGCAGACGGCCCGCACCCGCTGTGGCACCTAACTGCTGCCAACACAACCCACGCCCTCCTCTCTCGCGCGGAGGCCGAGCTCCGAGGACGACATACAGACTACGTGCTCCGGCGGTCCTTGGTCCTGGCCCTTGTTGAAGCCTCCGCGGCCTCCGCCTCGTCCAA
>NW_022900937.1:2667359-2690086 GCF_012274545.1 Fukomys damarensis
CTCACCCTCGCCACGTGCGCCGCCGAGACCTGACGGGCACACCCACTCGCGGGCACTTCCGCCGCGCTGGACCTCGCCGGCCACCGTACAGCGACAGAGTGTTTAAAAAAGATTAGAAATTCGAATAACTGGTTTGCCCCAAGAACCAACCAGTCACTGGCGGATGCAGCCTCAGGGACGTTTTTCTAAGCAGCCGTAGACACCGGAAAAGAAGCGGTACTGTCTAACTTCACTAGTTTATGACTAGTAAACTAGATCAACCTCGCCAGTGGCCCACCGGAAGTGAGCACAGCGTCCCTCGCACATGACGTTTGCGGAAGTGTTGCGTGGCGTTGCCCCTGGAGACCGCAGAGGTCTGGGACCCGGCTCCTCTCCCGGGAGTCGGTTGTGCTGTTGGCCGGGCTTTCTCGCTTACCAGGCTGCAAGATGGTCCCGGGCCTCTCTCAGGAGTTCTCTGCCCACTGAAACCGGCCAGAAGAAGGCAGTGTCCGCGCTCTTCCCAGTTCCTGGGTTTTTTTTTTTTTTTGCTGATCTTTGAGCAATGCGCCCTTGTGGTCTGAATTGTACCTGTCTGTCTTGTCACGTTAGTTAAGGAGGGGAAAAGCCCCATGCAGTCATGTGTGTGTTTAAAGAAATGGTGTTATACGATAGAAAGCCAAGCCATGTTAATCTTTGTGCCGGATGGTGTATTCCTTCAAGTATGCTCTGAGCACCTTCAGCAGTGTATCAGTCCATGCTGGACGCTCCTCCCCCTTCTTAATCCTTGTCCCACAGCCACCAAACCTAATAAAGGTAGTGACTGACTTCACTTAGTAAATTTCGTTTACCTGTTTCATACTTGAATGCTCTGAGACCCCACCTTAAAATATGACCCCGTCTACCGCCTCTGGGAGATAGATATTGGTACCTTATTTCAGAAAGTCACTGTAAATGGGATTTTGAAAAACTAAACTTTACTCGGAAAATATTAGGAATTCGTTTATGTCGTCTACACTGAAATGTAAGATTCCTCCAGAAGTACCTAACAGCTGTATATAAAATGAATTTGGTAAATACATTTTAATTCAAATTTGGCTAATCTACCTTAAATTTTGTACATCATACAGGGATAGAATTTTCCATAATCACCCCTCTAATTTACACTGTCATTTACAGTAACATTAAATTCAGTGTTACAGTCTGTACGCGGTACCCCTCTTATTTCCAACTCAGTCTGATAAACTTGAACTTCAAAACCACCTGTCACCTGAGGAGGGGAAGAAGGATTGAAGGGAGGGGTGGGAAATGGGAAAAAATAATTAAGACATAATTTACAGGTACAAATTCCTCACGATGAGTGTGATCCTTATGTATGGCAAATATGTACTAATAAAATTTTAATCACCTTTTAGCTAACTACTCTATTTTACAAGTAAAGAACTGGCATTTAGAAAAGGGAAGTCAGTTCCCCAGCTAGTTAGACATACTCGAACTCTGGATCCTCACAATCCTAAGCCCTAAGGCTCCCCATCTAAGAATCTTCCTCTTTCTGAATTGTTCATCTTTCCAACTCTCCATCTGTGCTCATGATAGTGTCATACTTTCGTTCTCATCCATGAATTCAAACTTTCGAGCACTTTCCATTTTTATCACCGTGCCTACCCCAGCCAAAGTTAGCAATTTCTACTTCTTCTAAAGTAACTCTGTACACTCTCCAACCAATTACAGCCCTCTTGTCCCTGCCACCGTTCCTTGTGTTATTCCTACACTAAAGCATACTGTATCACCTGCAAGAATTGGATTGTCTCAAAATAGTAGCAGTGAACTACAAAATCTTGCATTCTGGGCGACTTTGTTACTTCAGACCAAATACTTTCAGACCTAACTTCTTTTCCACTCTATACTGCACGTGATGCCATACTGAGCTGGCTGAAATTGTCCTCTGCCAGCCCCACACTCGGGGCCCCGGGGAGCTCCTTTTCCCCTCAGCACCTGTCTGAAGTAGCACCTCTCCATCTCTGAAGCCTTCTGTGCAGTTTTATTCCCCTCCTGTGCGGTACACCGCTCCCTGCCCCATCACTCCAGCATCACTGCCTGATTCTCTTTCTCTTCCTTGTCAAACACTTCCTTCTGCTGGAGAAGCTCCAGCCACTGGTCCAAATCTTTTTAATGTTTTTCCTCAGGAGGAACCCTTGAAATAAGCGTCCTGTCACCAGAGCCTCTGCATTGCAATCACACACACACACACACACACACACACACACACACACAAGCACAATGAGAAAATTTTAATATAACGATTAATGACATTGTCAGCGTTTTGTTTTAAGACAGGATATCACCGTGTTTCCCAAGCAGGTTTGAACTTATGAGCTCGAGGGACCCTCCCGCCTCAGCCTTACAGGCACACAACATCAAGCCTATCTCAAAGCTCTTCTCACCAGCGTCGCTTGTCATCTGCACTACTTTTTAAAGCTGTAAGTCAGGATATTCGGTACATTTACATTGCTGTGCCGCTTGTGCTACTTTCAAATAGAAAATACTGCTTTTCTGTGAATCTGGTTTTGGGTGTATGGGGTAGGGGGAGTCATAGGGAATGAATCCAGGGCCTCACACATGGCAAGTAAGAACTCCATCACTGAACTACATTCCCAGCCCTTTTTAAAAATTGTATTACAAAAAAAAAAAAAGTTCTTGCTAAGTTGCCCAGGTTGGCTTCAAACTTGAAATCCTCCTGCCTCAGCCTCCCAAGTAGCTGAGACTACAGATGTGCACCACCATGCCCAGCTCTTGTTTTATTTTTTATTTTTTTGTTCAGTTTATTTGGCCACTCCATGTAGGCTAATAACATTAACTCACAAAGAAAAAATATTAACTCATAAAGAATATCCAATACAAATGGGGACTTCAACTTTTCCTTTACATCTAGTAAATATTGCTGTTTGATTGTAATGAATGTTGATTTCCTTTTATAGACCTAAATGTGTAAAATCATTGACCTATTTATTGTGGAATACTTGAGATGATTATCTTTTGTGTATATTCACTCAGTTCTGAGCTTGAAAACCTCACACACAGATTTCATTTTCATCTGAATTGCTACGGCTTCTACCTTTGCTGCTAATGCCCGAAGAAGTTGAAAAGCAGGGCAAAATGTTTATCCCTTTATGATGAGCAGCAGGATGCTTTTCTTTCACAGAAACTCAGAACATATGAAAAGGCAAACATTTTACCAGGGGTTCACAGGCGTAAATTCACAAAGCTCTTCCTTCCCTCAAATTCAGGCGCTCAGGCTGAGGAGGCTCCGGGACACGGCCCTCATCCAGCCCCATAAATCGTGTCGAAGACGGAAAAAGAAAAAAGACGGAAAATTTGGTTCAATTTTTTCCTGCACCTCTTCCACGTGGTTTTCAGTAAAATTTTGATACTTCCTCGCAAATGCAGGCAGCAGTGGAAACATCAGGAGATCTCTTTTTGCCATATGATTTTTCCAAAGACCAATGTCTATTTCAATTCTAGAGTCTTATCACTCTGAGTCCAAAGGGTTTTCTTAGGGCCCTGAAAATGCTTTCTCAACTTTTTCACATGATAAAAATGTCCATAAGTAGCCCAGCTTCTCCAGCCAGTCTCCATCTTCAAAGCATTGGGTAAAATCTGCCTGTTTTCTGGGAAACACTCTTCTGCTCAACACTCTGAAGCACTTAAATTTGTGTTGTTTCTTTTCCTGTGCGGTAAATTATTCCAACACTTAGTGGTTGGAAACACCAAACATTGTCTTGCATAATTTCTGTAGGTCAGAAATTCAAGAGTGTCTAACTGGGAAGTTCTGGCTCAGGTTTTCTCACAAAGTTGTAGTCAAGATATCAGTCCTGGCATACTAGGAGGTCAAGGCAGGAGGATCACAAGTTCAAACCCAGCCCGGACAATTTAGTGACTCACTTAGAGGCCGTGTCTAAGTTTAGAGGGACTGGGGGAAGATCAGTGTGAAGGTCTGAGTCAATTTCTGGTACTGGAAAAAAAAAAAAAACAAACCAGATGTCCACCATCTGTGCAGTCATCTGAAGTCTTCATCAGGACTGTGGGTCCCTCCTGAGCCGGCATGCTGAGATCCCTGAGGCACCAGGCAGGAGGCCTCACTTCCTTGCTCCGCCGGCCTCCTTTATGAAGCCCCTGAATGTTTATACGCCATGGAAGCTGGCTTCTCCCCAGAACAAATACTTTGCTAAGCCATAAGATTGATGCATGTGGCAGGAGATGGTTACACGGTTTACGTAAAACACATTCTTTTGGGGGGGGATCAAATTTGGGTGTCCTTGTGCTTGCGAGGCAGGTGGTGGAACCGCTGAGCTAAATCCCCAGCCCTTAAAACACATTCTTGAGTGAACTGGCCTGTGTTTCACAAGGGCAGCCATTTTTATAATGTCATCCAGAAGTCTTTATTTCAGCTCCACAAGCATCTGACACCAGCATCTCTCTGGGAAGAAAGCAATGTGCTGTAAACACATTAGCATTTTCTTTTTTGGGAGGGAGCAATCAGGGAATCGTCCTTGGTGGACCATTACCAGTACAGACATACCTTTTCCTTCCAATATGAAGACAGCATTAAATATATCATTATTTTGCTTATTTGGGCCCAGATTTTACAGCAGAAACGTTTCCTTGAATTTCATCATAGTTTATGAATCTCACAAATGCTACCGTTATTCCTGTCGGATGAGCCATCTCCCTGGGTGAGAAGTTGTCAGGGGATTTGATCTGTTGAGCCTTCGGGTGATGCGTCAGCAGTCTCACCAATTTCCCTCATTCCAAAAGTGGGGCCTTTCTACTTCTATTGCATCGCGTTCTGGCATTTCACTCTTTATAACCCTACAGCCTAGACCGGTGAGGTTTCCACTAACTGTGGGGCTTTTTCCTTTTCTGGCCAAAAAGTTTTACTACTAAACACCTTGCTCTCTGGACCTTTTCATTGAAGGTGACTTAAAATTAGTTTATTCTGGGTTCCCATTCACAAGTATCTCCTCCTTCACTATGATTTGTAGTTGAGTGTTTTTTCAGTTTTCCTGGAGCCATGCCTGCATTTACAATTTGGAACTCTCCCTTGCTATTCTTCATTGTTTGTCACAATTACTGAGGCTTAGAATTCTCTTCTGTTTCCGACTTCATCTTCAAAATTAACTGCTGTGGACTCTTGGTCATGTTCGTAACACACAAGTGCTACTAACGTATGGTTGACCTGAAAGGCGTGTTGACACACGTCAAGTACGAGAATGACAGCTTATTCCAGCTAAGATGAGGAGGATCACCAAGTGGAGGAAAGTCAGAGCCTGAGAGTCAGGGCTCCCCATGCAATGTCTGAGGGGCCTGAACTTCTGCGATAAAGAACAAAGGAGGAAGTTATGGGAAAGTGGCCATTACAATCCCATGGGTTGGCGAGAAGGGCACAGGTTGTTGTTGGTTATTGATTGATCATCAAACACTCCAGGTAAGAACTGGGATAAGAAGAAAAAGTCTCTCACTGAGGGTCTTTGTTACATCTATGGAGCTAAAGAGTCTGCGCTGGGGTCAGAGTGACCTAGGTGACTGCCTCGGTCTCAAGCCTCATGCTTCCTTGCGTGAAAAAATTCTGTAACCTCATTTCAGTTTTCTGTGTGAAATTTTATGTCCTTCCTCAGTATAAAAAGCCAAACTCAATGGCAATCACAAGAGAAAAGTGAAGTGTCCAAAATGCAATTCATTTTTGACCCACAAACTCCGTGCTTGCAATGTTTACAACATTAGCAAAGCAACAGCGGTGTGTGTGAGTCAAGGCACATAAAACTGTTTCCCTGGCATTAAGATTTGACCCCTGATTTCCTGCTACACTCATATGCTCAGGGGGCGGATGCCAGAGGAGGCCAGGGAAGCTGGACATGTAAGTCAAGAGGGAGACGTGACGTTGGCCATCTGCCACTCCTCCCTCTGCAGCTCAGCACTCACCAGTTGTCCAAGGCTTCTGCCATCCCTGTTAAGTATGGTGATCAGTGAGCATGGTTTGATGGAGCATTGGCACACAGGTGAACAGCCTCTAGCAAAATTGCCAACAGGGCCTCATGGTCACTAGCTCTGCAAGTACTGGCATTTTATAGAGAAGGAAGCTCAAAAATGTAAAAGAAAAATATTTTCTGAAAGTCTAGTAACCCCTCAGAGCTGCCCTCATGGTACTGCAGAAACCCATACAAGACCATAAGCTTCTGAATTCTATGCACCCACCACTGTGGCTGGCATCAATTTGATGCTCAGTGAGTATTTGCTGAACTGAACTGAACTCTTCTCTGATCTTTGAACTTCTGCCCATCCCCTAAGATCCTACTTGTCAACAAATGACTAAAGAGATCAAAAAAGAGATGGAAGGACAAGACAGTGTACGTGATGCAATAAAAATGCAGTGAATGTTAGTTTGTTTTTAACACACCGCCATTAATCCCTCTAAATACTCCTGAGCACTTCAGACACATTTATCCCACTGTTCTCGGCGCCTTCTGAAGCAGTTCCAGAAGTCTTCTTTCATGAGTGTATTTAGTTGTGCTTCGAGGCTGCCTTGCTGTCCTCAAACAATGCAAAATGTTGACATTTCATGGTCGTTTTGACTGTGGGGAAGAGCCAGAAGTCATGTGGTGCTAGTAGGCCCAGTGAATAAGGTGGATGAGGACCACAAAATGTCTTTATCTGACCAAAACTGCTAAACCAGAAGCACTGTGTGACACAGAGTGTTGTCATGATGGAAGGTGAAATAGTGTGCCCATTTTACAAGCCATTTTCGATGCACATCATTCCCTAAATGCTCAAATACTCCTCAGAATTCATCTTCAAATTCCTGGGTACAAACTCAGCTAGTGTGACTCTGTCAAAGTCAAACACAAATCACCTTTCCCTTGGTGCTGGATCCGGACTGTGGGCTTCTTCAAGAACCAGATGATTACCATTGAGAAGACCGAGCCTTGATCTCAGGGTCACAACCGTAGACCCCAATTTTATGTCCTGCAGTGATGTTTCTTAAAAACCTGGAATTTGAAGTAGCACAATAGGGCAACTCCAGTGAAACTGACAAAACGTTGTGCTGATGCATTTTTTAATAGTGCATGATTTAAAACACACCTTTTTCAACCATAGCTCACAACTGCACTGCACCAGCGGAAACTTGTCCCACGCTGTCACTAACGGTCTGTGTGCAGCTACTCGTGCTGAAGACCCCGGCCCTTCTGGACGGCACTCACCAGCAGCAGCGACTGCATTTTTTATCACATCACGGAAGTGCAGGCTAATGATGAGCTCCAAGGCCTAAGAAGGCACGCATTCAGCGATGTTACTGAAAACTTAGACAATCGAACTGAAATACTTGGAAAGATGATATCGTGAATGACAGAAATGCTGCTAGGAAATGGGCTGAAAAGTTTTATATCAGAAGAAAATTTTAGGACGGCAGCAAGCTGATGTTAAATTGGAAACCACAGGGGTGGCGGGGAAGGGAAGGGAAGAGAGTTACGGTGTACCGGGTAGTTGGACCAACTCCCCACCATGAATGTAATAATTAGGTACTGCAGGCATATGCTAATAAAAATAAAGTAACAGACAGGAAGCAACGTGAACTCCTGACTTTGTGCTTGTGAGACAGGCGCGGTGCCACTGAGCTACATCCCAGCCCTAGTTACAGTATTTTATAATAAACACAGACACCATTTTATCCATAAATCTCTAACAGGATATTTTAAAATACAAACATAATACCATTACCTAATGAAAGTAACAATGTTTTAGCACCTGGCAGTATCCAGTCAATGTAGATTATTCCCAAGTTATTTCAAACTTTTTAATGGTTGAAGCAACCAAATGAAGGTCAAAACAAGGTCCGTGTCCCTACAGACACTATTATATGGATGTCTCTAAACTCCCTTTCATTCTGGATCAGTTTCCTTTCTCGTGGATGTGTGTGTGTGTGTGTGTGTGTGTGTGTGTGTATGTGGTACTGAGGGACCCATGGCTTTGCACGTCTTGCACACACTACGCAAGCACTCCCCAATTCAGCTACACCCCCTAGCCCTGCCTCCCTATTTTTACGGCCTGTCTTTCTTGAAGAAATTGATTCTGTTGTCGCTTCCTGTTGCCTCCCTGACTGCATCCCCGGGGTGGTGTATATCGTGTTCCCTAACCCTCTGGATTCCCTATAAACTGGTAGTGAAATCTGAGAACTTGATCATGTGCAGATTCACTTTCCCCCCAGAATTCTTCCTAGAGCCTCCTTATGTCCTTCCCGTGAAGAACGATAGGTTGGACGTCCATGAGGAAAGACGTCGAGCCTGCGTGTCTTCTTTCTGACCGACTGCCGATCTCTCTGTTATGAAGTCATCCCTGCCAGCCAGCGCCTCACCTCACGGTTTCAGCAGCTCCTGATGACCCTCGCCAGGTCAAATGGGGATTTACTCTGCCTATCACCCCTTCTGCAACCAGTGACTGGGAAGTTCTTTGCTTTAGAAAATATTCTTATTTCAATGCATACAACTTTTTCTTTTTAATTCATAAAATGCTAAACCTTGGGCTTATGGGAGCCCCTTCAAACTGGGTCCTGTGTTAGTGTCACTGACCGGCCTCTGAAGCTTCCTCCCTCTGACACAAACGTCCACGGCTCACTGCCCAACTCATCCCAGCCGTGAGACCAGCCCTTTCTCCAAAGAGCTTTCTCATTTTTCCCAGTGTTGTGTAGTTGCCTCTAGACTATCATGACTTCTAAGCTCTAGCAGTGGACAAAGCTGGAGGAACATTTTTAAAATTGTGGTTCATAGCAATAATTCTGATTCACAGTTAGCATCATTATTATTATTTGCAATAGCACGCATACAGTATATATGTATTCATCATCAAATAAGTATACATACTTTCAATAATAAGACTATTGAGTACTCCACAGTGCGATAAAAATATGGTGAATATTTAAGTTTTTTAAAAATTATTACAGTAAAAGACGTAATTGTACTCAGAAGATATAATTCAATCACAGCATAATGAATTCTCCATATATTTAGTAGTGTTTTCAATATGATATACCTTTATTTTTACCATCTGCAGTCTTCACCCTTAAAGCGAAAAATATAGTTTTACCTTACCAAAAAACAAAAAACCTACTTCCGTGTAATCTGTCTCCCCTGGAAAACAGAACAGAGGCTTTGTTCCCTTAGCACAATGGGGCAATCGGCCTCTGCAGGAGAAACCCTTCCCATTGGTTGCCTCTCTCAGCTATTTACTGGGAAGGTCATTTTTTGTTTAAATTACGGTAAAACTCTGGCTTTTAGCCAAATTCCTTGAGAGTTCAAAAGTACAAGGCTCTGTAGGAAGTTCACTCTTTTTAAATATTTTTTCAGAGGTTAAAAATTAAATTTCAGAAGACTTCCTAGGACAGACAGTCTGCTGTGGAGACACGGACCCTGAGCACATCCAACATGAAACTTGCTCCGGTTGTTCTGTTGCTTCTGTGCTTCTGCTTAAGTTCCTGTGAGGTAAGTAATTCAGTCTTTAGGAAAACTATATTAAGTAGATATTTTAAAGCTTATTAAAAAATAGAAAATGTCTTAACAGATATGGTTTAGATTTAATATGATATAATTCACTTACCAAGAATACTGTTATATAAAAAATTGCAAGTATCTAGATAAATATTCTGATTTAAAAGTTTTAAGAGGCTACTTCTTTCTATATGCTTGTATGTGTGCACAGACATTGACTGGGACAATAATTTTACTAAACTAGCCTATGAAGTACTGTTCTATTAAATCAGCAAGCATTTACCGAGTTCCTTCTGTGTGTTGAGGTATAATGCTAGGGAAATAATAGGACTGCTCTCTGCCTTTGGTAGCTTTTAGTAAAGTTGTAGAAAACTAATATAAAGGAAGTCCTAACCCGGGTTTAAATTACATTTGAAAAAGCAAAAGAAGGGAATGTTACGAACTGTGCAGACATTCCTTGCTTAGAGTGGAGTTATGTTCTGATAAACCCGTCCTAGATTGAAAAGACCTTAAATCAAAAGTGCAATTCAGTACAGCTGAAAGTCACAGAGTAGTGTCCCGCTGTCCTTAGACTTGCTCAGTGCACAGCAACCTGCGGCAGTGTTGAGGGCTTCACCCAGTTCGCTAAACACGGGGCTGAAAGTGATGGGCATTTCATGTCCAAACAACGCTGGGACACAGCCCTGCGTGGACCGTGGAGAGTGATTTATCCTCTCAGCCCATGGCTTAGAGGGAGCTGTGGCGCCGGGACAGTGCCCTGCACCGTGAGAGTCTGCTAACACAAGTCACCCGCCGGAGGGACTATCCGATTCCAAGTCCAGCTTTCTCCTGGTTATGGACGGCTTTTACCCCACCATAAAGCCCAAAATCAATGAAAGGAGCCGTCTATATACATTCGATTACCAAAAACGGTGCAAATAAAGGACTTTAATGCGGGGACAAATCACCCAGCGGTGAGAGGCCAGGAAGAGACGATGGATCAAGTGGGGTTTGCACAGAACCTGCAACTCTAGATTAGATTTGATCTGTGCAGGAAGAGGTGATGCTTCCCAGCCCTTCCAGCCAGCGAAAGCACCAAGCACAAATGCAAGCAGAAGCGCTGGGCTCCTGTGGATCGATAAACCCACAGTGTGGACTCGGCAGAAGCTGAGACTAAGTGACACGTGACTACGAGGTCGCAGGGGGTCTGTGCCGGTTAAAAATGCTTAAAACATTTAAAGTAGCCGTTGAGGATGGCCAGCTTTGGTGGACAAGGTGTTCTGAGATGACATTCCAGAAATATTTTGTCTTACAGAAGCACCTATGTTTAAGAAACTACTTAAGAAGTCAGAATGGCATATTTTCTATTTCCTATAAGTTCTAAAATGTTATCAATATAGTGTTATAATATAGAAAAATAGAAAGAAACTAATTGCTCAGCGATGAGAAATTGATTAAAGATTATATCTCCATAAGTAAACTACTATGCAGCCAATGAAATGACTTGATTCTGTATTTATTGACATAAAGTCCTATTGCAATCTTATTTTTGATAAAGAAAAAAAAAGCCAGGAGTTGTGTAATCCCAGTAGGTGCACACCCAGGAGGCTTGTAAACCCAGTATTCTGGGATGCTGAGTCAGGAGGATGGTAAGTTTGAGCTCAGCCTGGGCAAGTTAACAATTTAGTAAGACCTTATCTCAAAAAAAATTTTTTCCTTATCTCAAAATTTTAAAAATTTAAATGAAAAAAAAAAGGTTGATGATATAGCTCAGAACAAAGGCCTGGGGTTCGGTGCTGAGTCCTGGGGGAAAAGAAAGAAAGAAAAAAATATACATACATAGATCTGCATAGATATATAAGCACATAGGCATAAATGGATAAACTGTTTGCATATGTATGAAAATTAAAAGTTCTTGCAGGGTATATCTGACAGTTGAACCTGATTAGTCAATTTAATCGGCCTGGGAGCCTCCTAGGAGATTAGTGAGTCACACTTCTGGAGCATCTGGGTGGGTCGTGGAGCCGTGGCCTCAGGGCCTGAGTTTAGTCCCTGTCCCTTCCTCTCCAGTGCCGTCCCCTGCACTGCTCCCTACCACTCTGAACTAAGGAGCTGTGGTCTGCCACACACCCCTCTGCCTGATGTTTCTTCCTTGGAGCCAGCTGGCGGTAGACTGAAACCCTGAAACCCTGAGCCAGGTTTAAGCTGTGGCTGTCGACAGCAACAAAGCCAACCAATACAGTGTGTATCAAATAAATGGCTTCTGTGGATAATTGGATCCTGATGATTTTGTTTTTTATTCCTTATATTTCTAAATTTTAAAATTCAGAAAACATACTCATTTTTATTAAAATGAATGTACTTATAAAAGTAAACTTAATTTTCAAAAAATAAATATTCTGAGTCCTAGAACTTCTCATTCCTAGAAGAAAAACATTAAAAAAATACATATAATAATATTTCACGAGGAAAAAAAAGAGCCTCTTTCAATTGTCCTCCAAAAATAAGTCTTCAATCGTTCAAGAAATAGCAAAGATTAATATCAAGTGTGTGAAACTTTCAGAACTTCTTACTTTATGAAAGAGGAATTTTTAAACTCACCTAATGAGAATTAAACATGGAATCTATTATAGACGCAACCTGAGTGTATTCAAATAGCTTAAAAATGTATCCCTATGTTTAAACTGCGTCACTTGCTGATTACCGAAAGAATGAGGAGGTAAATCTTTTGGACACAGAGTGGCCAAGTGTAGGTATTGGAAAGCAAGTCTCAAATCTGCCTCCCAAGGGCAGAGTATGGAGATATTTATGGGCAGCGGAGCGGGGAAAGGTGACTAGGTGTAGGACGGACCTGCTGGTCTATGTGTGCACACTCAGACTTCGTGGAATATCGCCATCACGATCCACAACTCAGAGGCACTGCTAATCCTCTGACACTGGTGGGTTTTAAAGTCAACAAAAAGCGACTGACTGAGAGCAGATAAAACAGATTAAGTCTGGGGGGTTTATTCAGATTTTCTTTCAATGTAGTTCCCTCCTTGTCTTTGTTCACCTTTCTTTCTCTTTTGTTTGTTTTTGTTGGTGGTGATAGTGAAAGTGGGGTGGAGCTCAGGGCTCATGCACACTACGGAGCTACTCCCAACCCCGACTTTCATTCTTGAAGGACTCGGAGTGGTGACCGATTCTGCTGTGTCTGTCTGGACCCGGGGGTGTATCTGGCTTAGGCGTTTCTGTTCATTCGGTAGTCGAGTCCCGTGGGCAGGTGATGTACCAGCGTCACAGACCACCCTCATCCCTAGACCAGGAATGTGGGAGATGGTGACACGGTAGGCTTTAAACAGTGTCTAACAAAGGAAGTGCACAATATAACATTCAATATATCAAAGAAATCATTCATTGCTTATCCTTAGAAAACTGACTTCTGAACAGCAACTTAAATTCATCAGGGACTCACTCGGTCCACCAAGAGAAGTCAGTGTCTGGAGTCTGAAGTCAGGCAAAGTTTGGGTGATTTCAGTGAGTGTGTTCTTCTGCCCTATGATTTCCATTTCCTGTAATGCTCCTGTGCATGGCACACAGTGGACTCGATGATTTCTTCAGAACAAATTTAACTCCCGTGTGGTGGATCCATGGCTTGACTCCGTTCAGTTTTACCGAGAAACAGGTCTCTAGTAGCACTTCATACGGTCCTGTCCAGTAAATCTGGAGCTGTTCTTCCTCACGTTTGCTTTTCCAAGATGTCATTGAAACCCAGCCTCCAAGACAGAAGTGATGCAAAGTAACATCTGTAGGAAACATCAGTCTTCTAAAAGCAAACTTTGCCCCGCAGTTAGAGCAGCTCCCAGTGAGTGCACATTTCAGAGGGTTCAGCTGAAGTTTGCTTCTAGGGGCCACCTTGTCTGAAGTAAAGCAACTGGTAATGCATTACACCAGTTAAACTAGTTTCCTGACAAACTGTAGCTAGTCTTTTTAAGAGTGTGGTCATTTTCCTTCACTGCTACAAAATACCTGAGATCATGAGCTTCTAAGGAGAATGATTTATTTTGTCTCGCACTCCCCGAGGTTTTGGTTCATTGTTGAGGAGTCCTACTTGGGCCTGTGAGACAGAGTATAGCATGGTGGAGCCACATGACTGGGGGGGCCTGTCCACCTCATGACCACCAGGAAGCCAGAGGAGAGACAGGAAGGGGCCAGGGTCCAATGTCCCCCGAGGTCATGTCCCCAGTGACATAACTTCCTCCCATCAGGTCCAGTCCTAATGGTTCCCAGTGGTATCAGGGTCTGGGCACAAAGCCTTCCACACTTGTTGGGAGACATTTGAACTATAGCCAAGAGTATGAGTCAAATTCTTCTGCTTTGCCAGTAGATAGAAAGTTGCTGAGAAATGTATTTTCCAACAAATGTGTCAGGCACCTGTTACTTATTTTTGCCATAAAGGCCCCTCCATTGTCAATTAGAACTGATATGGGCAGCCTGAACCTAGGAATTGCTTCTTTCAGTAAGGTATTAACATCTCCATAACCTTTTCAGACCAACAAAGCAAAGCCTCTTCTGAACCTATAAACCATTCACAAATACTAGTAGGTACCTGGATATCCTATTGGCCCTTGGCACCATAGGGAAGTCAATTTGCCAGTCTTAGCTAATTCTGATTGAACTCTGTTATTATGGGTGGGGCCCTGTTTGGGGGTTATTTTTGGCACATAGCATGTATCTTTGACTCGCCCTTTGGAAAGTCCTTCTGTACCCACTGGAGAGTGGCATCTCTCCGATATGTCTTTTTCTCCAGTAGATGCCCAGAGACAAAGACTGTACCTTGTTACTGCAAATGCATCCCCCTTTCATCCATCTGGAGTAGGCATCCTAGCAGCAGTCAGGCGGCCACTCAAATCCCCACTCCTGGGCCCTTTCTAAGTCCTCAGAGAAGTGATATTTTGTTAAATACACATCAGGAATCAGGAACATTATTTAGAACTTAGGCCTGGCCACTAGCTTTCTAGCCTGATCTGCTCCATTATTTCCTCGAGATGTCCAACAGTTTGATTCCTATGTCCTGAACTGAATAATGGATGATAGACAGCTACTTAGGCTCCAGGACAACTCTAATACTCCTAAGACTTCTTTGGCATGTTCAGTTTCTTTTCACGTATGGCCAGCAGTCCTCTCTCTCCAAGTGGCCCCATGAGGTGGGGAGCACAACTCAGTCATTAAATCATGCCCACAGAATGCCTGAGGCCCTGGGTGCAGCCCCCAGCACCACCACCACCAACAGCAACAACAAGAGAAAGGGTTCCATGGATGTAGACCATTGAAAACACACGGTTGGCATTCCCGTCCTTACCTAATGAAGACCCTTGTCTGAGCTCTAAGACCTGCCTCTGTGCAGGAGTCCTGGTGAAAGGACGTCTGATTCTCGTTATCTCTCGAGGGGCTACCACTCCGTGCTCAGCTTCACCTGCCTTGGTCCATAAAATCCCTCCTGTCTGTGAGCAGCTCATGATCTGCATTCTCCTGGTACTGTTAGCTCGGGATGGCTGGGATAAATGTTTTCAATTACTTAGATATGATCATGTACAGGTTCTTCAGTATCAGCGGGATGCAGGTGGCTGGATTAAGGCTGAGACTGCTTTCAGAGGAACATTAGAATTGTGCTTTTAAAAAAAAATGTGTCCTTGAGACCAGAACTGTGAAGCAAGTAAACCCTCCAAACAAGGTGGCAAGTAAGTATAAAAGTTGGGGTACCACTGGACGGATGTCTTCCACAGTCTGGTTAATTAACCTTAAGTCTTGCACAAAATAATGCTCCCTTGCACTTGGCTTTTGCACCAGTAAAGTTGGAGTGTTATATGGAGACCAGCAAGGATCTGTGAGGTCAAAAACAAGACAGATGGGGCCAGGGATTTAGCTCAACGGTTCTGCTGCCTGCCTTGCAAGCACAAGGACCCAAATTCAATCCCCAGTACCCCCCAAAAAAACAAAAACAAGAAATATGGCCCATGAGGGGTAAGCCAGCCAGCTTGTTCCCTGATTTGGCACTATTTCATGTTTGAGTTTTCAACTTGCACAAACGCTAATGTACAGGCAATGCTGACTTTGTCCTGGCCTTCCATCTTCCCAGAGCACCAGTCTTACTTTTCTAAGACCTCAGCTCGGATTCCGTAGGATGCTGTTTAGTTTGTTTCAGCAGTGCGGCTTAGAGGGCTCAAGCCTGTGCTGGTGGCACTGCAAGGCCCATGTATGCAGGCACCAAGATGAGTCTGGCATTTACTTTAGTCAAAACTCATCCCAGCAACAGGAGAGGACATCCAGACACATGTAGGAAATGTCTTTCTCATTTGACAAGCCATGAGTTAGAGGAGTGATTTCTGCTAAGTCTGCTGTGAAAAGCAGTCGTTTCAGAATGTTTGGAAAGCTGAATGTTCAAGACTCAGAATGTGAGCTTCATATTGATTACAATGTCCAAAGTGTGCCCCTGTCGCAGTCTTCAGGGGCTCCACCTGAGAGGGTTCGGGATCATTATCAGCCATCTGGGACATCTGGTATATTGCCTGCGTTCCATGCTCTTCGGGAATCTGATTTGGGTTGGGCGCCCTTTCCTCCAGGAGCCCTCCTGCCTGCATAGGTTCCCTGGAGCAGCTCCTCCAGTAGAATTCAGTGCTTGGGGCCAAGGGCCACTGACCTTAAGTTGGGTTCTTCCTCACAGCGAGCTCGAGGGTGGTCCCTGAGTCAGTGCAACTACCAGCAAAGCAGCCTGTGCTTTGTCCCTCATTGTCCCTTTCTTTCCTAGACCTGGCCCCTGCAGTTGAAAACCTGAAAGTCACTTTCAATCACTCTAGACCCTGGCATCCCTAGGCCCCCTTCTACCTTTTGCAAGGTCTTTTGTATACCCAGGGCACTCTGTCCAATGAAAGGCATATTTCTCATTTTCCAATTTCAGCTGCCTCTGGGTCTACATCTAGGGATCACTACGTAGATCTAAAATTCTAAAAATTCTGAAGCATCCTTGCTAGGTTTTTGTTCCATTTCCTGTGCTTTATTTAAGCTCCTTCTCCTTGTAGTGCCTTTTCAGAGCCCTGCTGAAGCACAGTCCAGATAATGCTCGTTAGGCTCTCCATCCTCTGATCTACTGCAATTGCAGTGTTTTCCTGAATCAGCAATAAGTTGTTCCCCTTTCCATTTGAATCAGGCAAGATAAGTTTCTTTGTCTTTCCCTCCTGTTGGACCATAATCTTACATGGCCTCTTCATGGTCTTCATGGTCTTATTCTGGAATGGTAACATAAAAGATAGAATACAAGATATTTCATCCTAAGATATTTTACCTGTTTGCAAAATAAATCAAACTGTAGAATTGTATTATAATTTGAGGATTTGTTTGCAGACTATTTTTCCTCCTTAATCTAAAGAATATTGTTGCCACCCACTACTGCAAGAAAAAAACCTGTTACCTTGGACCCACACGAAGCCCACTGGGTTGTGTTCACCAATACTAGGCTGTTTTCAGCTACAGATTCACAGAAAGGAAAAAAGTTAACAATTTTTGTGGCTTCAGGATTTGGACACAGCCCATCAGAAGTATATTCTTGTTACTTATGCTGAGCTCAAACTGGATCTCAGAAACCAAATGTAACCAAATGGGCCATCACAATAAAGACAAATCCAGAGCTTTCTTTTGGAAGTCAAACCAGAATCAGTGTCCCCAAAGCTGGACCTTTGCAGTGAAGGCCAAGTCACGAGGAGGGAGAAATACATGGCCACGTGTACCAGAGTTACTGATTGGGCAAGGCACCGGCCACACGGACAGAACACTTCGCTCTGCAGAGTTGTGTGCTGAACGTTGGGGTCCAGAGCCAGGGAAAGGCATGGGATCCGGCCCAGGGGCTGCTCAGACTCAGCCTCAGAGGCTCCGGCTGAGCGGCAGACCCAGCGTGAGTGTGAAGTCAGGGCCAAGGCAGAACTGCAGTGCCTGGTGCGCACGGAAGGAGGGCCCAGGTCAAAACCGTTTCCAAAGACCAAGAGAGGTTTGGTTTTGGAAGATCGGTTTCATTCTTCCTCTCTCTTCTCCCTTTCCCCCTTTCTCTCTCTCACCTTGAATTCACCTCCTCTTAAACCCTACCTGGACACAAGCGGAAGGAACTGACACTTCAGAGAACACAGGTAGTAAAGAATAGAGTTTTCAAAAATATGCAGTTAAGAAAAGCCATTGAACAGCTTCAGACTACAGCAAGCCACAAAGATGGACCCAGAGCAGAGAGGAACATCCGATTTCAAGGTTTACTACATTGTAAGATTCAAAGTCTCCATTTTCATCCAAAAACTGTGGCGCAAAGATACGAGATGTGAGAAAACCTGGCCCATTCACAGAAGAATCTCGCTGAGGAATCACAAACTTAGAACTTACTAACAGGAGTCTTTAAAGCAACTATGTTTTCATTTTTAAAAACACTTTATTGAGTTATGATTGACATACGCTATGTTGTACATGTTTAATGCATTTAACTCAGTGAGTTTGGAGACAAGTGTACAGCTGTGAAAATACTGCCACCATCTAGGCCATAACACACCCTTCATCTCGAAAAGTCGCCTCTCACTGTGCACTTACCTCTGTGTGTGTGTGTGTGTGTGTGTGTGTGTGTGTGTGTGTATGTGTGAGAACACAGTGAAAGCCTCCCTCCTGGAAAATGTTAAGGACACAAGACAGTGTGCTAAGGGGCTCTGCTGCACAGTGGATCTCTAGGAACTGTTCATCCTGCACAACCCAAACGCTCAACCTTTGTCTAGCATCTCCCTGTTCCCACCCCCATTCCTTGGCAACCACAATTCTGTTTCTATGAGTTTGCCTATTTTAGATTTCAAACATGAGTAGCATGTTGTAAAATTTGTCTTTCTGTGTCTGTCTTAATTCGCTTAGATGAATGTCCTTTAGACTCATCTACACTGTTGTCAATGGTGGTATTTATTCTTTAGGGCCAAATATTCTACTGTGTGTATACATCATGTTTGACTTGTTACTGGTGGGTATTTAATTTGCTTCCATGTCTTGGCTATGGAGAACGAAACTGCTATCAACATGGAAGCACATTTTCGGAATTCTTGCTTCATTTCCTTTGGAAATATGCCCAGAAGTGGGGTCATAAGTGATTCTGTTTTCAAGTTGAAAGGAACCCGCATTCTGCTTCTCATAGCAGTCGCACAATGCACCTTTCACAGTGGACAAAGGTCCCATCTGTGAGTTTCATCACTTGACAATCACCATGCTAGTGGGGCTTTGATTTTCATCGCCCTGCTGACCGTAATGCTAAGCACCTTTTCGGTCTGTTAGCCATTTTGTGTCTGCTTTGGAGAAAGCCCTATTCGACTCTTTACCCATATTTTCAATCACTCATTTTTCTGGTTGAATTGTTTGAATTCCCCATGTATTTTGGGTATTAACCTCTAATTAGAAGTGAAGTTTGCAAATATTTTCTCCTATTCTGTATGCTTCCTCTTCATTTTGCTGTTGTATCCTTTGCTTTGAAGATTTTTAGTTTGATGTAGTTCCACTTTTCTATTTTGTCTTTTGTTCTTTAAAAAATCACTGCCAAGACCACAGTATTTCTATTTTATTCCGAGTGGTTTCTATTGAAACATCGATTTGCCAATCTTTTCTTCTGCAATGTCCAGTCTGCTGTTCATTGTATACAGTGTATTATGACAACCTCAGATAGTGTAGCTTTCATGCCCAAATCTCATTTTGGGTCTTTTTCATCTCACCAATGTCTAACTTTTCCAACATACGGAATAATGACTTTTACCATTTCTGCCTGCTTGTTCTAAAATCTGTGCTGGAACCCTAGCTATGTTTCCATTGATTTTTCTCCCTATTATGGGCCATCTTTTCCAACTTCCTCACATTTTTAGGATCTTTAAAAATTTTATGCCATACAGTATGAATTTTACCTCTATCAAATGCCACGTGTTTTTGTTGTTGTTGTTATTGATCTTCCTGCAAACACACAAAGCTTTGTTCTGGGACACAGTTCAGTTGCTTGGATCTTTGGTTGCTGGATCTTTTCCGATCTTGCTCTCCAACTTTCTCAGGTAGGATCAGAACACTCGGTCGTGCTCTAAGGAGCCCCCACTGTACTGGGGATTGAACCCAGGGCTTTCAGACTGAGCTACCTCTGCAGCTCCTTCTTATTTTTCATTCTGAGACAAGGTCTCACTAAATCACCAAGTTGTCTGGATTAGGCTTAAATTTGTGACCCTCCTGCCTCAGCCTCCCAGGGAGCTGGGATTGCAGGTGTGCACTCACATGCCCGGCTCGGGAGGGGCCTCACAGAGCCCCTGAGCTTCGCTGCTCTTTGTCCCATGAACTGCAGCTGCGCTGCTCCCTCAGACTCCTGGCCCCAAATCCAGCTCTTGGGGAGCCCCGGGGCTCAGCCCAACTCCTTCTCCTGGGCCACAGCCTGCAACTGCTCAGGGCGGTAAAGCCACACCTGCCAGCTTGCCTGCTTGTCTCCCTCCTTGCCTGGTGTCTTGGGTCGTGAAAGCCAGTGCTTCCTGTATTTTGTTTATTCATTGATTGTTTTAGGCTAGAAGGTATATCTGGTCCCCATTTCTCTGTCTTGGCTGGAAACAGAACTTCCTTGTAATTTGATTTTAATTCATGTAAAGTTAAGCAGCCCTGTGTCCAGAGCTGGTGAAGTGGACAGAGCCGTTAACAGCCGCTGCGAGTATGAATGTAAACTTTTTAAACTGATGCAACCTGCACAGCCACCATGCTGTACGTGGGGGCGGATGGAACGCCCTGCACTCAGACTCCTAGGAGCCGGGCACCAAGCACACTGAGCTGAGCTGTCTGAGCTGCTGCGGGCCCTGTCTTCAAAGCCAGGTCATTCCATTTTCCTGAGCTGGAGTAGCAGATGCAAAAGTTTAGATGTTGCTCTGATGACTGTAAAGATGAAGAAACAAAAGCTGAGTTACTCGAGCTGGTCATTCCAGAGGCCACTGGGGTTTGTTTCTAAAATATAAAAACGTAAAACTGCAGACTGAGAGGTGCCATACTTACTTGGCTGAGTTAAACCACAGTTCACATGGGAATCAATTTACCAAATTGGAATAACATCTTTAAAATAAAAACTTTGCTGTTCTTTTCTATTAATGTTTTTAATTATTGTTAAACTGCAATATCATCATTCGTCACTGTAACAGACCTATATGCAGGTATAACTTTACCCTTTTCCATTGTTAGTGTAACTTAATATATTAATCTTTTTTCTTATTTGCATTGTAGTGTGTATTTAACTTTTTAAATGTTTACAGCATGATCATACATGTGAATTTTAAAAAAAGAAAAATGTTTACTATTTCACTTCCTACAGCTACTTATTCCTTGGGTTTCAGGATTTTTACTGAAAATAGTTTCGTGGAAGCAAAACAGTTATGGAAAAGCATTTAAAAAGTATCTATGCCCTGTGGACTAGGCTTGGTTTTTGTTAACAATGTTCTACAATTCATATTCCCCCCAAAAAATGCTCATTTCCTTGATATGTTTGCACAAAATCTTCTTCCAAAAAATAAGAAAAACAGCTAGACATGGTGGTGCTCACCTATAATCCTAGCTCTGGGAGGCTGAAGCAGGAAGGGCTCAAGTTCGAGCCCAGACTGGGCTACTTTGTGACTCAGTGAGGCCCTGTCTCAAAATTTAAAATAAAATTAATAAAGGGCTGGGGATATTGCTTAGTGTGAAGTTCTTGGATTAAATTCCCAGTACAAGAAAAAGAAAGAAAAAATAAAAAGAAGAAAGAAGGAATCTAACTACACCAAAAAGATTATGGCTAGCATATGGAGAAATAAATAAAAATTTCTCTTAAAATTCATGCATATTAAAAGATTTTCAACATCATTCATAAGGGAAAATGCAAATGAAAGTATACTCCAATGGGAGTTTTACACATCAAATTGCCAAAAATTAAAGAACCTTAACTAGGTTGCACTGTGCAGTTCCCGGTGTGGGAACTGCGGGCGCTCTATGGGGGATGAGGGTGGGGGTTAGAGCGCCCTCTGCAGAGGAAAATGAGGCTCTTTCTTCCTCTAATAAAACCGCTCATTCCCTGGGTTCAGTAATTCCACTTCCGGGAAAATCTGAAAATACACTTAGCACGTGTGGGAGATGATACATACTATGTAGAGAATTCAGCATAAAATTATTTGTAATAGTATGGAAACAATCTAATTCCCTTTGGGGGCTCGGTGTGGGGTCCTTAGTTACAAATTTCCCTGGTTTTGGGGGAGCAGAGAGAGAAATAGGGGCTCACGTGTACATTGTCGGACCCTGGAAACCACTTGGAGCTAGTTGGTAAGTGGTTGCTTCCGAGTGGGCCGAGTGGGCCGGGGGCGCTTGAGTGGGGATGGAACTTCTCCAGGAACTTTTTGAATCTGTTGAAACTTTTCTCTGCTTCCTGTATTATAAAAATCAATGACAGATAAAGAAAACAAAATTTCAGACATCTCGCATTCATTATGAAAAGAAACAAGATCAAGAAACTAGGCCAATTTTTTTTTTTTTAATCTGTGATGCAAAAATGATAGTCGATCCCCAAACAGCATCCCCGGTGTTTCAGAAAGTCCCGAAATGGGTGGCGACCCCACTGCCTACACCACACGGCCGCTTCCCACGGTTTCTCTCAACACCCTGAGCCTGGGAAGGAGCAAGATTGATTTTAAAAACCAATAAAGAAAAAACTTTATCGAGTTCTCATGTGAATTGGAACAACTTATCATGAGGTATTAGGTAGACATTCATTCCCTATTTTTAAATCCTTTAAATTTTTATTAGCAACTGTCTGCAGCGCATGACGCTGTCATTCGTCGTGGGGAATTGGTACACGCACGGGACACTTGCGTATTTTGGGTCCATTCCGTTCCCTTCTCCCCCCGCATCTCTTGATTCCCTTCCCGGTCTCTTACTATTCATTTTGTTCTGAAGAGAGCAGTCGCTGGTCAATGAGCTGAGGGGTGTCTGGGGCAGGGCTCTGGGTCACACGCGGAGCTGCTCCAGGTCCAAGGAGGCGAAATTACCAGTGAGCACCTGACGGGGAGGGGCCGAGGCCAGCCAGACCTGCAGCTCTTCCCCAAGTGGGCTCTGCAGGGCTCCGAGTCGCCTCCGCCATTTGGAAGGACGGCTCCACGCTGGGGGCTTTGAGTTTTCCACCTCGCACCAGTCGGAGGGGCGCTGTAATCGGGGGGCGGGGGG
>NW_022900937.1:2690110-2704447 GCF_012274545.1 Fukomys damarensis
GTGGCGGGGGGGGGGGTGGGGGGGGGGGGGGGGGGGGGGGGGGGGGCGGCGGACTGCAGCCCGCAAGTGGGCCAGGACCAGCCGACAGAGGAGGGCGCGGCTGGGAAGGGGTGGTTCTTCTCGTTGGCTTTTTGCTGCCTGGCCATGTTCTCACAGCTGCGCACAGAAACCAAGGACAAACCCGGACGCACGAACACGGTGCAAGCATCTCGGGTCACATCTGATCGCTTCCCTCGTCTCCAGCTAGGCACACGGAGGCAAAGGATAAGAACAAAACCGGTCGCGGGAGAGGCACAGAGCGTGGCTGGACTGAGAGGAGGCTAGGAAATGTGGGGCTTTGTGCCACCTACCACAGTCCTCGCCGTGCTAGCGTTTATACAGCGTTTATGTGTGTACAGGATCTTAGACAGTATTTTTGGTAGTGCTAGCAATTGAACCAAAGGCCTTTCCAATGCTACTACAAGCACTCTAGCCCAGAGCTACAGCCTCAGCCGATATAAAATCTTAAATGTTTCTGCTTTCTCCTGTATTTTTTACTTGATTCTCAAAGTAACTATGTGCAAACGTTATTTTTATCTTCCACATTTTACAACTGAAGAAGCAAGACCAGCAAGAATTAAGAAATATTATGTACAAGTACCACCTCCCCACTGTGACTGCGATCATGACGTACCGCAAACATACACTCATAAAATAAATTTAAAAATAAGGTGAGAAAAGAGGAAGGAAGGAAGGAAGGAAGGAAGGAAGGAAGGAAGGAAAAAGAAAGAAAGAAAGAAAATCCCTTACCAAGAGCACACAGTTGGCTGACAACAGAAGGGGATTTCTGATAATGCCCATAAAAAGGGGAGAGGGGTGGGCCTTTCTTGCTTTGGTCATAGTTAATGTTTTCTCCCCTCCACCCCCATTTATAGGGTAAATATGGAAAACGTCAGAAAAACCAGGTGACAAAGAAATATGAGGTAAAGCTATTTATCTGTACATGGTGGTTGATAAGATGTAGAATAGGAGATTATTTGATTTCTGCTTTGTTTTCTAGGAATTGTCTAAACTTCTTCCATTGTACTCCTGCCTAGAGAAAAACACAAAAATATAATTACTATATCACTACAGCTATCAAGGAAACAATTTTTTTAAAAAGTCCTTGTCCTTGTACACAACACAGCAGCAACAGCAGCTAAAAAGAGATGAGGTCATGCTTAGTAGACAAATTGGCTAGAGTAATAATTCCTCTGGGCCGGGGACTTAGCTCAGTAGTACCACTGCCTGCCTCATAAGCACAAGATCCTGAGTTCAATCCAATAATAATAATCATTACATACCAGTAATAATAATAATTTATAATAATAGCCAAAATTGGGGGCACATGCTCCCAGTATACGTGAATATATACAGATGTAAATAAATGAGCATCTATATAAGTAGACACTTATATTTGCATTTTAAACCAAATTTTAGCACAAACATTTTAATAATTTGACCACTAAGTTTCTCATTGGATAATGTCATACTTCATTACTTTTCAAAATTTTTCATTTAATTTTAAGGGCATATTAGCTGGAAAAGATACCCAACAAAGAACAACGAGCACAATAAACACCCAGGGGAAGGCTCACCAGTATGATATTAGATGTTAGACTATATTTCAAACAGTCTTTAAAAAAAAACTGCCATATTCTTCTTTAGCAACACTAATAGAATTCACCCTTGAGCTAGTCAGCACAGTGTAAAATTATTTAACATCTCTTGAAATAACAGACTACATAATTCTCCCCACTATTTTGACTGTACCCAAACTAACTAGGTTAAATACAAAAAAAAATATATGCATTGAGAATACAACCAAACCAAAGATAGAATATTAAACAAGTTTTAAGAGATTCTGAACAAAAAGTAAAAATATTTCAACATGGATTAAACATCACTTAAGCAATTACTGACCTAATCAAAACCTTTATAAGAACCACCAAAATGCAGTACAATATTTTTTATTTAATTTACAGGAAGAATATATAAGTACAGAAAGAAAAAGCTTAGTGCTACTTACATTCATTTGAAAGCTCTGCTTTAAACAAATTTGATTCTCATCAGTATGAGCCCTATTTTTGTATCTGTGTGGAATTTATTGCTGTACCTGTTCCCCAAGTGTTCCCCAGCAGCCCTCTCCCATCTGTTGCTAACACCGGACCCCAACAGCTACACCTGCCCTTCCTGGCCTCGTTCTGAGACCAGAATGAGCACTTCTCCCACCCGCTTTTCCAGTCTGCTGTGCTGCTTTCATACCAGTTACATCACTCAGCACAGCCTGCCGGATCCGGCTGGTGTGTGTGTCCTACCTCACTGCCTGCAAAGAGAGTCCTGGGGGCATGGAGACCAGTTCATGTTCATCCTAGAAAGACTTTATGTATAGTAGGAGCTCAAAGAGTGGCTTTGTATTTAATAACAGAATTAACAGATTGCATGATTCAAATGCATTCCATAAGACATATTCAATGCCAAATTTGTTGCTCCTTAACATGATTGTTGAGATTCATTGGCTTCTTTGGAGGCACAGTTTTATGCTGGCCTCAGGGTAATAATGGTTCCCATTAATTGCCCGCCTAATGCCTGCCGACCATCGCACACATATGATTTCCAGTCTCTAGAATTACTTCGCAGAGCTGCAGATGAGGAAACCACGTTTCATGGGGTAACTTTTCCAAATCTGCATGACCATAGTGCCCCAACCTGGGGCAAGAAGCCAGGTCTGTCTGGTTCCTAAAACCACTGAACCACACCATCCTGATGTGTGTTTAAAATGCAGCTTTCTGTTTGCTGCTAAGCTGATGGTTATTCTGTGTTTTACAGCTCCCTTCAGCACCAGCAACCCCTCAAGAGGACCTGGTGGATGCCAAGTGCTTACTGAAGAAATACACACATCGGTCCTGCAGCAAAGTTTTCTGCCAGCCATGGGAGAAGTGTGTGGATGGGACCTGCATTTGCAAACTCCCCTATCAGTGCCCCAAGGATGGCACCTCCGTGTGTTCGACCAATGGGAAAAGCTTCCCAACTTACTGCCACCTAAAGAGTTTTGAATGCCTTCATCCAGAGGCAAAGTTTTTAAATAATGGAACATGCACAGCTGAAGGTAGAACAGGCTATTAAGTTATTTTGTGATCTAAGAAGGCCATTGTACACCAGCCTTTCTCTTAGGAAAGACCTTGGCCTTGAAATGCTCTACACCTCAATAGTAATCGAAGCAGTAACTGAAGAAATCGGGGTCACCTGAGTCCAGCCACGCACCCAGAGGGCCCAGCTCTGAGGCCCCACTGCTGCCTTTGGAGTTGTCCCAGGGCCACCCAGCTGGCTCAGAATCAGTGAGGAAGCCTTGGTAGCAGACTCATGCAGACACGAGGTCTGGGTGCGCTCAGCCTTTGGGTCCCAGCCCTGGGGTTTCTTCCAGCATCTTCCCTCCACCCCATCCCGCCTGCTAGGTTTAGATTCCTCCTCTGTGACAATGGAGACAAAGACAGGCTTCATCATCACAGGGTGGGTGTGAGGACTGAGTGACCATCCACGTGAGCGGAAAGTGGCCCTTGCCCCATAAGTACTCTTGAAGGAAATGCCTGCTGTTGTTTGTTAAAACCTTCATGGCCCTCAAAGTCATTTTGAAATGAGATATTTTATTGTTTTAAAGGCTCTTAAGTTCAACAGATTTTTTTAAAAAATGAATGCCTGAATATTGTTCATTCTTTTTCCTTTAGGAGAATTTAGTGTTTCCTTCAGTGATAAAAGTTCAGATTCAAGGGGAATTGTTACAGTAAAACTTGTGGGCCAAGATAAGAAAATGTTCATCTGTAAAAACAACTGGGGCATGGTGGAAGCCAACGTGGCCTGCTTTGACCTGGGATTTCAACAGTGAGTGCCGGACCAGGGGCTTCTCGCAGGCTGGAGTGCATTGTTCCAACCCAACTGCTGGCTTTCAGGTTACCTAAACTCTCTGTCCCGCAGCTCCCTGCTATATAACCTGCCGTGTAACTCCCAGCCTCAGAGCATTGTTATGAGGATTAAGTGCAGAGTTGGCTCAAGTGTGGGGCTGACCCTTTGGCGACTTTGAGGGTGTCAGGAACATGTGTTCCCCTCTCTCTCTACTCGGCTATTATTACTTCCACTTTTCCACAGCTAATGTTACTCACGCCTTTCCTTGTTTGGCCTTGTTCAACTTTGCTCAGGTTTGTCTATCTGTCTGTTTGTTTGTTTGTTTGTTTTTGGTACTGGGGATCAAACTCAGGTCTTTGCACTTGCAAGGCAGGCAGCGGAACCACTGAGCTAAATCCCCAGCCCTGGTTTGTCTATCTGAGTAGTCTTTTTTATTCTTATATTTTGCAGTGGTCCTTGTTTCTTTATTTTCTACTTGCTCAATCATTGCTGTTATCTTCAATTCTCCCTCTTTCTTCCCTGGTATATTTTTTCTAATTCCTGGAATCAAAGTCTTAACTGGATCCTTTTCGATTTTTCTTACTTTCCTAACATAAACATTTTGGGTGCCCATTTCTGTGTAGGTAACGCTTCATCTGGTTGCCACAAATTCCCTAAGTGATGTTTTAGTTATTATTCGGTTCAAAATGCAATTTTTTAGATCTATTTGCAATTTAGAAGGTTTTTTGTACTTTCCAAATGAACACATTAGCTTACTGTTAGTTAACTTTTTGCCACTGATTTCCTATCTCATGCCACTGATGTCAGAGAATGACAAGTTTTTAAAGTGTGTGGACATTTGTTTTGCACTGAGTGCTTTCTAAATACCTTCTGTACATGGTTCTATAATGTTAACTATTAGAATAAGTGAAGTTGTTAACTCTTTTGTTCACAATCTTTTCCCATATCTTTACTTTCATCTTTTTGTATCTTCCTGTTATGTGTGCGCTGTGTTACAGAGAGCGTTTTTTAAATCCAATAAGCCAGTCATTGTTAAATGAAGCATTTAGCCCATTTGACCTTATTGTGATTACTTTGCATTATTGACTTTATTTTCCTCATCTTACTTTGGACTTATTATTTGCCCTACTTATTCTGTGCTCTGCTCCCTCCTCTAATTTCTGTTAAAGTAATCAATTTTTAAAAGATCTTTCCCCTTAGCCGGGGACTTAGCTTAGTGGTTCCTCTGCCTGCCATGCAAGCACAAGGACCTGAGTTCGATCCCTGGTACCACAAAAACAAACAAACAAACAAATAACAAAACTTTCCCCTTGTCCTCCTCCAGGTGAGTCCGTCCACAGTGATTATTTTAGTTAATCTTGTACAACCTAGCGAAGTAGATATATTCCCTTTTGCAGTTGAAAATACTAAGGCAGAGAGACTGTAACCTGATTTGCAGAGCATTTATAGATTTACAGAAAATGAGAGGAAATCACTCTATGCATTTACCTCCTACAGTACGATGATTAACTGCAACTGCTAATTTTTTTACCATCACGTTTCATTATTCTGCTTCCAGAGGCGCCCTTGATACTCAGGGAAGGTTTTATTACTCTGAAGATCTCCAGATAAACTCCACAGAATGCTTGCAGGTGCGCTGTCATGGATTCGAGACCTCTTTGGCCGAGTGCGCGTTCTCCAAGCAGAGCGCTCCAGGTTACCGGGGGCTGGCCGGCGTGCTGTGTTACGCTCCAGATGCAGGTTGGTGGAGCCCTGGCCTGGTATTTTCCCTCTCTGCTTATTTCACACCACAGCGATGATAACAAATGTTTGGCACTCAGGAGTCAGCCAGAGGTGGTGACAGGGGCTGTACCGTGTCTAGGGTCTTAGAGCCTACGTTGGTGATTTTCCCTATTGTTCCTTCTTGGGCATCCGTTTTTCTTTCGGTTTTTATTTTTCTTGATCCACCTGATTACGTCTATCACGGGAAGCTGGCGCCTGCACATGCACATCTTCATATTTTTTTACATCCCTTTCTCCTCCCCTTCCTCAGCCTCTCCTTAGCGTTCCAGCCTAGGTAATTCCCTTCACGGTGCTCGGTGGCCACCCCAGCGGTTCCCCCGCAGTCTTTGTCACTTTCTCGCTCCGTCTTGACATTGGAATAATCCAGCCCTGTGTGTGATGTGAAAAGCAAGGCAATGGCTCCCTTTCCAAAGCCTTAAAAAAACAAATAGGACCATGAACATATTAATGTCCCTCCCCAATATTCGGGCACGGGTGGGTTGGTAGAGAGGCTGAGAGGAACGGACAAGGGCCAGGTGAGCCCCTGTCGGCGAATGGTCCCGGCTCCAGGACCCCATTCCGGGGGCTGGAGACCTTCAGCGTCGGACCTGGTTCTCAGCGTGAGCGAAAGGGGCACCTGCACGCGGCAGCTTCCACCTTCTTTTTCCTTGTCAGTTGCATAGTCCGTGGTGGTTCTACCAACATTCACACCACTGTATCAGTGTCTGACTTTATCTTAAGGAGCCCGTCGCCCTAAAAATGCGATAAGAAGGTCACGCACAAGTCCGTCACTAAACTGCACCCACATGACTCCTGTTTTACAGATCTCCCAGCAAGGGAGTCCTTTCGCTGTGTCAATGGGAAGCACGTTCCTCTCGCCAGAGCCTGCAACGGGGTCAACGACTGTGGGGACCAAAGTGACGAGCTGTGCTGTAAAGGTAGACATTCCCCCGACTTTCACCTCCCCAAGCACAGGCCTCCAGCTTCAACAGAAACGCGTGCTGTCGGCCTCACGAGTCCACCTCATTTCCTTTTAAGAACTGGAAAACCTCTCCCTGCTTGTGTTCGCACAGGGTGCCAGCGCGGAAGTCTCCTCTGCAAGTCAGGTGTTTGCATTCCAAACCAGCACCAATGCAACGGTGAGGTGGACTGCATCACAGGAGAGGATGAAGTCGGCTGCGAAGGTAACTGAAAGCCCTAGCTGGGCATGGTGATGCAGGCCTGTAATCCGAGCACTCTGGGAGGCCGAGGCAGGAAGATTACAAGTTTGAGGCCAGCCTGAGCCTATTAGTGACTCAGGGAGATCTTGTCTCAAAATTTTAAAAAGGGCTGGGGATGCTACTCAGTGCAAAAGCCCTGAATTCAATCCCCAATAATGCCAAAACTTTTTTTAATTAAAAAAAAAGGATTGTTTCAAGATGACTTTTTTTTTATTATTAAATCCAGGAATTCTGAAATTTTCTGAGGTACATTGTAAACTTAATTGATCATAGCCGAGTGTAGCAGTAGGAATATTAATGAGGAGGCATTTTTTAAAGGATGGGCTTTTCACCTTACATGTTAATCTACTCAATATCTGGTTGTTATTTCAGGCTATTTTTAAATTTTCTCACATACAAAAACAAGGCAAACTGTCAGAACGACCCTACACGCCCACCTTCCAATGCCATACTTGCTGACATGTCAATGATTCTGTTCATCTTCCAGCTGTTTGCTTGTAGGAGTATTTTACAGTAATTTTCAGAAACCAGGGCGCTTCTTTGTGCACCTCAAATGACAGAAACACCGTGTGTGTAAAATCGTTCTCTCATTGGTACTAACTCTCTAGTGAGAGTCATTTAATGGCAGGCTTGTTCCAATTTCCCTTCCTCAAAAATGTCTTTTTCAAGTTAATATGTTCAAAGAATGATTCAAAAGAACCCAAATGTTGCATTTGCTTATGTTTTAACATCTCTTTTATTCTTTTATTCCCATCTCAAATTTTTCCATGCCATTTTTAAGAGATGGGCACAGAGCCTTTTAAAAACCTGTTTCGTAGTAGTGCATATTAATTTTGCAAAATATCAGGCTTCACTGTGGTATTTCCATACTCACACGTAACCTGTCTTGGTCACGTCCATCCCCCCATCGCCACCCTCACACCATGATATGGCTGTGTCTAGATGTCCCCCAAAGCCCCACGTGGTCATAGGTGGCTGGATTAGTATGTGTGATTCTGGGATTTATGGTGCCTTGCCCTGGGTGTGGGTGGCACCACCCAAAAGACAGATGGGTGGAATATAAAGGGAAAAAAGAAGCTGCTTTGCTGCCTTCTGCCCACCATGAACTTTTTCTCCCCTGCAATGCCTCTCTGCCTTGGAGCCAGCTGAGTAGGGACTGAAACCTCCACAAACGGAGCCAAAATAAGCCTTTTGCTCCTTTAACTTCATGTGTTGGGTATTTTGTCTCAACAATGAGAAAAAACAGACATACTATGTTCACCTTCCTCTTGTCTAATAATAGTCTCCACACAGTCCTTTATATCATCTTTGGCTCTTTTTGTTTGTTTTGCTTTTTTCTTTGTAGACTCTACATTTTATGGAAAACATATAATACTTGTCTTTCTGGTTCTCGCTTATTTGCTTCTCATGATGATCTCCAGTTCATTCATTTTCCTGCAAATGATATCATTTTGTTCTTTATGGCTGAATGACATACACTATAACACTGTGTATTTAAACTATATTTTCTTTATCCATTCATCCATGGATGGGCAGCTAGAGTGGCTCGTGTCTTGGCTACTGTGAATTGGGCCACAGTAAACACAGGTGTGTAGGTGTTTCAGAGCATGCTGAATGCAATTCCTTTGAGCGCATGCCAAGGAGAGGTGTAGCTGGGCCACATGGCAGTTATATTTTTAGTTTCTCAGTATTTTCTTTCCTTGTTCTGTACTCTTAGCATTTTAACTACGATCTAACATGATGGGGGGCTCTTTTCTGGTCATGACTATTTGAGCTTCTAAATATTTCCCACAATTTGAGAAGGTTTTTGCTATTATTTCATAAAATAAAATTTTTATGCCCTTAGGGTGTACCTTGGTGCCCTCTTCTACATCAAAAATTTCTTAAATTTTGTCTTATAACTGTGTTAGATTTCTTTAAAATTTCTTGCTTTTTCCTTTATTATTGTCTCAGTGAGTGTGACTAGTCTTGTTTTTGAGCCCTAAAAGTCTGTCTCTGGTTGACACAGTCTATTTGTGAGGCTTTCCGCTGAGTTTTCTATTTGACTCATGGAGCTTTCCATTTCCAAGACTTGTTTGGTTCTTTCTCAGAATCTCTACTTTTGTGTAATCCCTCTGACATATCCTGCATTTTCTTCCTTTATTCATTTAGCTGTTCGTTTGTATCCTTTGAAATCATATTTTTTTATGGTGAATGCTGCTGCTGAGTGCCATCAAACAGAAAAGCAGCTTCATAAAAATGCATCCCATCCCCCTTAGTCACTGGCTCTGGCACCCTGAGACTCCCGGCTCTTCTCCAAAGTCAAAATGACCACGGAAGGTCAATGCCTTCAGTCCATTCAGGACATGAGGGCAGCCAGGACAGCGCAGTAAAGACCCTCAGGAAAGAGGACTCCAGAGCTGCTGCAGGAAGTGGCGAGGACGATGGGATGAGTGTGCTCCAGCGAGTTCTGCTGGTATTCATGGCAATACATCTTTTGCTGTCATAAATTTTTTAAAATGTAAATATCCACTGTGTTTTCCTATCGCGCCACATATGTTCTGCAGAGGGAAAGGGGGAAAAGCTCTGGCAACCGGGACAGAGGTGACAGGGAAACGGGCAATTGAGAGAAAAGTCTCAGGGTGGTCCGCACAGCCAGCCCCTGCTAGGAGATGGCCCGTACTGGGCCTGGTGACCTCCGAGGGGCAGCAGCATGAGCCCCGGGAGAAGCCCCAGGCGAGCAGGGGGAACTGAACCGAGCCTCTGCTGGCCAGGCGGCCTCAGCCTGGGTAGAGGACTGGAGAGAACTGGGCACTGGGGACCCAGAGCTGGGCAGCAGCATCTCCCTGTGTGGCTTTGGAGGGCTGAGGTGGCTGGCTGGACAGCACCTTTCACCACCACCAAACTCAGGGCACACCTGCCACTGCCAGGAAGGCCCTGCCGAGCTGCCGAGCCGGTGGGAGAGTTACCAGGGACCCAGTCCCAGGGACCCACCTATGAGCAGATGAGGCATTTGAGGCACATCAAGGCATAAGCCATAACAACCAATGAATTCAATATAAAACCACACCTGATAAAGACACAGAAGAGGACTCCAGAGCTGTTTCAGAAAGTGGCAAGAGAGACAGGATGAGCGCTCACGTGAGGGGGAGGAACTCACGCCAGTGTGTCGTTTCCTGGAACAGAAACTTTAAAATGCACCTTCAGCACGCCTTTCTCTGAGCCCTCCCGCGCCTCCTTTCTAACTCGGCCTTCTCACTCCCAGGGTCACATGTGGGGCGCTCCGCCTCCTCCACCTTGTCCAGGGCCTCCCAGGACGGGCTCCTACGAAAAGGTAGGAGGTCGTGCCAGCACCTGCTCCGTCCCTCTGTGCTGCTCCTTGTCTGAGCTTGCCTCACTTTTCCTCCTCCACAGTTAAAACTTTGAAAACAGAACCCAATCGTTTTCATGTCCCAGATGTCCCGGGACAAGTGCCTCCCACCGACTAAACACTGAGGGATGGATGATTCCATTTTGTCGTTGCTCAAAACAGCAGCACTGGACTGGCTGAAACTGTGCTTAATTTTCCACTGATACCAGTTCTTAAACCAAATGATACACTTTCTCTGGATTTCAAATTGTATCATTTGTTTTAAAGGTCTAAGAGCAGCTGAGAAAAATGCCTGTTTGTGAAATTAAGTTTAATCTCAGTAAAGAGAGGAAGAAAGACCAATTTTTCAGGAAGGAGACAGAAAAAGTGCGAATGGATTAATCTCACTTTTTCAATGTTTCAGTATTTTGGGCTTTTTAAAAATGTCTCCCCCGCTTCCTCCCTCTCTCTCTCCATCCATTTAAAACTCTAAAGTTTAAGCATAGAAACTCCGCTACGACAGAAAAAGCCTTTTTTCATACAGAAACGTGCTCAGTCCATGGTCACCGTTGCCTCGGTGCCCCCTTCTCACGTTGGGTTCTAGCTTCCACGTGTCAGTGATGATTCCTGACTCTCCCCTCTGAGAAGGAGGGAGGGAGGGAGTGGAGGTGTAGCATTAATGCATTTATCGGCTCTGCTTTCAATGGCCAGCCGAGCATCACTACATGAAGGCGGCTTGGATGATATCTTGATTGCACTTATCTTTTATAAGCCCTTCTTTTATCACGTAAGTTAAAAGTAGTTACACATTCTATGTAAGTATATAGTAAGTTTGCCATTGATATATGTTCAGATGTATCTAAAATACTGATAATCTCTTTCTAAAATTTAAGTTTAAATGATTCCCTTTGCTGTAATAAATTCGGTATGTGTTTAAAGGCAAGATGAAAAAATTTTATCTCCTAACAAAATTCAAACTAAGTTGGCAAACAGTTCATAGTTTCCTTCTCTTTTGGTAACTATGAATTTTAAGTTGTGATGCTCCTTCTAAAATTATCACTTAAGTATATTTTATTGAAGTGAAAATGATTTCTTTGCTGTATTGAGCTTTTCTTTTCCCTTTAGGAGCTGGACACCCTGAGGTTCAAGGTAAGTTTATTTTTATCATAGAAAACTTACATATGAAAACCAAGGTGCTCTCGCTTTTGTGACGTGTGTAGCAATATGGTGTAGCACTTTCTTTGACTAAAAATGTTTAAACTGCCTTGCAATGGAGTCTCAAGGCAAAAAATTTTGCTAGTATCTCAGGATACAGAGTAACTGAAACAAAACTGGAGACCCACTGCGCCCTTATATGTCCATGTAACTGATTCTGAGCGTGGTCGCAGCGTGGCGTGTGGGACCGAAAACGGCACCCGAGCAACAGTTCGGGCAGAGACCTCCGTCCAGCAGGGCAAACCCAGGCTACACTCCCATCCACCGCCTGCCGACACCGTCTACCTCTGCTAAACACCTCCCTCTCCGATTGCTTCTCAAAACCCAGGCAGCTCCTGGGAGTTTGCCACCGGAGGAACTATAGCATGTCTTCTTATTGACTTGCGTTAGCAGGTGTCCCAAATCTCCAGCTGTTCGGGGCCACCCTTTCCAGAGTTACTCGTAACTGGGACTCGAGGTCCCAGCCCACACCCTGCCCAAAGTTCGCAGTCCTCATCAGAACCGGGCCTTCCTGGGGGACTAACTAGCTGAGATCACGCCTCCCTAAACGTCTGTCCTCAGTTCATCCTTGTGCCCCTGTCACTCCTCATTCTGCGCCCTGCAGCAGCCATCCCCTCTCACCCCGCGAGTATTCCTTTCCTGCTTTCCTTTCTTCTTTCGCGGGTTTGGGTCTCGGCAGCAGGGATGCGTGAACGATGCTCCTCGGTTCCCCGTGCTTGACCGTCACCAGCTCCTGTGCCCTCTTCTCCTCTTTGTCCCTGGCCCTCTCGCCCTCCTCCCCAGCTGAGCGATGCTCTTGGAGCCATTCAAAGCGCCCCTCGTCTTGTTCGTGAGCACTGTTTCGCGAGCACGCGTTTTTAGTTCGCATAGCATTGCTGTGGATCTCATTTTTCGTCCCCCGCCTTTCTTTTCAAAAGCAATATGTTTTTAAAGTTTTTCCAAGCCGCTGTGTGTCCATCCACCCGTGGCTCCTAACCACCGTATGAAACAGCGCACCGTGCTGTCTTTCGCAAGTGACCCTCCCCACTTTCTCCACAATGTACTGGGCCCACAGTCACCCGAGGAAGCACGACCTCTGCCTTAGATGTGGGAGAACCTCTGTGGCACATTCCGCTGGGCCAGGGAGACTTGAGCTTGTGCGTCTGTGTCTCCTTAACTACGAGCGCTTGCATGTTCGCTGGCAGAGCTGCTCGGTACCAGTCCGAATTTCCCCACCGGTGATGCCTGCGAGCTCTCCCACCCTCACCAACACCTAGCATTATACAGCTTCCTAATTTTGCTCAGCTCTGACTTCCAAGTGATGGCATTGCTTATTTACTTGATTTTTTAAATAATAACCAATGACTTAAATCCACACCAGCCTTTCTGGTTTCCTCTTCTTTTTCTGTCAGCTCACTAGTTCAAATTTCTTTCATGAGTTCATAATCTTTGCTTAACTCCAGGCTTCTTTCATTGCAGGCTTCTTCCTTACTGACCTTCAGGGTCCCCTTTATGCTGTAGATATTAATTTATTGTTGGTTTTAGACATTACAAATATGTGCTTCCTTTCTGTCTCTGCCCACCTGTTTATCAGCAGTGACATTTCTGTCACTGTGGTTGGGGTTGAATAGATATCCTCCGTCTCTGTACAACCAGGACAACAGCTGTTTCCTCACGGTCGTGCCCTTGGAGATCTGTGCTGTGTTCTAGTCTCAGCCTCCGGACTCCCCCTACTTCCCTTTGAAGTCTCTGACCAGGAGATGCTTTTGTGAAAAGTCCTGAGCAGCCTCTCTTGTCCCAGAGAACTGTGTGAGGTCCCAGAGAGAACAGGGGAGCTCCAGGAACAAAGTCTGCCATTGCTGCAGCAGAGTGAGGTTGCCCTTCTGGGCTCTGCTGTCCCCTGCCTGGTCCTCGGGCAAAGCTGAGTGACACATTGGTGGGAATCTGCCTCCAAGTGCCCAGGTCAGAGAAATCACGACGCTGTCCAGGGAGGGCAGCGTTCTAGCACAGGAGAGTAAAGATGGAAAACAGTCCTGTGTAAATTTCAAGCAGAGCTCTGAGTAAGGGAGGGAGGCTTTGTTCTTTTCCTGACTACTGCATCCCAGATGCCTAGCGTTAGCCGCAGCCGGTACGGAAGCCATTGCGATGCTGTGTGCGCGACCCGAAGAGGGCCTAAGGTGAAAGCAGCCTCTCCGGGCCAGCTCTGCCTTCGGCTGGTCAGCGACAGTCATGGCTCCCAGCCTTGTGGGAAGGCCTCGGGCGTGTAGAGCTGAGAGAGACTCTCCCCTGATGGGTGCGTTTACACAGCTGGGCACTGGACCTGCGGCACCAAGGCCGTTGTCTCTCACTGTCACCAGCAGACATCCCTGGTTTGGGCCAGCGAGAGTTCTACAGAGTTTGTCTGGAGCCTTTCCAATTACCCAGCTAGAGAAATGAAAGCAGATGCCGGGTTTGGGGTCTTTCTACAGTTCTTTCAAAAGGAAAGACAAGCTGGGTATGCTGGAGCAGGTCTGTAGTCCCAGCACTCTAGAAGGCTGAGGCAGGAGGGTCACATTCCAGCCCAGCTTAGACAAATTAGCAATTTAGGGAGGCCCTGTTTCAAAATGGAAAATAAGAAAGTCTGGGAATATAACTGAGTGTGAACACCTTGGGTTCAATTCCCAGAGCTTCAAAAGAAAAAAAGGAAAGGAAAGACAAATTTCTAATGCAAAATTATTATTGAAGTGTCTTTAATGATTTCATTATCTCTATAATGATTTAATTATCTCTAAAAACATAACTTTAAACATTGGAACTTTCTGTTTTATCATAGAAGAAACAGAAATTTTGGCTGCAGATATGGACACAGGTAGGTTTACCATATAATTTTTTGCTGGTGGTTCCACTGGTTTAAGTTTTCATTTTAATGTCATGCAT
>NW_022900937.1:2704497-2722227 GCF_012274545.1 Fukomys damarensis
ATATATAGAGAGAGAGAGAGAGAGAGAGAGAGAGAATTTACTCAAGCAACTGTTAATTTTGATATAAATATAAATTGAACAATACAACAATATTCTCCTTTTCTTATCACTTTAGGAAAAACAAGCATGAGTGATTCTTGAGAACTGCTTTTAAAACTGGGTTAATTTATAGGACTATTTTTGAAGTTGAAAAGGTTCTCTAGTCCTACATAATGATTTTTCTATTTGATATTAACTTTGTCAGGTCAGTTTTATCAAAAACAACCAAGTTTCAAAAATGACTTGTGGTATGCTTTCTAGAACAAACAAAAAAAAATAGATATTAATCTATTCAAACCAGAAGCCTTTGATGATCTGTATCCAGCCAGGTGTTTTTATTTATATAAGAAAATATAAAGTACTAAATTTTCAGGAAGATAGTAATTTACTAGAGCACTTAGGTCACACAGACTGTGTTCAATCTTCATACAGTTATTTAGTAGCCATAAAACTTTAAGTGGAAAATTTAACCTCAAATTGGGAATAAAATAGCTCCCTATTTTAGGAGATATTTGAAATGAAATTTGTGTAAGAGTCACTTGTAATTGCCACACCCCAAAATTAATTATCAAAATTTTTAACCAAGCCATGAGTGAAAGATTTAGCTCTCAAAGCCACAAGAATCAGTCAAAAGGGATTTTCAACAAAAGCCCTTTATTTCCTCACAAGATAGCATTGGTTGTCAGATACTACGCAGCCTGGTTCCATGGTTCTCAACAGAGAAGGCCTCCCTTCCTTTGGAGGTCCAAGTGAACCCCAAAGACTCCATCAGTTCTTCCCCGAACTAGTGCCGAGTAGGGGTTGACCGGAAATCTACCTGGCTTCATTCACACCCCTCTTTCTTGGGGGCCTGCTCGTGTGGGTGGGCCCCGGGCAAGTGAGAGTAATATATTTCCTTTCTCACTGAGGGCTAAGAAAAGTTTACAGACACGTTCATGGCAATTGACATAGAATAAAGACAGCATCTAGCTGTCAGGTGAAGGTACAAGATCACAATGATGAATGTAACTGTACTGTATCCCTAAAATGTACCAATAAACTCAATGAGGAAAAAAAAAGATAGCATCTTATGCTCTTACTCTCTCCCTTTGTCATGAATTCTCTTACAAGTTCCTGTCTTAAGCCGTGCTGTCCCGTGTCTTCTCTGTGATGAATCCGCCCGGTCACATGCCCACATGTCCTGCTGACCTGATTGTCCATCGTTTTCTGGACTATTACCTTGGGTTTAATATGATTAAGTGAGATAAAGTGTGAGAGTACTGAGTCTCGAAGCCGACACATACAAAGTACTCAATCCTAAAACCATAATGGTAACATTAACATTATTGAAAAGAGTTCCACCTGAAGGGCTGGAGAGTAGACCCTCTGAGCGTGAAAAGATGCCTCCCTTTGGGTCATCAGCTTCTTCCGCTGACCTCAGGAGAGGAACCCTCCTGAGCTGGAATCCCAGACTGTGACATCACTCTTCCACAGGAGGCTGCCAAGTGCTCGGCCTTGGCCAGCTTCCCTCTGCCCCAAGTCCACATGTAGGAAGAGCTTTCTAGAACCAACCAATTTTCATTATTACACCAGAATTTTTAATCAAAGTAAATAGTATAGTTTGGCATTCAAAATAATTTACTAATGAATCTATCCTGTTTGGTGTTAACTGTGACTCTCCTATTTTTGTGGCGGATATAACCAATCTGTGTCTGTCCACAAGGCAAGGGGTTCAGAATAATAATGATACAATCTCTCCTTTTCTTGAAGAAAGAAAACGGATAAAATCACTGTTACCTAGAATATCCTGTGGCGTCAAAAGACCCGTGCACACTCGAAGGAAGCGAATCGTGGGCGGGAGGCCCGCACAAGCGGTAAACTCCAGTACAAAGTCGGGGGCGCAGGGTGATGAGACTCCGTGAGACTGCGAGGCTGCCCAGCGCCGCCCGAGGGCCACCTCTGTGGACTGCCCCTGGCTTCATACGTGTCTTTTGCAGGGAGACTTCCCGTGGCAGGTGGCAATTAAGGATGGAGATAAAATCAACTGCGGGGGAATTTACATTGGTGGCTGCTGGGTTCTGACCGCTGCACACTGCGTCAGGTAAAAATGTCTTCAGCATATTTCAGAGGTCCTGAAATGATGAAGAGAAAGCGAGGCTGGGGTAGCTGAGTGGGGCACACCTGGGAAACCCCGTGTTGCACTCTAGTAACTGGGAAATTACCTTCTAGTATTCAGGGCCAGGGCCCCCTACTGAGCTCTGTGAAAGTGGGAATGATCTCTGATTTCGCTCATTTCTGCATCCCCGAGCCTAGCACAGTGCTTGGTATTCAGTGGGTGCACAAGCTGTATTTGCTGAGCATATCGAATGAATAAACAGAATTAACCTTTGAGCAATATTCAGACCTCTGATCATACAGTGCAACCAAAGTCAATATGGAGCACAGCATTCTCGGAACAGTGAGTATAAAAACAGCACTGGAACCTCCCATTACTGCCTAGGGCATCAGTGTTACACTGTGAGGCAATGACCTGAATCGTCACTATGGAGGGATGCGTTTTGTTCAGTTTCCGATGCTTGAGAAAGCGGAGGGTATACGGACACTACATTTTTTAAAAATTTCCATTAAATTGTGTAAGTTTTGTTGCTTATGGAGAAGCCATCTTATGCAGTATTTCATTGTTCGGAAACACTAGACCGGTGGTGGTGAACCTATGGCCCGCATGACACAGCAGGCTGTTTTTATCACTGAACGCTCTGCAAGGTGCTTAACCACTGCATGACTAGATCGTGAGATTGTTATTTAGTACCTGACTTCAAAAACGAAGCAGAACAAACCAAAAACAAGCAAAACTAAGCTGTAATGTTTTGCCAAAGTGACACTATACTGTTTTCCCTCATAAAATAATGGTAGATAGCTGATTTGCTTGACTGACGATTTGAAAATTGGCATGAAAAGGGAGTGAAGTGTGAGAAAAACAATGAACTCCTCACTACTTCAACACCTACTGTGTTCCAGGCACAACCCTAGACACCAGGGACTATATGGATCAGTTAGACCCCATGCTAGTCTTCCTGTCCCTCAATGCCTACAACTTAAAGGAGGAGAGGTGTATTCGACTCAGTTTCCAGTGGCTTCAGTCCATGGTCCGCTGGCTCCAAGGCAGAAACAGCATGGTGGAAGGGCCTGGTGGGCAACAGTTGCTCACCCAGTGGCAGCCAGGAGGCAGGAGAGAAGGGAGGAGCCATGGATACACTTTCCAGGTCACACCCTGGGTGGCCCACGTCCAAGCAGCCTGTACCTCCTAACAGAACATTTAGCTGTGAACAGTGACCGCATGGCCCAATCACCTTCCAGACTGTGGGAGACTTTGGGGTACTTTTGAGCTCTGAACCATAACAGATCCCACATCTGATTTCCAGCAGCACAGTCTAGCAGGAGGAAAGGCCTGGTATGAATACATGCAGCATTAGGACGCAGCCAGTCTGAAGGGTCAAGCTAGAAACTGTTGTGTTCCCCTCTCCCTGAGAACCTCTGGAGTGGACAGAGGCATGAAGTCCTCCAGTTCTTCAGCCACACCTCTGATAAGGTCTGTCTGCATTTGAACATCTGCAGTGACAGTGTACTTACTCCAGTAGCAGCAAGGACACCTCTCTGGGCACCTCTGGGTGTCAGTAAGTTCTTCATCTTCCTGGTATTGAACAGTTAGAAGGATTATTCTTCTCCACATTTACCATTGACTTAATTCTCTCATAAGTCAATTTAATTCACCACTTCACAATAGCACGGCTTACAAAAGTAAAACCTGTGAATATGCAAACATCCATTAAAGGGGAGAATATAGAGTCAGAATTTCATTTCTATGTTTTCAATCTATTGTATTTCTCTTTTTCTTTCTGCTATAGACCTAGCAGAGCTCACCATTACCAAGTATGGACTTCACTCTTAGACTGGATAAAACTTAACTCGAACATAATTGTTGAAAGAGTGGAAAGAGTTATTATCCACGAAGGCTACAATGGAACTACCTACCAAAATGACATTGCTTTGATTGAAATAAAAAAACGTTCCAGCCAGAAAGAATGTGTGTTCTCTAATTCCATCCCTGCCTGTGTCCCCTGGTCTCCATATCTATTCCAGCCTAAGGACAGCTGCATCATTTCTGGCTGGGGTCGAGAAAAAGGTATGCGTTTTATAATTTTCTTATCAGGTTCCAGAGGTTGGGAGTGAACGGGAGTAGAACCACACGGGAACGAATCTCCTAATACTCAGACCCAGTGTGGGCTTGTGACTTGTGTGCCTGCCCAGTACCCTATGCTGACGGGGCCCCAAGTGTGACGTCCTTGCTCTGCTGTCACTATCAGGAGATGCTAACTAACTTCTGAAGAGGGCCCACCCGGCATTTTTATTTCCCATGGGTCCTACAAATGATGTAGCATCCCCTCTCCTGACTTTCACAGTGACATACACTCCGGGACCCCGAAGTTACCACTGAAGGGCAAACGCTTGCCAAGAGCAAGATATGTAGACAAGAAGACACACAAGACAGGTTTTCCTGGATCTGTTGTTGGGTTGTGGATAGGAGAGTAAAAGGTTAGGAAAGCCGGGATGGAACAGAGGTCCCTAGAGACCGGTGAGGGGAGGGGGAACAGAGAAGCCCTGCAGGAATGACCTGCTTCTTCCTTAGCACAGCAGTGTGACTACAGGTCAAAGCAACCTCTGACACATTTCAGAATGACCAGAAGAGTACCAACTTCCCAGCACACATAGCGATTAATGTTCGAAAAGATTGAAATGCTCATTATACTGCTTTGAGTATTGCACACTGCATACATGCCTTAAATTAACATAATGTACCCCCAAAGATGTATAAACGTAAGGTTTCCATAAAGAAATTAGCCATAGGTAAGGGGGAAAGATTTGCTAGGGGGTAAACTTGATGTCTCTATTGAATTACTGATCCCTACAATCCTCCTCTTTCCCTCCCCAAGCCCCGTGTCTCACCGCTGCACAGTGAGGAAGAGAACACAAGGAGCTCACCTTCGGAGCCCTTATCTAGGAGAAGGGACATTAGAAACAGGCAGTTAGAGAGAGAGAGAGAGAGAGAGAGAGAGAGAGAGAGAGACCTGCTAAGTTGGAGTTGGGTTAGAACCAGTCAAAAGTCTTCCCTTCTTCTTGAAGATTTAACCTTGAAATTTAGCTTCCTTTTGACCTCTCAAATTCTCTCTCTTAGCAGAAACCCTGAGTAACTTCACAGCTTTGATCTTTCAGACTCATATTCCAACACATTCTAACTGCCACACTGACAACTGTAATATATACATGTGTTGATTTGCGGATATGTGCTGTATTCGAATACCCAACATGTCTAAAATCACTGAATTAGGAATTAACTCATCCAGAAAGTATTATGTCCTTGCATTTGTAAATAATGCATTTTATTTCTACAAATGTAGAAATAAAAATATTGTAAATCCTCACTTGTCATCCTGTTTCTTCAGTTGTCAACATTCTGCCGTTCTTGTTTTATCTCCCAACATCTATCAGGGTCTCCCCAGGTAGTGAGGAAGGTCTGTTTATGAAGAGATGAATGATAAAGATGTGGGTGGGAGCTGGGGGACTGCAAAGGCTACAAAGGAACTCAGTGTCACTGTCACCTTTTCTCCATCCCTCTTCCTGGGAAACTTGCTGGAAACCCCAGTCCAGGGCCCTCTGCTGAGTAGGCGTTCCTAGGTCAGGCTCTCAGCACCAGGAGCTGGGCCCTGAAGGGTGCAGACTGGATCCAGGGCTGTGCAACCTATTCTCCTGCAGCCTTTCTAGAGAAACTTACATCAGATCCCAGGTGTCACTCAGCTTCGCCCATGAACACTCAGCTGATAGCTTTTCCAAACAAGGACGCAATGCTATCTTCATGCCCTCCCCAAAGGGAAGGCAAGTCTTATGATTTACTAACCAGTCCATGTTTAATGTTCCTCTTTGATTTACAAAAGTATTTTTACAATCATTATTTGAATCAGGATCCAAAGCTCACACATTGAATTTGATGGCTCTTTTTTCTTGAATTAATTTCAATCTAGAACTGTGGTCCTTTCCTTTTACTTAAAAGATATTTATACAGCAACTGGAGAATCCTTATTTTCGTAGCCTTGAATTTGGCTGATTCTGTCCTTGAACTGGGGTTTAAAGTGTTCTTCTATTCTGCGTATTTTCTCTAAGCTGCTGGTTGGATATTTAAATATGGTTCAGCACACTTACAGAGCTCTTACTATGTGTAAAGATTTTTTTAAAAGATGCTAATGCTGAAGAGACAGGATTTCGTTGATGAAAACATGGACCTAGTCAACAAACAAAGCGCTGAATGTTTATAAAGTTGAAAGACAAAGGCCAGACTCAAAGAGCTTACAGCACCAAAGGGTCCTTAGACCCAGGGCTCCCATCGAGTGGCAGAATGTGACAAGTGCCTCAAGACATCTGTAACACAACAGTGCAGAGGGGAAAGCGGATCTCCTGAGCCGTGTCAAATCATTCACTATTTTCCTTCCCTGAGTTTGGGGAAATAATACATGGCTCCTCTTCTGAGGAAGGCAATCTTCTTGAGACTAACTTGAAATATGTCTTAATGGAGAAAAAAAAGGAAACTGATTTTTCCATGATGGTTTTTATTTCTTCATTTCTGTATTAGTTCTATATTTAACTACCATGTGCTCACTACAGTGCTAGGTCTCTGGGCCTGCCCTATCACCAGGTACTTTATAGAGTATTCAAGGTGCAGAGAGGGGAATCATCTGGCATAAGATACTTCTTAACTTTATAACTAAGTCATTTTGAGTTTACGGACCAATTGGTTATGTAATTAATAAGTAGCTCCTTTGTGTTAGCCTGGTTTTGGCATCTTGGCAATGGTAGAAAATGAGTGAGGCCTGCCCTGCCCTCCCTCCAGGAGCCTTGGGTGGTGAGGAAGCTGACGCCAAATGAGAGACTGCAGTGTGAATTTGCTGTGAGCTGGGAGAACAGAGGAGAGATGGGACAAGATTCACCTCTCGGCTCTGAAACGTCTTCCCCCCGTGTCCTTAGGTTTTTCTCTTCTTCCCTGGCCAGGCAGTAAACAGAGCCTGGTCCTTTCTTTCTATGCATCAAAGATGTTCCAGTCGCAAAACTTTTACAGGACTCCAAAAGAAATTCAAAATCCCCTTTAATCGGGTTAGATGGCTTGGGAGACAAATGTGCTTAGAGATACACGAAAACACAAGTGACTTGCTACAGCTTGTGCATTTTCTTGATTCTAACTTCTTAGAGGTTTCATGCTAACAAGCACTTTCCAGGAAGTAAAGAGCAAGAAGAAGCTAGGAGGGGTTTTGTGAGAAGGGCCTGTCACGATTCCTACCCAACTCGCCTGCGGAAGGGGCGGGGCTCTAACCCACGATCTCCAGGCACCAGCTCTTCACTAAATGGGTAGCACCGCGGGGCATATATGTCCAGTAATCGGCACTACCCATCCCCATCCAAGTTAGACAGACAATCACAGAAACTAGGGGCACGTGGGGAGTGGGAGAGAACGCGTGCACTAGGGAGCGGTTCTCAGCGGTGTAAATGTGTATGTAAACATGGTTTGCTACAAGAGTGTTTGGACTTCTCATTTGTGACTTCTACGTGTGTGTTTTCTCACTTTATTTAGATAACCAAAAAGTCTACTCGCTCAGGTGGGGTGAAGTTAACCTGATAAGCAACTGCTCTCAGTTCTACCAGAATCGCTACTATGAGAAAGAGATGGAATGTGCAGGTGCGTGCGTGCCCTGAGGGTTTTGCTGTGAGTGTCGCCCTTACTGTCCTGAACACCCGAGGCTGGGTCCTTATGGAACAGGTGCTGCCCAAGGGAGCACAGGCCGGGTCCTTCCGGGGAAAAGAGGTTTACTAAACTACCTTTGTGGAGTCTTATGGCCATGGCGCTGGTGTCAGCCACCCGGTGAGGACCTCGTGGCGCAGGCACCACAGGGGTGGGAGCACAGTGGGAAGTGAGCGATCCCCAAGAAAGACAGGAAGCCAGAGACAGGGAGGGACCAGGCTTGTTCCTTCTGTGGCAACTCTGCTTTAATCCCACTGGCGTGAGAGCTCCCACTAGGGTCACCTCCTACCACAACCACATGGATGCACCTGGTCCCGGCACATGGACTCCTGGGGAAAAACTCAGACCATTCCACAGTGACTGAAAACTTATGTCAAACGAGTGAGAAGAAAGTACGCTCCCATCTTGAAACAGCTCAGGATGGCAGTGGGCAGATGGGTGGAATAACTCGAAACCACTGGAAGCCAGGGTCGTGTTAAGAAGATGAATTCTCAGACCAGGGATTTAGCTCAGTGGGGCTGCTGCCTGCCTTGCAAGAGTAAGGTCCCAAGTTTGATCCATGGTACCAAAAAAAAAAAATAATAATAATAAAAAAGATAAACTCTCAGGTTTGTCTGCTTAGGGCCAAGTCAAAGCTCTGCCACTTGTGTGCTCTGAGGCACACTGGTTGATCTCTTTGTGCCTTGTTTCATCTATGAAGTGGGCAAAATCACGATGCTTTACCTCATGGGATTGTGGTGAGAATCAAAACTCTTCCAGGAAAGCGTAAGAAAGCCAAATTCATTAAACTCAGTGGTGGAGGAGACAGACAGGGCGGCCTTAAGGAAAGGAAGGAAATGTTTGACTTTCTCTTTCTCAGGTACGGCTGATGGTTCCATTGATGCCTGTAAAGGGGACTCTGGGGGCCCCCTCGTCTGCGTGGATGCCAGCAATGTGACTTACGTTTGGGGCATTGTGAGCTGGGGTGAAAACTGTGGAAAGCCAGAGTTCCCAGGAGTTTACACCAAAGTGGCCAATTATTTTGACTGGATTAGCTATCATGTGGGAAGGCCTCTTATTTCTCAGCACAATATCTGAAATTGTGATCTTTCTAGCAGAAGTTTCATTTTAGTGAAAATGAAACAAATTTTACTCCATACAGAGTGTGTATTATTAAAGTTCTCATCAAAAGGTTTGCTATACTGGAATTTTGCTGTGTAATTTGCAAGTAAATATTTTGGTCAAGCATACGAGTCTATTTGTTTGTCACTAGGGTCTGAACCCAGGGCTGTGTGCATATTCAATACCACTGAGCTACACTCTCAGCCTACATGTTTTGTTTATCAGAAAATCCGACTAAATTATCTCTTCATGTAGGGGTGATGTGTTGACTATATTAAAGGTTTAGCTACTTGAAAGATATTTGCATCACATAAAGCCAGGGTTCGAACCTCAAATCTACCAACTACTAAGTTGGACCTGGGTATTTTATCTTCTTTGTGCCTCACTCCTCTCTGTGACATGGAATGTGTGATAATGATGCTTCATATTCACATAAAGCATTTGGCATAGCACCTGTCATGAGGTAACGACTGTAGGGGTGAGACAGGGTAAAGGCCTCCCTGAGCTTTATTAAGATCAATAGAGAAACTTATTAAAAGCAGTTTCCACCTCTACAGATATGATGAGGAAGGCAAAACTTAAACAAAAACTAAGTCTTAAATGTTAGGTAATACCCTGAATGCTGTAACTAGTGCTATCATCTTCCCCTTTGATCTTTCTCCTCCCTGTGGCTGCTGTTCTTTGCCCTGACAACTCTGCTCCTATAGATCATGATTTTGTGACATTCTGTTCCTATGGGAACATGTTTTTTCATCACTCCACCAAGGACAGCCAGATTTGCTAAGTTGCAAGCTATCACTGCTTTGCCTTGTTCTGCTTCTGTAACTTCACTATAAAAAGAACTGCATAACCTCCGCTCGAGGCTCAGAATCTGGAGTCACAGCTCCTCTGGGCCTGCTGGCATAATAAACGTTAGTTACCCTCCAGCTCTCTGAGCGCCACTCACTTCTTTCCTGAGCTGTTCCTGCTGGAACAGGTAGACTGCAGCTATGGCAATTAGAAAGATGGAGGGAAAGAAAAACTAGACTAAGAGGGGACACCAGGTAACACAATTACCATAAGGATTTATCAAGAAGGTTTAACACTGAGGAAGCCAGAAACGAAAGACCAGGAAAGCCAGCTCCCCCCACTCACCTGACAAAATACAAGTCCTCAGGAGTCCTGTTTAATGTGTAAGACACACACCAGCACCTGGATACATGTTCTCATTTTAACATCGTATAGTATTGCACCAGGTGCACATTACTCGTGTCGCCTTTCCTTAATCATTAAGTAAACTGGCTTCCTAATAGGCTCTCCTCCTTCAATTATTCGTTATAAAGGGACAGGAGGAAACCAAATGGCCAGAAGGAAGACTGCAGGCAGACTGGCCTAGGATCAAAGAGTCAAGAGAACAGATCAGACCTGGACAAGTGTCCAGCTGGAGGATGGGAAGACACTAGTGCCCCCAAAAAGGATTCAGGAATCAGAGCTCATGGGCCTTTGGCTGAAGCCACCTACCACCTCATGATAGCTGTCTATCCTATTTTTTCCTTCTTTTCCCCCAAATAAATCGTCTTTTGTTACATTAAACTTAGGCCCTTTTTTTCTGTTTTTACTGGTGCTGGGTTTATGATCATAGGGAGCAGATTTCCAGCACAGCAGTGACGTGACATGACAATTATGGTGAACTGTCCACTGCTAGACATGACATCACCTCACGGCTCTTGTCTCATTTTTCTGCTTTTAGTATTAAAATTCTCAAAAAAAAATTGCCTTTGCTTCTCTGTTTTTATGTAGACAGCCAAGTCAATTACATATCTTGTAGGCAGTAAGATAGGGCTGGCCCTGAGGAGTCCATACAAAACATAACAGACACATTCACTAAAGGTCAGCATTACAAAAAGAGAGAAAGTGCTACACCCATGTATTTCCTCTAGAGATGAATAGCAGTGATTGATATTCTAAATAGGCACCAATTACTTTAAGTGGGGACTAAAATCTCCCTAGTCCATTCCCTTTCTGGAAACTCCTTGTTCATTGTGTGTATGTGTGCCACAGGTCGTGTTTTCCCATTTGATCTCCATTTAATCAATGAAACCTGGGTGAGTGTACTTGTAATCTTATCGGTTGATCACAGTCTCATTCCACTTTATGCCCACCTTGTAATTTTCCACTGGATCTCTTTAGTTGACGGTAGCTTTGTTCTACCTTGTACCTGCTTCACCTCATAGCTTTGCTCAATGAAATACTTTTGGCAAGTGGGAGAGGAACATGCAAACCACTTTTTGGCTGTCCCCTCCTGTCCATCTCAGGCAGGAGCTGTCTTAACCTCTATTGTTCTTAGAATTAATTTTTTAATTTTAGAGAACATGAACTAGAGTTTCAGATATCTAGCAGGTTGGGAAGTATATTTGTTAGGGACCTGATGCTGCCTCACAGGCTGCATTTTCCTGGTTCTTCTTGCCTCTTAAAATGTCCTCATGCTCTTTTCTTTAGTCCCCCCCACCCAAGGCCACAGAAGTCCGGAGAAGTTAAACCTGAGTTTCTGCAGGACTGAACCCATAAAGGGCAACCTGGCCTGTGATAGGTTAAAAGTAGCCCACTTCTCATAAATAAGCAATAGCCCAGCCCAAAACTAATAAAAGGACCTTCCTTTCTTTGTTCCTCTCTCTCCTTCTCTCTCCTGTCTCTATTCTTCTCTCTCTCTCTCTCTCTCTCTCTCTCTCTCTCTCTCTCTCTCTTCCCTCTCTTCTATCTCCCTAACCTCCCTTCCTGAATAAAGTCTCCTGTCAGACCTCTTGGTGTGTGGCCTAGTTGTTGAGCATTGCTGTGCCTCTACACTGGTGTCAGAAGTGGGATCTGGGATTGCCGATGCCCTGACTTAGGGTCAGAGGCCTGAAACCCAAGACCCTGATGCTCCGACTGGCCCACCCAAAGTCTGCGACCATCTTCCCTGACGCCAACCTGCAAAACAACAGTGGCACAGTTGATCCCATTGCCCCCAGACTTTTGGGTAAGTCCCCTCATGATGGTCTAGAGTGTGGAGGGACTGGGACTCAGGTGGCCAGGAGCGAAACTGCCATCCGGAACATAAGCTGGGTACCAGGCCTCATGGCTCCCATCCATTGTGAGCCTCCGGGAGGCTCACTGGACAAGTTGGGGACTTGCCCACTCCTCTCTTTGGATGCCTCGAGAAGGTGGTACAGTCCTCCCGCTCCAGGCACCCTTCTCATGGTAGAGATGTCTCCATTTGGAGTTTGGGTCCCCTGTTTCTAGGTTCAGAATCCAGACTGCCAGTGACTTCCAAATCTCAAGAGATGTCGTGAGACTAGGACTTCACCCCCAGTCGCATTTCCGGTCACTGTGGGGTCTGGGTCTTCCACAGCTGTGGACTCTCCCTTGGGGTGCTTGCTCTGAAATCTGGAGGACTTAAACCTAAAACCTGAACAGCTCATATGCCTATCCACTCAAATCTGGCCTCAATATAAATTAGATAATCAAAAGGTGTGGACTCCTAACGGCTCACTTAAACCTGGTCTGATTTGGGGACCATTTTCCTGTGAGCATCAAGGAAAATGCAGCCTGTGATAGCAGCATCAGGTCCCTAACAATATTTCCCTTACATTATTTGGATTATTTCCCTTATTTGGATTACTTGCTGCCCCATATCAATTTCACAAGTTCTCATTTTATCCTTTCTCTAAACCTCTCCACAGAAAGCGATATAGCAGGGATAGATGTAACTCCCAAACCTACTAAATATCCAAAACTCGAATTGTGTTCTCTAAAATCAAAGAATGAATTCTAGGAACAACAGAGGTTAAGAGTACGAGGAATTTATTAGGAGAAAGAAAGCTTCTGTCTGAGACAGAAGGGAGATGGGAAAGTGGGTTGCCCACTCGCCCAATTTCTCAAAGGGTTTTATGGGACAAAGCCACAAAGGTGAGGAGGGTTCAAGGTGGGACAAAACTATAGTCAAGTAGTAAGATTGCAAGTACAGTTGCTTAGGTAACACTGATCCAATGAGAAATCACAAGGTGGACAAAACTATGAACAACCAATAAGATTATGACAAGTGTAGTCACTTAGGTAATATTGATTAAATGAAGATCCAATGGGGAAACAAGTCAAATAGCAAGCCTACAAGGAATGAGCAAGAATTTTTGGTAGTAAGGGTGGGTCTGGAATCTTTCCTAAAAGACCTTGATCCCCACCCAGGTGATTGATACCTATTTAGAACATCAATCACTGCTATTTATTCCACATGGGTGTGGTAATTTCTCTCCAACAACACTGGCCTTCGGTGAATGTGTCATGATTGTCCTCCATGTTGACTCCTTATTCCTCAGGGGCTGGCCCTGTCTGACTGCCTACCAGATATCTAATTTACCTATCCACAATAATAGTACTGCTGTGGAAGGAACTGGTAAATGATACACAGAGACACAAGAGTGGATCAAACAAAAAATGTTTACTTTGCTAGCAAAGAGTCAGTCTGCATTAAGAGCTGTGTCAAAATGACTGACCCTGGGCTGTGTTATAATCTGTCTTTTATAGGAGTCTTAATAATCATGACTTCATTTTAGGTAATAAGACATTTTAGTTCCCATCACAAATCAAAGTCACAAGACAGTTTCAGTGTTAACGCAAACGTAGCATTTTCTTTCAGGATGTTTCTCTTTAGCTATTCCTGACCACAAGAGTGGGGGTCAGAGTCAGGAAAGCAGGACTGGTGACATTCCTTCCATCGTAACACCTGTATGGCCATGTGGTTTACAGAAAGTTTTACCGCTCAGGGAGTGTTACATTAGTTCTAAACATCTGATCTCCTCATGGGATGCAGCTAAGCAACTCCAGCATTTGTAAATTTTAAACTGGGGCTACTATGTGCCTTTAAGCTTCAGTGGTGAAACCTCAGGTGTTTTGTTTTGTTTTGTTTTGTTTTTGGTTCCAGGGATGGAACTCGGGACCTTGCACTTTCGACCATCTCTGTGTTTTGTTAAACACACAAAGCAAAGAAAATCACAGAAGCAAAAGGCAGTGGTTATTCCATATTTTCTTTAACATTCTGTAGGTTTCAGACTATTTACAAAAGTTCTCTCTATCAGTACAACTAGACTATCAACCCCAGCAGTCAAACTGTTACCTGAAGGACAGGTTTCTTGGTCTCACCTTCTTATGCCCAAGTCGCAAAGTCCCCAAAGACCACCAAGGAGTCAGGTCCGATGCAATTACAAGAGGAGATTATTGCAACCTCGAGCCTGGACCCTCAGGTGCCACTGTCACAGCGGCTTCAGACTGAGAGTCCAGATCCATCTTTGGAGCGGGCTTATATAGGGTTAGGGAGACTCTTTCCTTTTATAGGTCCTATTTTTAGCTCTCGCTTACTATTGGATATTTGAGGGGTACTGGGAGGGCACTTACTGGAAAATTACTAATGTCTGCATTCACAAAATCAATTCCTCTTTTTAAAGAACATCTGATTAAACAAATTCTGTAATTAACAAAAACTACATATATAAGCAATGACTAATGCCTATATTAGCAATGGCTACCTATATAAGCTATAACTAATACTTATATTGGCTAAATCAATTTCATCAATCCTTCTTTTAAAAAACATTGATTATTTTAAGCAGGAAGAATTCATCTTTAGATCATAAAAAGAGGAACAGAAATAGGGTGGAGATGCCCTAAGACAGCTTGCCCTAAAAAGAGGAACAGAAACACAGGGAGACTGTCACACAGAATGGAATTATACAGAATGGAATTTTTGCAGCTCTGTTCTGGGCAAGGGGCACAGAGAGAGTCCACCTTGACCTGAAAACTTGGTCCTTACAACCTGATACTAGGATTTTTGTATCCTGAACAAAGAATGAAGCAGGACACAGAGAATTGGTGAAAAAAGTGTATGCCATGTCCTGCTTACAAGAGTTCTTCACAATCAAAAGGCCAAGCAAAACAGGCCGTTCTCAGCAAACAACAGGCTGTTTCTCAGTAACAGCACACAATCTCCCAGGCACCAGTGATTACCTACACACCTGTCCGGACTGTCCTTAGACTCGATCATAACCATTTTACCCGATTCCTCAGCCCCTTCTATACCTGTAGAAGCCTAATTCCTTTCCCAGCTCATTGATGATAGCTCTCTCCTGGTGTGAGCCCAGCCACACACAGATGAAATCTCTCCAGCCAGCCGCTGCTAACTCTCTTTCCCAGTGTCAGTTCATCCACACACAGATGTAATAAACTCTGCTTTCCTCTGCTAGCTGCTAGAATTTATCGCTGATTTTAGTCTCTGTTCAGCAGAACAAACTTTTCTCCTCCTTACAAAAAGCCTGTTTAAATGAGCCAGTGCCTGTGTGGTTTATAACAGCACACTGTACAGAGCAGGAGTGAGCCGAGGGGGAAACTCACAGACCCAGCGCAGGCTGCCTGCTTTAGAGTGAGGTTAAAGTGCACTTGGGAGAGTTCCAAGCTGGCGGCACCTGTCAGCCACGAAAGTCCTTCCTGGAGAACAGAGGGTGGGCACAGCCAGAGGAGGCAACTCCAGCGAGTGGCAAGGTTGGGCTTTTCTGTTTTCTTCCTAGATCTGGGGAGTGTTTAAGGGTAACTGACCAGGCTCAATGCAACTGAGAGTCTCCACCCCCGTGTCCAGAGGGGGTTGGTTTGATTTTCTGCTGGTCCAGATGGAACCAGCATGGCAACCAAGCCTGGCCATAATGCTAGTGATATTATAATAGCCCCAGGGTTCCCCTAAAGGGCAATTACAGCACCTGCTCCTGGCTCACCCTGAGGCCGGGGAAGCATGAAAGAGGCAGGAGTGTAGTTTTTAGGCTCATAGGAGGACATCAAGGAAAGATGGCGTGGGCAGGTGCTCCTGCTGGGATGTTAAGGAAACACGTGAGTGCGGGATGCCCGTGACAGCCTCCAGTAGGGGGCAGGCAGCCTATGCCAGGATGTCTGCCAAGTCTGGGATCTCAAAACCAGTCACTGGGCCTCTCGCCCCCAGTACTAAACTCTCTCCTGGGCTGCTGTTCTCCACTTTCCTGCCCTTCATCTCTTTCCTCATTTTGCCCATCCCAACCACAGCCACAAAACAAAACAAAACAAACAACTCCCAACTCTTGCACATCTCAGCCCAGATCCTGTTATAAAATTCTTGGGAATAGCTGGGATAATGAGATAACTAGATATTTAAAGCTCTGGTAAGAAGTAGTGGAGTTATTATTTATGGATCCTGCAGTGCCTGGGAAAAATGCAGAGACGTCACTGTAACTATCAAGTAACAAAATAACCTTGCATAGGACAATGGGGATTTGGTGAAGTTTTTGTTCTGTTTTTATTTGCTGCATTCAAATGTAGCCCGAGTCTTCCTTACTAGAAAAGGAAACATGGTAATACTTGGGCTCTACCATGGCCTTGGGCTGAAGTCATTTTCACAGCTCCCCCAACTGTGCCACCTTGGCCCAAGATCCGGGGAAGGACAGGAGGGGGCAAGCTCTCCAAGGTGACCCACTGTCTGTCTCCAGGCCCCCAGAGCTCCTCTGCCTTCTGTCCTGGAGGGAGGGCTCAGCTGGTCAGGCCAGGCCCTGGGCCTTGGGCTCCGCTGCGGCAGCTGCAAGAAAAATGGGGATGGAAAAATCTGGTGGATGTTTACATTTTTAAAATTACTCACAGTAAGACACACAGCCATGCATCCCGCTCCAAGTCCTCCCTCACTTGCTGTGAGCACACCCATCCCATGGTCCTCGCCACTTTCTGCAGCAGCTCCGGAGTCCTCTTTCCAGAGGGTCTTAGCTGCCCTGGCTGCCTTGAGGTCCTGAATCGATTTCAAATGTTTCCTGTCTCTGGTCATTTTTTAAATTAAGTTTATTGGTACATTTTAGGTATACATTTACATTTATCACTGGGAGCTTGTACCTTTACATGATGTATCTTGGTTCTTATTTTTTCCCCATTCCCAGCCCTACCTTCACCCTCTCCACCCTTTCCTGTTTTGTTTCCATATTTTTCCTTTTCTCATATTTTTCTCTTCCCTTTTTACCTTTCCCATACCCCTCCCACTTCTACTCTTTTGCACCTTTTCTTCCTATTACACAATATCAATTATACATTTTGATCCTTATTTACACTTTTAGATTTTCACACCAGAGAAACTATTCAGTATTTATATGTGTGTCATATTAATTTCACTTAAAAGAGTGTGACCTCAATGTGCATCCATTTAGCTATACATGTCTCTAGTTTCTCATTCTTTATGGCCGAGCAGTACTCCATTTCATAGAAAAGCCACATCTTCTTTAGCCAGTCTCCAGTTAATGGGCACTTGGGCTGTTTCCAAGTTTTAGCTATTACAACTGTGCCGCTATAAACATGGGGGAGCATATATCCCTGTGGTGTGATTCTTTTAATTCTTTTGGGAAGATACCCAGCAGAGGGATGGCTGGGTCAAATGGGACTTCTAGTCCTAGTTGTTTGTGGTATCTCCATATTGATTCCGTGGTCACAGCGTCATGTTCTTAGGAACTGCCTTTCTGATGAATGGCAAGGGCAGCAGCATCTGTTGTATTTTTGATCACATCTAAAGATGGAAAGAGGATTAAGTGTGCTCCAAGCGAGGGGGAGGATTTTGAGGGGGTTCGTGGCCACAAATCTTTTACTACAGTCATTTAAAAACAATATTCACCGCATATTTCGATCACACCTCGTTCACCCACTTAGAAAGCGCTCTAAAATCCCGCGCCCTGACGCCCACGGCCTCCGCCGCCCAGGGACCAGGCCGC
>NW_022900937.1:2722615-2728717 GCF_012274545.1 Fukomys damarensis
GGGGATCGGGGCCGGGCGCGGGGATCCGGGTCGGCGCGGGACCTGGGCGTCGCTGTCGCTAACCCGGAGAGGTCTCCGCGTCGCTTGTTTACCGGGCGCTGTTACTCCTCCCCCGCACACCTCCACCACCACCGCGGGATTGCGCAAAGTTGCATTGGAATTGCGGCCTTTTACGGAATCCCACGCGTGGCCTAAGAATTTACAGACTCCTGAGAACGAGTCGAGCAGACTGATTTTTAGCTCTGTAATTTTGCTCTGGTAAATGAGTCGGCTGAACACGCAAAGTTAGTGGAGAATTTTTAAAAATCACGCACTATTTACTTTTTCGAGAATGGGTGCTTTTTTTTCCTTGGCAAAGCTGCAGGGAATGAATTGCGACCTCTGTACAGACTTTGTGTAGGCCATTGTTGAGAGCTGGAGGGTCACTGCTAGGGAGCGCCCAAGACCTGACAGTTTTCTCTCCTTGGATATTATAGGTCAGTTCATTTACTTCTTTCACGTTTTTTAAATTTCAATTCTCTTTGAGTCTGAAATTGAGTTTTGTGGCAATGTGGGTAATAAACGAGTATTTCAGGCAGAGATTCGGGGCTTTCTAAAGCACTTTTTTGAATGTTTAAATATTTTAATGCTTCGGAGAAGTACTTTGGCTTCTGTTTAGAAACTGACTGTTAAGGTAGCAGGTGGGAAAGCACGTTTCCAGTAAGATCAGCCAAGGCCTGGGTCTGGTTAACGCTGGCAGTGGAAGTAGGAATCCCCGTGTCTTCAGTGGTGGCGCTGCCTGCGCACCGGAAGGTTGTTTTTCTTCTCGTAGGTTTTATTGGGAGGAATATTTAGTCATTCTCGTTCTTTGCAGATAGGCAAAGAGTCGGGACCGCGTGTCAGGTGTTGTTCTAATTGAAGGTTTATCAGTGAACCAAACAGACAAATTCCCAGTCCACGGAGCTATGGTCGGGAGAGTCGCCGTGGGCTGCCTCTGAGAGGACCGTGGTGTTGGCCGTGGTTGATAGGATATTTGAGAAATCGGAAAGCGGTAAAGGTGACCTTCTGGTGAGCTGGTGAATGAACAGTCTGGGCAGAGGACAGGTCGGGGACCATCACCGCGGATGACTCTGGCTCCGGCCTGCCCTGTCAGAGGTGTGGAAGACTTGGGGGAGTCCTTCCAAACTTAAATATGTGGCCCTTAGGTTATGGAGTTTATTTACTATCAAATACTTGGTTGAACAGGTACTGTTCCTATTAAAAGGCTGTTTTCATTTCTTCTTTTATTTATCATTCTTTTCGTCTTCCATGAACCTCACCAAATTCACCAATTGGAGCCTGGACTCAGCATAAAAAACACCAGTGGGTTTAAGAATGGAACACACTATTTGGTGTGTTAATTACTACTGTCTTCAGTGAACATGTGGTCTGGATTTGCCATGCTGATAATTCCAACTTGATGAAAATATTCTTTCAATTTCTTGTTGCGGTTTGTGTCTAGATTTCCCCCCAGAGGCTCATGCGGATAAGGTGGGGCTTAGGTTTTCAGATTGTGCTGCTGGGTGTGTGATTACTAAACCACTACCCACAAGTGATTAGTTTGGCACCGTCCTCATCTGGGCAGTCTGGATGGGATAAAAGAGGCAGAAAACAGGTGAACGCCTCTTACTGCTTTCTGTGGTCTTATGCTGCTGTGCAGTCGCCCCTTGTTCCCTTTGCTGCCTGTGTGCGCCATGTTGCTCCTGCTCTGCAAAGCCTGTTTGTCATCCCAGCTTTGGAGTTGGCTGATTATGGACTGAAATTCCTACGAAGTGTCAGCCAAATGAACCCCTTCCCCTCCAACTTGGGGCGTTTGCTATTTTGCCTCAGCAAGGAGAGAAAAGTGACTAACACTTTTCTGTTACTGGAGAAGTCTTCCTGAAACAGTGATTGAACCTTTCCGTGTTTCGGCATGCAGGTGACCATCACGTCAGAACTGGGCCACCGCTGATGGCAGGAAGGGAGTGGAGGGACCCAGGGTTGGCTGGGAAGACACACAGGGCCTCCTGGCTCCTCCGTTCAGGAGGGTGGGAACAGTGTCATCAGCGGAGAGATGGCAGAAGTGCAGAGGTCAGAGTTTGACCTAGAAAAATAGAGCAGCAGTGAGAGCAGTAACACCGTCGGTTGAGAAAGCACCATATTATTTTTCTTTTCCTGAAGTGTATGCATTTTTGTGGTGGACTCTATTTATATAGTCTGGGGATGTAGCTTAGTGGAAAGGCCCTAGGTTCGGTCCCCAGTACTGAAAAAAAAAATCTTTAGGAAAATATTTTGGTCCAGTTTTGTGTTTTGCTGTGGATGAGGAATAATTTTGGCAGACTATTCCCATTTTTCAGTTGAGTCATGTCTTGGGTAGCAGACGTGCCAGGTATATTCTGGGTAAGCAAGGCAACATTCCTGTTTCTGTAGACACTTTCTGTTGCGCTGTTTGGTTGTGTATGCTAGGAAAAAAACAAGCACTCCGTGTGTGACGGTGTGGACAGAGGGGTGAGCTGAGTAAGTGACATTGGCAGAGAGCTTCCAGAAAATCCAAACAGCGCCCGACTGCCGGACGGAGGGCTAGGTCTTTATTAGTCTTCCCGGCTTCTCTCCGTAGGACAGCTTGTGAGCATGGGCTGGCCGGCTGGAGTGCGGCCCCTGCTCTCCACCTCAGTGGATCTCTGCATTGTTTCTCCCTCTGTTCTTCTGGAGTAGGCACCTTGTTCCGCTTGTGTTTCCTAACATCACTTGCCTCTGATCACTCCATTCGGAAGTAGCAACTTCGGGAGATAAGGAAACATCTGCATATGTTAATATATGTTAAAAGTCCTACATGTTGCAAATGGTACGGTCAGGAAAGGCCCCACTGAACAGAACACGTGAGTAACTTGGTCTGTTCCAGCTGCTCTAGCAAAGCATCTTGAACTGGTGGCTTATAAGCAAAAGGAATTTCTCCCTCGAGGTTCCAGAAGCCAGAAAGTGCAGATCCAGGTGCTGGCCAATTCCGGGTCCAGTGAGGGGCCCCATCACGGATCGCTGAATGAAGATGTGTGCTGTGTCTTTACTGTGAGAGGGTCTGGGCAGCTTTCTGGCTCCCTGGGTAGGGGCGCTGTTTCCTTTTGTGCAGGTTCCCCTCGTGAGCGTGACCCTTCACCCTTCAGCAGCCCACTTCACCCAGTCAATGGCTTGCCAGAGGCCCTGCCCTTCAGACTGTCCCCTGGAGGGGCAGCGCCCAGGCGGCAGGGGCGGCCCAGAGTGTCCAGGAGCTGGCGAGGGGGCGATGTGCCGGGGTGGGAGAGACTGGTAAGGAGAAGTCTCGGGAAGGCCAAGTTCCTGAGGGTCTCAGGCTTTGCGGACTGTGGCTTCTGTTCTGGGTGAGATGAAGCCAGTGGAGGGATTGGAGACAAAGAAAGCCTTGGTCTTGTGTGCGAGCGACCTAAAGAGCACGCAGGTTCGGTGTCGCGAGTGGGGAGATCTGCCAGGCGTGGGGTGGGGAGAAGCAGGGTGCTGAGCATCCTGAAGGCAGAGTGGACAGGAAGCGCTGTCGGCTGTGTGAGGGAACAGTGAAGATGGCGGAGATGTCTGCTGGGGCGCAGGGAAGGGCGGTGGAGGGTGGCTGGGGCGGAGTGAGAGGGACGTCTCCGCGTGAGTGAGGCCAGCGTGGTCCCTGCCGTGGGCGTGTGGGGTGGGAGGCAGAAGCGTGAGCTGTTCCCTGGGAACGCCAGGCGCAGCAGCACCTGCAGGGAAGGGGACATAAGAGTGAAGGTGGGTCACACACCCCCACGGCTAGCTCAGGGTGTGGCCACTGTGTCTTGCAAACATCGACTGATGAGCATAAATGTTACAAAAAGCCTTGACGGATCACAGTGGCCGTGGCCGCCCAGAGCATTCCCGTGTCCTGAGTGCCCGGAACGAACCCTTGGTGAACAGTGCTGGAGAACCAGGCCCCTCTGCGTCGTCTCGCCGACCCTGCAGCACGTGCGTGCCCCGCTCAGGCTGGAGGCCCCTCCTGGGCTCCGCTCCCAGCCATCCTGTCGCTGCGTTGGCTCTGCCGCCCGTCGTGCTGGCTGATGTCTCCTCTTTCCTTCACGGGGCCGCCTGTCTTCATCGCCCTGTCAGTGGGATACTGTGTGTCTCTTACCCGTCCACGGTGGGGTGGTGTTTGGAAACCCTACTGTGGTTTTATCTGAAGTGGCGGACACTTCCTTTCCAGAGTGAAGTTCGGCAGCAGCCCCGTGGTTGGGAAGGGTGGTCAGGCAGGTAAAGCGGGAGGCAGCCTGTTGCGTGTCGCCCTGAGGGGCAGTGTTGCTGAGAAGCGGAAGAGAGCACACAACTGTGGGAGCAGGAGGACGGAGCCGCCTCCAGAGGCACAGCGGCGAAGGGGCGTTGAAGTCATTCTGCCAGACACAGCGAGGCGCTGTCTGGCGGTGCAGGTGCCACGCTGCCCCATCTTTCTCCTTGGTACTGAACAAGGAGGAGAGTGAAACGCGAGCCCAGTTCCTCAGTGGCCTGACTTCATGGCTGCATCTGGTGTGGAGCTTGGGAATCACCACAAGTCCAGGATGCGCCTCTGTGTGTCTTGGACGGAGGAGGATTATGCGTAATAATTACATTTTGTGAAAGGCCGTGTGTGCATACGGGTGTACATGCACATTAGTATATACTGCACATTCTTTGCCGCCTGAGAAATAATTAGACAAAGTAAGCAGTCATGAGATAAATTAGACTCGTAGTTCTCCTCCAAATAAAGACAATCACAAATTGGGCATGGTGGTGCAAGTCCGTGATCATAGTTACTTAGGAGGCTGAGGCAAGAGGGTTGCAAATTTGATGACTACCAGGGCAACTTAGTGAGATATGCACTTGATAGCAGCACAACTCGACAGCCAGGTTTTCGCAGTAGCCTATATATCGTCAACGGATGAAGGAAAAATGAAAATGTGGTGTTTGCACACAGTGAGGTACTACTCTGTTAAAAAGCATAGACTTGATCAGCTGTAGGAAATGGATGCACCCTGAAAATACAGCGTAAAGTGGAAGAAATCAGACACACAGGCTGAACTCTTGCCTCTGTGAGAAACCGCAGTCTAAATAAATTAAGGACAAAACCAATGATGAAGCAGAGAAATAGATCTTTTGCGAATGGAAAGGGGAATAAGAGATGGCGGTGGGAGGAGAGGGGAGAGGGCGTAAAAAGAATTAGGCCGCATCCTGTATGTGTCCGGCTCCCACGAGGACGTAGTCATGTGCTGCACACGGGTACTGGCGAGAAAGAGAAAAAGGAACATGAAGACAGGCGGAGGAGGTGGCTCCGTGGATCGGTGCTCACCTCGCCACGCAGGAAGCCTGGGTTCCACCCTGGAGCAGCACAGAGCACCGCTGGGCCACCGTCCAGCTGAGCCACAGCCTTCCCCAGGCTGGTGAGGCTCATGGAGATCTGAGTACTGTGTTTCTGTCCTATCTGGAAGCTTATATTTTCATTTCTATTTCGCAGGGTCGAAGCCTTTTCCACGCTATGGGTACAAACCCTCCCCGCCGAATGGGTGTGGCTCTCCACTGTTCGGTGTCCAGGTAAATCTGGGTTTTCTGGTGAGCTTCCCTCCACAGTGCGGGACCTGGTGTGTGTTGCACAGGCTGGCGGTGCAGCCTGTTGTCATAGTGATCGGGTTTGCCACGTTGATTTTCGGCAAAGCATTTAATAACTTCTAGCAAAACGAAATGGGATAAAATTAACGTTTAAAATCTGAATGCTGCTCATGTTAATACCATTTAAATGATATTTCCTAAAGTCGCAGACACAATGTAAGTTTCAGGTACAGAAAGAATACCCCGAGGGGAGAAAAGCAGAGATAAAGCGTATTTTCTGTATAAAAAAAGGCAGAGTGGGGTCAGTAGTGTGCTTGTTGGGAGGCTGGGCTGGAGCTGGTAACTGGGGAAAGTAAGACAAGCCACTGAGAGCTAAGTCACAGATCCAACATGTGGCATCTTTAGGGGACGAGTAAACACTTGAGGCCTGGGGCCAGGGTTTAGCTCAGTGGCACCACTGCTGCCTCACAAGTGCAAGGTCCTGAGTTCGATCCCCGGTACAAAAAAAAAAAAAAAAAA
>NW_022900937.1:2728845-2734729 GCF_012274545.1 Fukomys damarensis
GGTCCTGAGTGATCCCCGGGAAAAAAAAAAAAAAAAAAAGAAGTGTGTGTGTATGTGGCCTAAAAAACAAAGCCCAGTGAGCTCTGGTGCCTAACGCTTGTCTGGCGCTTCACATGAAGTACAACGTGGTATTTGGAGAGAGTACAGAGTATTTTGAAGTATCCAGAAACCCTACCTGCCTAGCCCCGAAGAAATCTTTGGATGCCTTTAGGCTTAACTTGTGTTTTGAAACTGTGTTCTGTGTCTGGACTCCTGGGCGTGCATTTGTACCTGGCAGGTAACTGAGCATCTAGCACTGCAGCAAGGGCACAGTGAGTGGGGGCCAAGAGGCCTCCCGCTGGGGGGCTCAGCAGGCACCGTGCTGCACACCTGCAGCCAGCACACGGGAGGCTGAAGCCGGGGCTCCCCAGGGAGCTCAATGGCCTGAACGGCACAGTGGACCCTGACTCAAAAGAGCGATGGGGAGCCTTGCACTGCGGGCGCGGCGCTGGGCTGGGAGGCCCCGCGCCATGGTCGTCCTCGCTTGCTTCCGGTCCATCTCTGACCGCAGCCCCCACGCCCTCTTGCAGCTCAATGTGGGGATCCCCTCCCTGACCAAGTGCTGCAACCAACACGATCGGTGCTACGAGACCTGCGGCCAGAGCAAGAACGACTGCGACGAGGAGTTCCACTACTGCCTCTCCAAGATCTGCCGGGACGTGCAGAAGACGCTGGGCCTGGCTCAGAACGTGCAGGGTGAGGACCGTGGCGGGCCGGGGGCCTTGGAGGCGGGTTCTCCCGTGGCATTTACTAGCAGAACTCTTGCGTCTCACAGCTCTTCACTCTGCTGAGGTGAGGAGCGAGCTGCTTGTCTTTGTAATCTAAAACCACCCAGTCAGGGAAGCAGGACAGGCTAGGAAAGCTGGGAGGAAGGTGTCTGAGGCTGGAGAACAGGTCTCTAACCATTGAGAACCTGAACATTGCAATCCCGAGTGGTCATCTTAGTCCATTCCAGGTGCCGGAACAAACCTTGGTGGACTGGGCGGCTTAGAGACAGAAACTTCCTTCTGGAGGCTGGAAGTGCAGGCCCAGGACACTTGCACACACATTGTCCTGGGTGAGCCACTTCCTGTCCGAGAGGCCCCTTCCGGCTGTGCCATTGCACACCGAAGGGACTGGCAGCTCCCCGGGGCTCCAGCGCCTCCCTCCAGCCTCACCACCTACTTCAGCATCCGACATAGCCAGTGTTGGAGGGACGCGGCGTTTTAGAGTTCTCCACACAGTCTCAGATGCTCGCTCTGGCTCTGAAGCCCTGACAGCGGGTATCAAGCAGGAGATCTCTGCCCCAGCTGAAGCTTGAATCCACCACCCCATCCCCTCACAGATCTGGGCTGAGGGGAACTGGCTGGACTGGACACGCATGGACACGCTTCCTGTTTTCTGGTCCAAGAAGGGTGTCATCATGCGGCTGCAGGAGGCGTGTTCTTGCTTCCTCCTGTCTCAGTCTGGCTTGGGCATCGCTTTGGTTGGTTGTGCTCTTCGGAGTTCCAATCTTTGGGAAGACTTGGAGAATCTTAAGATGTCATGACAGAAAGATATTTCTTCACCGTGAAGATCTGAAACTAAAAGCATTAGAGAACTAAACGCTATCTTGTGCTGCGTCTCTATAAATGTCCAGGCAATCTCGCCTGGATGTTTCTGGTTTCTTGTTATTGGATTTTTGTAAAAATCAAGAAGCCCTCCCAGTGGAAAGCTACTTTGGATTCCGGTGTCCTCCCACCCATGAGCCCAGTGTGGTTTGGCCGGAGGAAGATTGTGCCGTGTACTCGTATGCCTCACCTACGGGGCTGTGCTCAGCTCTCGGAGGCTGTGGGCCTTAGCATTGGCGCTTCTGTTTTTAAATTTATTTCATCGGCACGTAAAACATCTTTACAGAACCAAGGCTCTAGCCCTGCAGGAACTGCAGCATCTGTGCTTACCCTGTACACGAACGGCCCTGGGTTTGATTCAAGGCACACACAAAACAACAATAGCCAAGCTTTCCCCAAACCCTAAGTGTGGGAGCTGTCAGGCATCTTGGTTAGTGACCCCAACCCCCAGCTAAAGGAAAGTCAACACCGATCGGTGCTCTTGTCCACACTGTTAGCAGTCTGGTATGGAACATGAGAAGGCAAAGGAAACATCAGATACATGGAAAGGAGAGGGGGCTGAGTCAGGGCCGGCGGGGAGCTGAGGGAGGTGCTGGGGGCGGGACACTGGGGTAAGGCGCTGTGCCCACAGCTGCTCACTGTCTTCCCCTTCTCTCTGCAGCCTGCCAGTCGGTGGTGGAGCTCCTGTTTGACAGCGTCATCCACCTGGGCTGCAAGCCCTACCTGGACAGCCAGCGAGCCGCCTGCAGGTGTCGCCACGAGGAGAAGACCGATCTCTGAGCAGGGGAGACAGCCAGGGTGGGGAACTTAACCTGTGCCAAAGAGCTTGTGTTCTCACAGCACAAGGCTGCTTGGTCCTGGTAAAAGGGTCATTTAAGAACTAACGGGACAGTGTTCTGAGGTTAAAACCTCTAAGGAAAAACACAAAGAAAACAGCCGGGTGTGGCAGCGCACACCTGTGATCCCAGTGCTTGGGAGGCAGGGGCAGGATCTTCACCAGTTCGAGGCCGGTTTGGGCTACACAGCGAGACCCTGTCTCAGAGGAGGAAGAGAGGAAGGCATGGCTGCCTTTTCAGGGGCTTTCTGGATGTCGGTGCCTCAGTGGCCAAATTGTGACCAGTGTCAAAAGCAGGAATGTGCTAGGGAAGACATTTTAAAGAGAAGAGTGCGTAACTCTTGTCAGAAGAGTATACATATTTTTAAAATGTGGTCAAATGTTGTTTCCATTCTCTCTATTCAATATTATTTGGAAATAAAAGGAAATATTCACTTATAAGTACTATTTGTTTGCTATAAATTTTTCAATAAATATTTATGCCCGGAAGGGACCGAGTTCGTTTTTTCTGTATTCTAATCACTGGTTGCATGTTGTTTCTCTGTAGCCCACTAAGTGCACGGCGAAGTCATGTTAGTGGTGAGGACAGAGTCTCCATGTCTGTTTCTACAGAACCGCCAGCTGTGGCCTCTGAGGATGCAAGCCCAGGTCACCACAGGGTCCCACAGCGAGGGGACATGGCCAGGCCGCCCGCAAACCACACTTAGAGCCAGGGTCACTCCCAGGCCATGCCAAGCTGGGAGAAGGTGGACCGGCAGAGTGCCCGGTGTGGCCACACTGTGAGTTCATCCCTAGCGCTCACTCCTTGGTGAGTTCTGGAGTATTTTTTAAAGACTAACTTTCTACCAGGTGTGGCCGTAATAGAAGTGACTCTTGGTGTTGTCGTTTTACGTTTTTCCTTATAGAGACAAAATGGATGGGAAGGGTGAGATACAAAGAACTGCCTTTTTTGGCTCTCGTTTCCATAGAGAACTAGTGAGCAACTTCCAGCAGCCACGGCTGCCCCTGAGAATCCAGGCGTGCTGAGCCTGTCTACCCCCAGCGTGCACAGCCGCGTCCTCACCCCGAAACGGCCTGAGCTGCTTGCGGGCTCAGAGGAGGAGAGTGCGCCCAGTGGTTCTCTGTGAGTCCTCACGGGAGGGCTGGTCAGAAAAAACCTGGGTCTGGAGAAAGGGCCGCACCCCTGAGAGGGCGCTGCTGGGAACCTGGAAGCTGGAGGCTCCCGGCCTGGGGAAGTGTTGTGCCCAAGTCGCGAAGTCCCCAAAGACCACCAAGGAGTCAGGTCCGATGCAATTGCAAGAGGAGATTATTGCAAGCTCGAGCCTGGACCCTCAGGTGTCACCGTCACAGCGGCTTCAGACTGAGAGCCCAGATCCATCTGGAGCGGGCTTATATAGGGTTAGGGAGGCTCTTTCCTTTTATAGGTCCTATTTTTAGCTCTCGCTCACTATTGGATATTCGAGGGATGCTGGGAGAGCTTTTACATTTTATTGGATATTCGAGGGGCACCAGGAGGGCACTTCCTGGAAAATTACCTAATGCCTACATTCACAGAATCAATTCCTCTTTTTAAAGAACATCTGATTAAACAAATTCTGTAATTAACAAAGACTACACATGTGAGCAATGATTAATGCCTGTATTAGCAATGGCTACCTATATAAGCTATGACCAGTACCTTTGTTGGCTAAATCAATTTCATCAATCCTTTTAAAATACATTGATTATTTTAAGCAGGAAGAATTCATCTTTAGATTGTAAAAAGAGGAACAGAAACAGGGTGGAGTTGCCCTAAGACAGCTTGCCCTAAAAAGAGTTACAGAAGCACAGGGAGACTGTCACACAGAATGGAATTTTACAGAAGGGAACTTGTGCAGCTTTGTTCTGAGCAAGGGGTGTATAGAGGGGGCGCAGAGGGAGCCCACCTTGACTGAAAACTTGGTCCTCACAGAAGCAGCTCTCATCCTTCCCTGTGCTCACTTGTGCTGAAGTGAGCAGCCTGGGCCCCGATTTAAATGTTTTGAACCCTTTTCCTCCCTCCGCTCTTTTTTTCCTTTTTGTAGTACTGGGTGGGATTGGACCCAGGGTCTTTGCACTGAGCTAGCTCCCCAGCCTATATGTTGTTTTTTGAGACAGGATTCACAGAGTCACTAAACTACCCAAGTGGAACTCAAACTTGCAGTCCTCCTGCCTCAGCCTGCTGCAGTCATCGTATCACTGGCCTATGCCTGTGGGCCCAGTTTAGAACCTTACTTGATACTTTATGTCAGTTTTAAAAAGGTACGGTTTTGCACACCATTGTCAATGTTTAATCTTTATCACTATTTATTATTGAAGTACTTGATAACTAAGTCAACAGGGAATGAGAGGCTTTTCCCAGTTCTGTCATCTCTCATGGGGAGAAATGGCAGGCACAGCAGCATCTGCCCGTAATCTCAGCTCTCGGGAAGCTGGGGCAGGAGGGTCAGGGGCTTGAAGCCAGCCTACGATGCTTGGAGAGTTCCAGACCAGCCCTACGCTACATTCACCTTGTCTCAAAAGAAGCGCAAACAAAAAATATGAGTAAAATATTTAATTTGTTGCCATAAGTTGTATAAAAATAATAGAAATGATTTTTATATGTTCAGATTAAAGTTCTTGGAGCCATTTCAGCTTTGAAGTTGGAGCGTGGGGTTCCTGTGGACCTTGTCAGGCTCTGTTAACATTTCCCGGAGGCGTGGCACGTCTGTCAGAAGCCCAGAAGCCAGCACGGCTCAACACGGCCACTGCACGGCACCACGGGCTTTTGTGGCTCCCAGGCGTGCCTCGGTTTCCAAACTGATGGTTCCATGGAGGCCTGCTCAGGCACTTTGTAGAATACCCCTTGGTCTGGGGCTGTCTCGTGTGGATTTCAGAAAGGAGCCGTGGAGCGAGGGGTGCTCTGTGCCGCACAGGCCAGTGACTTGCGGGGTGCTGACCCTGCAGGCCAGGTGGGGAGAGCTGGTGTCCCCTCTAGTGGTGTCCTCTTCAGCTGTGCCATTGCCAAGCGCCCTCACCATATCCTCTTTGGGTGTGGGGGCTCAAACTTAGGATTCTCCTGCCTCGGCCTCCCAGAGGGCTGGGGTCATGGATGTGAGAGTCGCCATGCCGGGCCATACTTTTGTCTGCTGAGCGCCCTCTCACTGTCTGGCTTGTCTTGCCTGTTCCCTGCCATCCTCGGGAAGGAACACTTATCTGAGGCACCCTGAACCAGCCTCTGCCTGTATAATCAAAACAGACATGTACAAGTACAGATTCCCGTAGATGAATGTTATCGTGTATATCTAAAATACATGGATGAGGGCCGGGATTTAGCTCAGTGATGCTGCCACCTGCCTCACAAGCACAAGGTCCCAAGTTTGATCATGGCACCAAAAAAAAAAAAAAAAAAAAAAAAATAAAA
>NW_022900937.1:2734860-2737512 GCF_012274545.1 Fukomys damarensis
AAAAAAATTAAATGCAAAAAAGTACATGTTGAAAAACAGACCAAAATGAAACTGTAGAGGGATCCTTAACCTTAATTTTCTTCCATGTATTCCATTCCTAGGAGAGGTAAAAAACTAAGAGCTTCAGTTTCAGTAAATCCCCTCAGTGTGACTTCAGATTTAGAAGAACGGAGCCCTCCCATCTGTCCCCCTTGGTCTCTAGTGTATTGGCCTGCATTTCACAGAATTGCTTTGCTGTTTTGTTTTTATTGTTGTTCTTTGAGATAGTGGTGAGAACTCAGTGAAGTCCAGAGTAGGGCTCTGTCAGGATGTGCGGGATCCAAGGAAGAGCGTGTGAAAACCGCCAGCCGTGCGCAGTGGCACAGGCCCGCCTGCGGTCCCTGCACTCTGGAGGTCCCGAGCTGGATCCCAGCCTGTGCAGCTGAGACTTGGTGAGCACTCATCTCTGAGCAAAAAGAGGGCTAGGGACGCAGCTGCATGTGAAGGCTCTGGGTTCAGCGCTCAGTAAAATAATACTCATAATCATTGCCACTCAGACTCTGGCCCATCCTGTAGGTCTGGGTGGACCCAAAAATGTGCACTTCTAATTCTCAGGTGGATACTGCTGGTTCTGAGACCACGGTTGGAGAGGCTCTTTTACCACCAGGAGGTAAAAACAATCCGTGTGCTGAAAGCTTCCTGAAAGTTTTCTAAAGGCTGGGCATGGACTGCTTCAAAAACTAGGTCTGGTTCTCACATTCCAGGCAAGAACTGGAGCTGGCAAGGATGCGTGTCTCACAGGTGATGAAGCTGTGTTCTAGGATTGGAATGCAGGCAGTAAAGCCACTCACCGCGGCTCACTCTTGCTTCATGGGTCTGAGGGCGAACACACACGTAGCTCTGAAACAGGCCTTGCTGCAGCCTGGCCTTGAAAGTCCCCACTCTTAGGTCGGTGTCCTTGAAGTGGACAAGTAGAGCCCCACCCTCCTGACCCTCTCTCCTTCCTGGACACACAGGATGGGCATTAGTTCTGCCACAGGCTCCCACCACTGCCTGCTGCCTTGCCAAAGTCCCAGCGCAGGCCAACTGGCATGGACTGAAACGTCCAAAACCATAAGCTAAACTCAACCTTCCTTCTTTTTCACTTATCACAGCACTGCAGGGATGACAAGTATTCCACAAATTTAGGTCTTGAGACAAAAAAAACAAAAAAACAAACTTACTCTCAAATACAAAACCACATCGATGGTAAAAGTAATACAATATTTTGGAACAAGGTATTTAGGGATACGGAAGTGACAGTCTTATCATCCGCTCCTCCGAGACAGGCAGGCGCTGGGCCAGTTGGGCACTTTTCCTGCACAGGCGTCTCCAGGCCTGGAGCAGAGAACAGAAGGACAGGAAGTTCCAGGAACCCGGAAACTCATGCTCACAGTAAGGTCCAGGGCAAACACAAGCCCTGGGGCTCATTCTGTGCCTCAGTATTTATGGAGCCCCTCCTGCAGGCTCTGCAGCTGGGCTGGGCAATGAGGAAACCAAAACAGAAGGAAAGCCACTCCTGCCTGCCTCCCTGGTGTAGTAAGAAGGCGAAGCAGGGATGTCCCTGCGTGTTCCAGCTGGCCAGTGCTCATGTGAGGGTTGTGTCTCATCTGCAGAGCAAAAGGGACAGGAAAGGGTGAGAGAGGCTGCGCTGACTCCTGGCCCCCAGTGCAGAGGATTCCTGAGGGCTGTGCACCCAGTCCCCGGGGTGTCCCCACCACGGGCAGCACAGCGGGCCTCGGTGGCTCTGACAGGCTGGGGGAAATGCCAGGGAGGGGCTTGATGAGAATAAAAGCCCTGCTCCTGTCGAGCTGGTCGCGAAATGGTCCAGGAATATGCTCTAATTCCCCACTACAACTGGACAAGATGCAAGCCGGCAGCCCGTGCCGGTGCCACCTCTGCCCAAGCTGGCCTGCCTCAGAGACGGGACCCGCCCGGTAGAGATGAAGGGCACAGCATCTCTTCGACGCCAAGTCACCTGAAAACTTCCCACCTCTGTCTTGCTGGCCGCGTGGACCCCGACCCCTGAGAGCCACAGATGCTCCAGACCTCTCCTGCAGTGCTCTCTAGAGCTCCCCGCCTTTTCTTTGTGCGGGGCTGGCGGCCTCTTGCTTGCCGTCCGCCCACCTCTGCCCAGGGGAACAAAGTCTGTGCCTCTTCGCTGTCACCGGCCGCTCGGTGGCCGCTCGGTGGCCTCGTCCCTCCGCCTTGCGTTGCGCTCTGGGCTCAAGCTCTAAGACTTCTGAAACACAGGTCCGTGGAGGACGCCTTGTCATCAGGTTGGATTTTGTTTCTCTCTCCCCAAGAAAAGTTACCACTCCTGCGATTGTTGCTCTGGAATCCCTTCTTTCCGTGGAGAAGAGAGACCTTGGCACAGTCCGCCGATGTCGGTTACTTTGTAGATGCCAAGGTCCAGAAAAGGCGCAAAGCTCGAGGCCGCAGGGTGAGCCCGGGAAGGTGGCTGGGTGAGCGGCCTCGGTGGGTGAGGACCCCTGTCTCTCCTGAAGAAGACACCGCCACTCAGCTCTGACAGCCGGACTCGAAACTCCAGGGCCGCCTGCCTTTGTTTGGGCCCAGTCCGCGTGGGCACACGCAGCGCCGAGGACCCCGCACCGCCATCGGGTCGTGGGTGGC
>NW_022900937.1:2737912-2806551 GCF_012274545.1 Fukomys damarensis
CGCTGCCAGCGGGATTTGAGAACGCCCTTCCCGTCCCTGCCCCTTCTAAGGGCGTCGCTTGGAAACTTGGCGGGGTGTTGGGGTGGACCCCTAGATCCCAGCCGTCTGGGAAGCTGAGGCAGGAGGAGCGAAAGTTGGAGCCCAGTGTGGGCACTGCAGCGCCTCAGTGCGACCCTGCTTCGCAGTGCGCGGGGCGGAGAGAGCCCAGCGGCGAGGCCCAGAGCCTGCTCGGCTTTTTCTTCATGCAGTTTGTGGGTGCGTTTTAGTATCGTCGTTGGGCTCTTGTACCTGTACATGACGTATGTATCTTGGTTCTTATTTTTCCCCACTCCCCTGTGCTCCCGTCACCCCCACCCCTCCCTGTCTACAAAGACTTTGTTTCCGTTTTCCTCTTATCTCGTATTTATTTTTCCCTACTTTCCTTTCCCTTACCCCTCACACTCTCCCGTCCCCTTTGGGTCTTTTCTTCCCATTTCGCATTATCCCTGCTGGGTATCTTCCCAAAAGAATTAAAAGAATAGTACCACAGCGATATATACTCACCTATGTTTATAGCGGCACAGTCTGTAATAGCTAAAACTTGGAAACAGCCCGATTGCCCATCAGCTGGAGACTGGGTAAAGAAGATGTTTTGTTTGTAAAATGGAGTACTACTCAGCTATAAAGAATGAGAAACTAGAGACATTTACAGCTAAGTGCCTGCACATGGAGGCCATGTACTTAAGTGAAATTAATAGGATACACGTGTAAATACTGAATAGTTTCTCTGGTGTGAGAAACTGAAAGTGTAACTAGGGCTGCAGTTTTCTTATCGGTTGAGACTCTGGCATCCAGGGCTGTGGCTGCCCAGCCTGAAGTCCCTGGGCCTCGCCCCTTCCTCGCCTGCTCTCTCTGCCTTTTCCGCCCTACACCCTTTCCTGAGCGCGCAGGGTCTGAGGTGGGTTACCCAGCATGGGGTTAGGTTGGAGGAGGCAGGTCGGGGCCAGGGAGGTGTTCACAGGGGAAGTCACCCCAAGGGAAGGCAAAAGACCTCCCCGAGGCCTGGTGACCCCGCGTGCAGGGACCGGCACCCACAGGCACCCCGGCTTTCGGGCCCTGACCTGGGAGGCCTGGCTCGCTTCACCCAGTCCTGGGACCTGCCGCTGAGATGAGCCGTCCTGAGGGCCGGCCGTCAGCAAGTGGGGGCTGGAGGGTTATCTGCAGCGAGTCGGAAATTAGGGTGGGAGAGAAAAGGGATGGCGACTCTGTAAAATTGTTGCTGACTTCAGGGACAAGGAAACGGCAGCCATATTACAGTGGAACAGAGAAGACAGGCGTTCAGGAGTTAGGATGAAGCTGAGCGTGGTGGTCCAGGCCTGTAATCCCAGCCCTCTAGGAGGCTGAAACAGGAGGATCTCAAGTGGGACAGTCCCCCACCCCAGGATACTTAGCAAGACGTCTGAAAATCAAAAATGGTAAAAGGGGAATACAGCTCAGTGTGAAGGCCTAGGGTTCAAAGCCCAGTTTTCCTCCCAGTACCAAAGAGGAAAAAAAAAAAAGAATTGGGTTTAATGATGGCCACACGTTGATAATAAATGACAAGTTGTTATGGTTGGGGTCTGGATGTCCCCCAAAGCCTCATGCAGTCAAAGTTGGCCTTTTTCAGAGGTGGCTGGATCCAGGGTGTGTGGCACTGGGATGGATTCCTGGTGCAGTGCTAGGATCAAGGGCGCTGGGATTAAGGGTGTGAGTGTCACTGCCCTAAGTAGCCTGGCTGAGATATAAGGACAGGAAGGATGTGGCTTTGCCCTCTTCTGCCTGCCATGGACTGTTTCTCCTCTGTGACGCCCCTCTGCCGTGCCCCCCTGCCTTGGAGCCAGCCGAGTATGGAGTGAAACCTCTGCAAACTGAGCTAAATAACCCTTTCCTCCTTTCACTTTGGGTATCAGCTCTTTTGTGTCGGCAACGAGAGAAGTGACTAAGACACAGGCGAACCAGTGAAGCAGAATTTACAAATTTTTCATTCAATTTATTTTCTTCATTCAACACAGCCATTTATAGTTTTAGGCTTTTTTGCAAGTTCACACAGTATAAGGCTTGTGGAGTGTCCCCGTTCCCAGCCCGGACCCTGCCTCTCCCTCCCCAGTGTCTCCTGGCTTCCTTCTCCTCTCAGTCCACTTCCTGCATCTCCCAAAGGCTCCCCCAGGATGCTGTCCCCATCCCAGAGCCAGTGTGTGTTTTCCGAGGTCTCAGCTGTGCTAGTTCGGCCTCCTCTGCAGTGGGTGTGCTGGGCACTCCTTCTGTGTCTGCTTCTGATTTGTTGTCCTGCGGGTGAGAGCTGGATGAGAAAGCACTGAGCTGTCCTAGTTCATTGCTTTCCCTGCATTTTCAGGGCTCAGACCCCACTGGGAGCTCCTGCTGCGTTTTGCTGCCATGGGTCAGAAAATAAATTCACAAAGTCAACTTTTTGTTTTTAGTTAGGTGAAGAAGGAAACACAGCAGAAGCAGACACCTGCCTGACCAGGTGAGAGTGTGCTCTTTTCTCATACAGGTTTCTCTTTCCCTTGGTGACTGTCTCCAGCAAGGACAAGAAGGGGCCCCAGGACCAAGGGAGGGGCAGAGGAGGGCAGGTGTGACCGCTGGAGGCCTGGATCTGGAGATAGCAGCCTTAATTGCCCTGGCTGGCTGTCAGAGCACCTGCCGGGATGCTGTCTCACCCAGCCTGTTATGGAGCCGGGCCTGGTGCCTTGGGCCTATAATCCCCACACTAAGGGAGGCTGAGGCAGGAGGATCAAAGGTTCAAGCCCAGCCTGGGCAATTTAGCGAGACCCCATCTCAAAGGTAAAAATAAAAAGGACTGTGCAGAAAGCTCAGTGTGAAGGTCCCAGAATCTATTCTTACTCCCACAAGACTAAATCCCATTGATGTGGCCTAGGGCTCATGCTAGAGCTTTTTCTCCACCAGGCTGTTCTGGGTGGATGGATCCTGAGGCCCTGGGGTAATGTGTCATGGGGAGTCCACTCATGGGTGTCCTTGTCCTTCCTGGCCAGCAAGGCCTGTACTGGCACCCGGGAGGATCGTAGCCCAGCACCCCTGGAAGTGGCAGACATCTGTGCGCCCTGTGGCCTGGAGCACTGGATATTGAATCCCTCTGCAGGTGACGGCTCTGTGCACTTTCCACAGACAGGGACATGGCTGACCCGACGGAACAGTACAGGATGGACCACGGGAGGAGAGGGCTGGCCGTCATCTTCAACCAGGAGCACTTCTTCTGGCAGCTGATGCTGCCGGAGAGGAGGGGCACGAACGCCGACAGGGACAATCTGGCTCGCAGGTAGCAGCTGTGTCTGTGTCGATCACAGCCTGCTGAGCTCACAGACCAGGGCCCCCAGGACTGCGGTCCTCAGCTCACACAAGGCCGGCTCCCCGGTCCCCAGTGCCGCAGGGCGAGCCCCACGTCCCGAGCTCTCAGCCGCTGCCCTCCCCGTTCATTCCGCTTCTCGCTGTCGCTCACGCACCTGTGTGGCCGTGGGCCGTGTCTAAATGGAACTGGCTTCCACCGGGGCCAGATCCTTTCTTACCGAGGAGGATCGACTGTTGTCATATTCTTTTCTCCTAAGGAAAAGTAGATTTAGGGGTCATAAGTATGGGTCCAGATGCCTCGGTGGTCAGCATGTAGGGCTGCTTGGGAAAGCTCTTCCGCTGATACTTAACTTCCTGTGTCACCAGGTTTTCGGAGCTGGGATTTGAAGTGAGATGCTTTAACAACCTGAAAGCAGCGGAGCTCCTGGACAGAATTCACGAGGGTGAGCGGATCTGTGGTAAACCCTTCCTCTTCCTCCCCTGGGCCGGCGTCCTCTAGTCTGTCTGTGAGCACAGGGACAGATGACTGCGTGGGGAAAGGCGTCACGGGTGGAGCTCAGGCTGGAGGCGGGGCCGGGCCCCTCTGCTGCTGTTAGGGACCTGATCTGCAGGGCCGGGCTGGGCATCGCACCTGGAGGTCTGTGCTGTGCGAACGCCCCCAGTGACAGCCCAGCAGGAGGGGAAGAGGGCTCTGCACGTCGTGGAGAAGTTACCAGTGCCAGGCCTGCCCCTGCTGGGCTTTGGGCGGTCATTGCTCCCTGCCACATTTCCTCACTGACCGCAGCCGAGACTGGCAGACCTCGGCTCTGTTCTGTGCAGCAGCCTCGGCGCCGGGTCTTGTGGTTCTACAGGCCCAGGCTCGCCCGCCTCTGCTGGGCCACCGTGATCTCTGCACCTTTACTGGAAACTCCCTGTAATCCGTGCAGATCCCTTCCCCTGGCTGCGGACTAGGCTGCTGCTTTGCTCGTGAGTTTGAGGGGCTGAGTGTGAGTCCGGACTCCTCCGCATGCTGGGAGAGATCAGGTGGGGGCTCCCTGTCTGCTCCAGGAAGCCTCCGGAATTCAGACACTTAGTCTATTGCCCGGGAAGCTGGGATCTTAAAGGAGGCTCCCAGCATGGCCTCACTCACGTCTTCCACATCATCCTGCTAAAAGCTAACAGAAGGTCAGTAGCCAGCTTGCATGAGGGTCTGGCTTTGATCCCCAGCACTGGAGGAAAAAAGAAAAGCTGAAGTTAGGTTAGAAGTGGTACTATGAGTTTTCTGGAGGATTAGGGTTGAGACAGTCTTGTATGTAGTCCAGGCTAGCCTCTAATTTGCAATGATCCTCCTGCCTCAGCCTCCAATGTGTAGGGTTAGAACCGTGTGGTATCTTGCTGGATAGTTTGAACTTTAATATTTCAGAGTTTTAAAAATTTGATAGTTTGGGCCCGAGGCTTTAGCTTAGTGGCACTGCACCTGCCTTGCAAGCACAAGGTCCTGAGTTTGATCCTTGGTACCAAAAAAACAAAAAACAAAAATCTGACAGTTTGGTATGAGTTGTTCTACTGGACAAAAGTCTAAATAAAATCAGATATTTTACATTTGTTAAAGAATAACAACCCACCCCACCCCCGTCACACAAGTGTGTCTCGTCCTGGTACCAGTGAATTGAATTTGTCCGTGTGGACCACAAGCATCTTGTTTCATTTCCGTGTCCACTTTTGCGGCCTCCGCAGTGTCCAAGTCGAGCCACATGGATGCCGACTGCTTTGTGTGCGCCATCCTGACCCACGGTGAAGACAACCATGTCTACGCGTACGATGGCAAGATCGAGATCCAGTCCTTGACTGCCCTGTTCAGAGGGGACGAATGCCAGAGCCTGGTGGGCAAACCCAAGATATTTATTATCCAGGTGAGGCTGGTAGGTACGCGGCGTCCAGTCACCCCAGAGCCCCCTGTGGAGAGGCGGGGCCTGTGGCTACTGAGCCGCCCGCCCGCGCAAGGGTTCGGTTTGGCGCCGCCCTACTCCCTATAGATCGGTCAGGGTGAAAGGGCAGAAGGCGCTGTTAAGGCCGAGTGTTGCCTTTGCTGCCTGGTGTGCGCCGTGTTTTCTCCTCTGCGAGACCTGTTTGCTGTTCCGGCCTCGGAGCCAGCTATGGACCGAAACCTCTATGTGAGCAAATAAACCCTACTTCCCCCTTTAAATTTGGTGTCAGGGGTTTCGTCTCGGCACCAACTAAGACGGCCGGGCAGGGTGTCCTGCTGCTCACCAGGGCCACAGTGCAGCCCGTGATCAGAAAGGTCGAAAAGCCAGTTTTGTGTTTTATGTTTGTTTTGTTTTGTGTTTCCCATTCAGTTTATTGGTGCATTTTAAGTATACAGTCCAGTTACAGTCGTCATGGGATCTTGTACCTATTTTCAGTATATGTTCTGCGGAAGTGAGCACTGGGATCTTGTGCCTCTCCATGACTTACTTGGTTCTTATTTTTCCCCATTCTCTTGCCCTCCCTTCACCCCCGCTTTCCTATTTAGAAAGACTTTGTTTCCATGTTTTTCCTTTTCTCATATTTTTTTTCTTTTCCCTTCTTTCCTTTTATTTTGCATTTTGTTTTGTTTTGCTTTTATGAGTCTAGGTTTGCAGTGCACGATGGTTCCATGAAAGGGAGGGGCAGACCGTCCTCAGAACGTGAGAGCCGTGGGTGATGCCTGAGCCGCTCTGAGAGGAGGGCCACGGGGAGAGAGCTGCTTGGGCACCTTCGCCTCTCTCTCAGCTGGTCTCCACTTTCCCAGGCTCAAGCTGTCTTCCTGCCTCAGCCTCCTAAGTGGCTGGGACTAGGAGCCCTGGCTTCTCTGCTGGGCGTGGACTCAGGTTCTTTAGCTGTGGGCCAGGAATAGCAGTAGCCCTGCCCGGGGGAGGGCTGGAAGGACAAACCCTCCTTGGGGAAGGAAGGAGCGGCCGGGATGGTGCCAGGTATGTGTGGCGAGGCTTCTCCAGATCCACCTGTCAGTACTGCAGCCGGCTGGGCAGGAGACCTCGTCAGGCTGCAGGGTCTGCATTGTACTTAGGAAGGAGCACAGAGAGTAAGACCAGAAAACAAGCCTGAGAAAGGCTAAGGATAAACTCGACCCGCTCAGGAGGCTAAGCCAGGGGGATCAAAGAGAGTTCGAGGCCAGACTGGGCTAAAGTGAGGTCGAGGCCAGCCTGGAACGCAGAGTGAGACCCAGTCTTGACAGAAAAATGTCGTTTACAATGCGGGCAGCTCTTCCTCCCCTAGCTTCTCCCGTTCCAGAAACCCTGCTGTAATTTCTGTGGATGCTATTTTTGTTTAGCATTAAGGAAGGAGAAACACAAGTAGGGAAAAGGCTCTGACATCTGTCATCCCCTGCAAGGCTGGACACGTTGCTTTTGAACTGTGTGTAATGCGCTTCCCGAATGATCCGGTCACCCGAACGACCCCGTCACTAGGGAAGACGTACAGTGCTTTCCCTCTGGCCTGTAGGCGTGTCGGGGACAACAGCACGACCTGCCCGTCGTCCCTCTGGACACCGTGGATTCTCAGGTCCCGGACACCCAGGACAACGTCACCGAGGTGGATGCAGCTGCAGTGCACACGCTTCCGGCAGGGGCTGACTTCCTCATGTGCTACTCGGTGGCACAAGGTAAGTCCGTGCCGTGGGCAGACAGCTGCTGTCTCCTCTAAGTTCCTGTCACACTCAGCCTCCTTGCTTTAGGAGACTTGGTCTCACTGAATTGCACACTGTCCTGGCTCCTGGACAGCCTCCTGACTCAGCCTCCAGTGCTGGGATTGCCCGCTTATTTTTCACCTTTCATTGAGTTAGGCAGGTCTTTTAGGATTGAACCAGAATGTGTGGGAAAAAGTCATAGCCTGCCAATGATTTCCTTAGTCACAGAGTGAGAAGTGAAAGTGTAGACTGCCTTAGAAAAATCATTCCCTCACACACCTGGAACCCCAGCACTCAGGAGGCTGAGGCAGGAGATTCTCCATGAATTCGAGGCCAGCCTGGGCTACACAGTGATCTTAGGGCTAACCTGAATTACACAGGAAGACCCTGTCTCAGAGAAAGAAAAAACAAACAGCAAGGAAATGACAGTTCCCTTTACTTCCTCTTTCTTTAGGATATTATTCTCACCGAGAGACCGTATATGGCTCGTGGTACATCCAAGATTTGTGCGAGATGTTGAAGAGATACGGGTCCACGCTGGAGTTCACAGAGCTGCTCACGCTGGTGAACAGGAAGGTTTCCCAGCGCCGTGTGGGGGTCTGCAAAGACCCTGGTGCCATTGGCAAGAAGCAGATCCCGTGCTTTGCCTCCATGCTCACGAAAAAGCTGCACTTCTCACGGAAGCCAGCAATTACAGGTGGCATCATCAACATGTAGCCTGTGCCTTTCCCTGTTTACCTCCCCAGTAGAGAAATGTTTTGGAATATGTTCATGTTTAAACGGCCTGAAAAACACTCAGGAAATTACATTAAAAACCTACAAGCATTCAGGGATGCTTAAATTACAAGGTGCCCCAAAATACCTAGCTGATTCAGCTCATACTCTGTGCCTTTTTAAATAAAAGCTTACTTTATAATGTTTTTAAAGACTTGAAATCCAAGAATTAGATAATAATTTCCCTTTATTAAGATATTTGAAAATCATGCTGTATTAAATCTTTCTCATTCATATTGGTTCCTGGATGTCTCTTACCTGTTCACTATCTTTATTTTAGTAAGTAGTAAAGTCGTACATAAAATGTGGCCTCTGCATATAAACCACATTCTATGTACAACTTTACTACTTACTAAAATTTTTAAAAATTGCCCTCCCACAGCTAGCTGTGCCTGGCACTGCAAGGACGAAGTGTGGAGCACCAGTCTCCCCTACAGGGAGGAGCCCTCGAGACCCTGCTCTGAGCGGCTCGCTCTTCATTCCAGCACCAACCGGCTCCTGCACAGCCACACGTGACTCGGGGTTGGGAGGGGCTGACAGCACCCTAGAGTGGTCCCGGCTGATGGCTGGACCAGCTGTCAGGTTGGTGGTCTGACCAGTCACCAAGGGTACCTGGCCACCTGAGGAGAGGACAGCAGGGAATGAAAGACTAATATACGAAGAACAAGAACGAACAATAGTTTCATTTGGGGGTTCCAGGAGTTGATCTTCAGCTCCTCCTGCCTGCCGACCACCTGATCTTAGCTGTGTCCTGGCTAAGACCTTGGCCGTGGACAAGTCGGTATTTATGGTTGTATAACGTGGCAAGGGGGCGTGGAGGCAGATGTCGGGAACAGCAGAGCTAATGCTCCAAAGAGCCAGGCTTGGGAAAAGGGAGCCACTATGCAACTTGTGCAGGTCACAGTTAACAGGGCACCTGTGCTGTCCTGCAGGTCATCGCTAACAAGTGTCCTGAATTATGCTGCTAACGTTTGACCTTAGACAATGGTTGCAGAGAGTCAGAATTCCTCTGTACAGTGTTTCCTTGCTACAGAGACGTCTCCACCTCATATTCGTTGAGACCTGGACTGTGACTGTTCGCTTAGGGAAGTCTGTCTGCAAGCACTAGGCCAGAGGGCAGTTAGCAGTTCACACACGGGCCTTGGAGTGACATATAATCAATAGCCAAATTCAGAAGCCAAATCAATAATGTCTAAAGCCTGCTCAGTGCAGTTTCAAGCTGGTCTCTTACAAGGTTTGAATCTTTTAAACGATAGCTAAATCTAACACTGCTGGTCCCTACAGGGATGAAGATGGTGACGTGCTTAGGTTTGGAGAACTGAATCGCAGAGTTGAGTTCAGAGTTGCAGTCTCACATTGTGGTCTGGGGCTTCGTTTCAGTAAATGATGAAGCCGTGACTTCCAACTCCTGCCCATGCACAGAGAAATGAATGCCAGCTGGAGTCCACAAGCAGCCCAGGGTGAGGTGGACGATGCCAGGCTCCTCACTTTGGCCAGGGGAGGGCGGGGGGCGTGGAGCCCCTGGCTGCTTCTGCAGGAACAAGCCAGCAAACCTGTATGTCAAGAAACAAGGGAAAACGCCAAAGTGTGCCTGTGCTTTACACCCATTTATTAACTACTGCTAGACATGAGTCCCCAGACCCAAAGTGTTGGGGTTAAAGAATGCACTCAGTCGGTCAGCCAGAGAACTCCACGGGGCAGAGTCTGAAGTTTGCTTCTACAGAAGGACTCGAGCACACACATGTGAGGCAACAGTGCAGCCAGCGCCAGGGAAGCAGGGCTTTCAGCTGTCACACATGGGAAGCAGCTGTCCTTTAAATTCACCGGCAGATCCAAAGGCTCGCCACCTCGAAACTGGCTAGTTTAAGCGATGCCAAGGCGGATCCCAAGGGCTTCTGAGGAGACAGAAGAACAGAAGCGGAGGGTGGGGCTCAAAAGGTCCCAGGCTATTGTGGAGCGATCCTGGCTTCAGCTGAGTCTCCCGAAGTTAAACTGAGCAGGCATTTCCATAATTGCAGTGTATTTGGGACGGGCCGCGTAGGGTGGACTAGAGTCTAAGATGTGTGCTCTGGCGTACATTCTTTGATAGAAATGACAGGGCTGTGTTTCTCACAGCAACAGTTAAACTGAAATGGATGACGAGACTCAATAATGTCCCATTTGGGTGTTATGAAATCAGAACAACATGGAAAAATCTAGTGACTTTCACAAAAAAGCTAATTCTTCTCCTTGAGTTCCTCTACCCGCCGTCCCAGGTAGATAGAGCGGCGGACGCATTTCAGGGACTCTTTAGCCTGTGGGGGAAACAAAGCAAAAATGGAGAAAGCTGCATTACTGCTTTGAGCGAAATTCAATAAAACTAGGGCAGCAAAACACTTCAACGCCCAGTGGCAAATCCCTAAATTATCTCAACTTTATCTCAATCCCTTTTGAAAAGATGAACAGAGTTCCTATTTCATCCTCACGCTTTAACAAAAATTAGTTTATCCCCTTCAGAGTGGATTTTCCAGTTCATATTCTTTAAAAGACCTTCATGATCCACCAGTTTGTTTTCTGCCTCCACTTTATTACCTTAAAAACCAATCATATTTCACAGGACATCGCTTTAAATCTCACTGCCCATCCTGGAATGACCCTGAGAACATTCCTTATCCCTGTAGCATTCAAATGGAAGGGAATGCACAACATTGAAAAACACAAAGGATTAAATTTTTCCTACTGAATGATTGTATGAAATAAACAATTTTAAAAGTTTTTCAATTGGGGAGTTATAAAGTTACCTCTAACCATTTCTTTAACTTCATAGTACTTTAGACATAACTGCTGTTAAATGTACATACATCGAGAAATGTGGGTTATCTTTATCAGAACATTTTTGCTTAATAAATTCCTAAAAGAAAGTGATCCACTTTTGTGCAGAGAAGGCATGGTGTGAACAAGGTTCCTGCATAAATTGGGAGGCCAGGGCCAAACACTGCCTTAGAATCCCACTGTGACGAAGCCTGGGCCGGATGACAGGCTGGAGGCAGCCGGGCTGCAGTGAAGCCCTTGCTCTGACCCTGGCTCCGTCCCTTTCTGTGCACCTGGTGTAGGGCCTCTGGGAGCCTGAGTCCCTTCACCCAGAGGGCGGGAGGAGGACTCCATCGGGGATCTTCCACCTTCAAAGCCAAGAAACAATGCCATGGAGTTTAAAGCTCCCAGCCCTGGGGCTGGCCTCACTGGCTCACAAGCACATTCCTGCCGAGAGCGTTTATTTCTCCCTGAAACTCATTTAAGAAAGACATCTGCAGCTTTGTGTGCTGGTGCACGCCTGTAATCCCAGCCCTCAGGAGGCGGAGGCAGGGGATCACCAGTTAGTGTCCAATCTGGGCAACTTAGTGAGACTGTGTACTTAAATTAAATATTTTAAAAGGGCTGGGCACGTAGCTCAGTGTGAAGGCCCTGGATTCAATCTCCAGAACCATCCCCCCAAAAAACTTCCTTTGCAGAGAACAAAAAACAAGCATAAAACTGGGGTATGAAAGTAGTATCAGAAATGTAGGTATTCTGCTGAACAATCTCACAATGCACACAACTCTGCAGAGCCGCATGGAGCCGGGAGGTAACCCTCTCACCCCTCTTCCCTGATGCGGGCTTCTCTCCCGCAGCGCAGCAGCCCCAGCAGGGACGCAGGGTACCTTGGCCAGCTCGTCCTTTAACTTGTTGTACTGCTGCACGTCGAAGCGCTGGTGCTGTGACTGCCTGTGGAAGATGCGAAGAAGCTGCCTCCTCCTGGCGATGGGGTAAGTGCAGTTCTACCGAAAGAGAAGAAATCCCGTGTTTGGAGGAACGGCTGCCCCTGTGGGAAAGCTGCTTAACAGCCACACAGGGCGAGCAGGATTGGGTGAACCCGGAACCAACACGCAAAGCAGTAGTGACAGGTGGCAGGGAAGAGGACAGAAAGAAGAAAGGGGAGATTTGGGTCAGCGACTGCAGCCACGGCTGGAAGGAGCCGGGGTCCTGTGTCCGGATTCAGCTGTATTCATAAATGGTGGTGCAGAGGACATCAGCTCCACGAGCTTATCCTGAGAGAGGGATGTGTGCATTGTCCTAATTAACCCTCTGGAAAGGTTGGATCTAGTTTCACTGAGTTACCTCTATCCAGCCTTGGGAGAAACAACACAGAAACCCCAAGTTTACAGAAACCCGAACAACAGTGACCTGGCCAATGCAGGGGTCTGGACGCTTGACTTAGACAAGCAGATCCCAGCAGAGGTCGGTGCCAGCAATGACTCACCTGCCGTGTGACTATGAAGTAGGCAAAGAAGGCCATGGAGTTTGCGAAGGTGAGGAAGTAGGTGACAGGCTCCATGAGGTCCCAGGAGTACACCCACCAGGTGAGCCAGGCCAGCACGCCCCCCTGTGTGGACAGCAGTGCCAGGCCGGCCCACAGCAGCCTGCTGGTGTTGGCTTCAGCTTGAGCCTCAATTCTAGCTTTCACCTAGAGGAGGGAGAACCTCTGAGGCAGGAGGATCGCATAGTAAAATCCTCTCAGAAAGTCCCCTCCACGCTGGGTGTGGTGGCGCACGCCTGTAATCCCAGCACTCGGGAGGCTGAGGCAGCAGGATCACTGTGAGTTTGAGACCAGACTGGGGTACACAGTGAGTTCCAGGTCAGTCTCAACTACATAGTGAGACCCTGTCTCAAAAAACAAACAAAAATAGCGCCCCCAATACCTACAAAAACTTTCAATTCATATTCAAAGATACATATGTACTCCAAGTTTTCCTAAATAGTCACAAATCTGATTACAGGCTTGAAGAATGGTTTTTTCCTTCAACAGATTCCTCCCCTCATGCCCTAAAACATCAGTTATTTTGTCTTCAGGACTGAGGAACTCAGACTTCTGCATGCAGAACCAGCCGGAGCAGTGCTCAGGGCCCAGCCGATGAGTCTCCACTCACATCCAGCAGAAGGACTCTGCCTCTGTGGCCTCCTCTGAAGAGGAGGATAATTCAGGAATGAGCCCAGGGCAGGCGCTCAGGAGGACGCCCAAGGCCTGGGATTCACCTGGGTGTGACTGTGGTGACCAGCACAAGTACCTCACCTGTTCCAGGGGCTGCAGCTGTGCCTGCAGGTGGTCGATCCTCACCAACAAGCTGAGTTCTGTCTCCTTCTGCAACTCCTCCAGGTGCAGGACTGAAAACAGCCTGTGCACCAAGGAGCACACATTTTCCATCTCCCTCGAAGGCTCCCTGCTTGGTTTCTCTGAGAAGACAAGGGAAGGGAAGGCAGTCACACTCATGCCTCCATCTGGTGGGGGTGCACGCCTGCAATCTCAGCACTCCAGAGGCTGAGGCAGGTAGACGGATATGAGTTCCTGGCCAGCCTGGGCTGCCAGTGAGACCCAGTCTCCAAAAACCCCAAACAATAAGATTTGTAGGAAGAATCAGGGAAACATCCATGCAATCAAATTCAGGTGAGCACCTCTACCCCCGAGTTCACCTCAGAGCGAACTCCCTACCCCAGCCCTCTCTCCCACAGCTACTCCATGACACACAGGAAGGGAAGCTGGTGTCCAGTCAGGTAAATACAGGTGAAACATGTTGGAAAAGCTGCTTTCAGGAAGTGAGTCACAAGACACAAAGCACTGGTCGGAAGGCAATGCATACAGGCACTGGGGCAGGAGGTGTGTCCAGGAGACTCCTGCAATAGGTTCCAGTCTCTTGCGCAGTACAGGACACAGGGTTGAAGGAAGACTCAAAGACAGAATTAAAGAAAAAAAAGTGGGGAGCCAGGATGGCCAGTGTTGAGCCACCAGCAAAGGCCTTTCAGCCGAAGCTCCTGATTTTTATTGGTAATCAGATTGGGGTAAAAGGGAACTACATGGGAGGACATGCACTCATGCAGTTGCTATGGATACTAACATGGGCAAGGCTTCTGAAGGAAAAGACAAAGAAAGCCTTCTCGAATTAGGAACAGAACAGACAAAATACAGAATTATCATTGCAACCTCGTCCTTCTAGCTAAGAAGATTTTGGCCGTGGGAATGGGACTTGGGTGGGAGTTACTCAGACCTCAGCTCCCATGTTAACTCAGAGTAACCACCACAGCTTCGCAGGCCATGTCTCTGGTCGCCGCGGTGGTCGTTAGCGGGAGGGTCAGGCTGACCTATGTGCTCCCATGGTGCTCATGAGTCACACGGGCTTCAGACAGACTCTCTTCTTAAAGTGAGCAGGTTACCTCTTCACAATAGGGCGTCCCCACAGATGTGGGAGACCAGAATCTGCCACCCCAGAACCTGCCATTGAGACCTAAGGACTGTTTTGAGCTGAAGACAGACGAGAGGCAGGACATGCATTTCCCGGGGTCTCCCTTCTCCCCTGGTTACAGGTAAGAGCTGAGGTTGGTCACCAGGGACAGTGTAGGCCACTGCTGGCCTGGAGATATCCTCAAAGTAATCTGCATCACACATTTCCCCAGCCTTGATCTGCCTTTCATAATCTGCCTTCCCAGTCTGCTGCCCCTAGCGACTCCTTCTGTCTTTTGGCTTCTTTAAAAATGCAAGTTCTTGGTGAAGATGCTGTATAGACCGGAGTTTTCATGGCCTCTTTGAGAATCACAGGCACCCTGGTCTTCAGTATGAAATGTCCCCACAATAAGATACCGCTTGTTTCTGTCAGTGGATCTCTCACCACCAGTGCCCTGCCAGGTATGCGGAGTAGAGGCAAAATCTCTCTCTTCCTCCTTTTGGGCCGGTCACTCACACAGTGTGGCTGTTACAATGCTCTCCTGAGAACACTGCCGGTGCGCTGCTCTGCTAGGAGAACTCAGGGGACCCCAGCAGGAGGCAGCACCCTGATTCAGCTTTGGCCCTTGGTCCCCACCCAGGCCCCAGGCCTCCACCTCTTTCCCCAGCTTCAGGTCAAGACTCTGCTGTGGTCTGCAGCTCTGGCCACACAGGCACTAGAACGCCACAGAGGGGCAGGAGCAGTGGCTCCACTGCAAGTCTCAGTCACGTTTCAGTCAGAATCCTTTGTTACCATGAAAAACAAGGCTTCATTCCCCATAACCAACTGCAAGGAAGGAAAAGGTAGGGACAGCGACAAGGTCTGTTTTCTATGTGTGCACAACTGCTGTCCATGGCAAGATTTTGTTTAAAGCCGTGGAGAATAACAAAAAGAAACAGAGCTGACACCAAAGTGGTAGGGAAATTTTCCCTTTCCTTCTTTCCTTCCTGTTTTGAGGTGCTGGGCATGGAGACCAATGTCTCCTGCATGTCAGACAAATGCTCTACTGCTGAGCGGCGTCCCCAGCCCAGGACAGGTCTTATTAACAACTTTCCGTAGAGAAGAGGCCTGGTGTTAAAGGAACCAAACTCAGCTTTGATTTATGGGAGGTTCATAGATGTTTTAAAGGGAGACAGCGGGAGTCAGGAGGGAAAACAGCGCAGGCCTGGCAGTCAGGAAAGCAGAAAGGGCAGTCGGTGTGAGGAACCCTGGCGCTGGTTCCCTGCAGATTCAGAGTCAGGGGCTTCTGTCTTCCAGTGAGGAGCAGAGGGGTGCAGGTCAGCACAGGGCCCACTGCCTGGGGGAGCCTGGGCTCTGCACCCTGCAGAGGGCTCCTGGAGGGAGCTGCACATCAGGGCTGAGCATAGCTCAGAGCTGCAGGCTTCCTCAGTAACTGTGCCAGGTCTGGCTCGGGGACCTGGCACTGACTGCCAGGCTTGGGCTGACACAAACTAACTCCATGGGCAAGGAGCTCTTTCAGACAGGCATCTTAGGGGCCTTGAGCTGCCACCGAGCACATGTGTGTTCCAGGCTCCTGGAAGGGAGGTGCATGCGTGTGTGTGTGTGTGTGTGTGTGTGTGTGTGTGTGTGTGTGTGTGTGTGTGCGTGTACCAGAAGTCCCTGGGGTGCTCAGAGCCTGCAGTGCCTCTAGACTAAGGTGGAGGCCTGGTCCAGGAGAAGCTCAGCAGGAGTGTGTGTGTGTGTGTGTTTGTGCGTGTACCAGAAGTCCCTGGGGTGCTCAGAGCCTGCAGTGCCTCTAGACTAAGGTGGAGGCCTGGTCCAGGAGAAGCTCAGCAGGGCCTGCTGGAGTCTGACCCAGGACGGACTTCCTTGCTCTTTGCCTGAGCTCCGTGACAAGGCCCTGGCTGTGCTGGCAGAAGTATGGGCGCCACACTTGAGCTGCCAGTCACAGAAGTCCAGAAGCAGCTCCCAGGAAGACACTTCCATTCCCTGAACTGGGACCACTGAGAAAGCTCTGTCTTCTGTTCTTCTGGTTCAAAAGCAAGCAGGTTTGGGATGGGACGGCCTGGACCTGAGGGCAGCGTGGGAGACACCAAAGGTGGCTGCTGTTAACCACTCTGCCAGTGTTGGCTCTCTGCAGTGCACTCCCATCCTGCAGCGAGTCTCTCTTTTCTGACCTTACATAATTACATTTTGCTATTGGAGAAAAAGAAAGTATGGGTGCGATAGAATTCTTAGGTGCAAAAGAAGCCTAACTGATAGTGCCTATGTGGCATCTCCTGGTAACCCCAAATATGAGGAAAATATGCTTTATACCACAGCTGTTTATTCCCTTATTTATTTATTTATTTATTTATTTATTTATTTATTTATTTATTTATTTATTTATTTGTGGTGCTGCAGATCGAACTCAGGATCTTATACTTGCCAGGCCAGCACAGCACCACTAAGGAATGTTCCGTTTTTTGTGTCTTTCATGTGAATTTTATTTCCATGCCCTAAATTTTCAAATCCATATTGTTTTTGTTTGGTACCAGGGATCAAACTCGGGTCATTACAATTTTCAAATCTGAATTGGTAATGTTGTAGGAAATAGTTGAAATAATTTTTTAAACTCCAAAGTTACATTTTTTTTTTTTTTACAATTTGTTTTTTGAGACAGGGTCTCCTGTGCAGTTCAGGCTAGGCTTGAATTCACTATGCACTCCACGTCGGCCAGAATTCCAGCCATCCTCCTGCCCCAGGCTCCCCAGTTCTGGAATTACAGGGGTATGTCAAGATGCCTGGCCAAATTTACAACTCTGGAATTTCATTTTCAACTTGTCTCCTATGTGTCCTCTGCCACCCACACCCCCATGTTCCTGTTCATTGACACTGTGAGCCTGGACAGGTCCCCGTCAGCAGTCTGCAGGTGACTGGTAGCACTGGGAACCTCAGGCACCAGCCCTGGGGCTCAATTCCCAGCGGTAACCCTCCAGCCAGGGAGAGGAATCAGGATAAGCTGTGAACGACGTCGCTAACCACATAGACCTGAGGCTTCTGCTCCCGCTTGGGCACTGGGGGAGAGGAAGCTCCTGGCAAGGTCATGGAATGATAGGACTGGGACGGAAACACAGTTACGACTGAAACAGGGAGGTTTCTCAAGGCACACACACGCAAGTGACGAAGCAGGGAAGAACCAGGAGTTGCTGAAATACAAACCATTGTCACAGAAGTGAAAATGTCCTTTTTTCTGCATGTGGGACCCAGGGAGCACTGAGCTGCATACCTAGCCCTTCTCATATATATCATGTCTCACTATGTTGCCCTGGCTGACTTAGAACTTGTGATCCTCTGGCAAGCAGCTGGAATCACAGGCATTCACCATCATGCCCAGCCTGAAAAACGTCTCTGATAGGCTCATCAGTGGACTAGACCCTGGGAAGGAAGGGGTCGGTGAACTTAAGGCTGCATCACCAAAATCTTCCCAAACCGCAAATTAGAGAAAAAGAATGGAGAAAACTAAGAGAATAGTTAAGTAGATGGAATGTAAATGCAAAACAGAAAGACTACATGGAGATGAGAGGAGACAGAAGCGATGCTTGAAGTAATGATAACCGAGAAGTTTCCAAAAGTCTACTGCTAATCATCACACTGATTCAGCCAGAGTATCCCTATCCACAATGCTTGGGAGCAAGCCAGATGTGGTGGCAGACACCTGTAATCCCAGCACTCAGAAGGCTGAGGCAGAAGGATCTCAGTGATTTTGAGGTCAGCTTGGGCTACACAGTGAGCTCAAGGCCAGCCTGGACTATATGGCGAGACCTTGTCTCAAAAAACAAACAAATCTCCTAAAGCAAACAAACAAAAAACCCAGCACGGTTGGGAATAGAAGTATTTCAAATTTAGGATCCCTTTTGAGTTTTGGAATATTGGCACATCCATAACAGAATATCAAACCCAGGGCCTCGTGCCAGGAACATGCTCCAGCACTGAGCTACACCCCAGCTCCTATACCGTAGTTCTGTCTACCTGCATTTCGACTGCAACCCAGCATGGGAGGCCTGCAGAGGGATTTCCACTGTCATAGCAGCACCCAAAATCTGGATTTGGGAACATGCTGGAGCTGAGCTTTCTGTACTAACGATGCTCAGCCCAGAGTTTGAAATTAAAAGGAAAGCCATCTAAGAAGTTAAGACTTCCAGTTTCTAATCTGGCACGGAAGGGCCTGGAAAGCCCTCACTCCATCCTAGCAGTGAATAAATAACTGAACAACAACCACAAAAAATAACTGAGCAAACTGAAAACCAACATTTAACATCTACTGGAGAACTGTGGTCACAGGGGCACCATGTTCCCGCAAACTGGAGAGAAGGGTAGGGAGAGTCAGGGTTTACAGGGGCAGAAATCTGGGAGGACCGGGCACCAGGCTGGAGCACTGGACTAGAACTGAGGTTTCTGCAGACTTAAAACCCCAGGCCCAGGGTTGGGGCCAGGCCCACACTGTTGTGAGTTTCCCCTGTGGAAACTCCACCGGCGGCAGAGCAAAAATCAGGAAAGCTGCACCCTGCTTCCTGTGGGGGAAAAACTGCTGTTTCCGAAGACCCCATGTAGAAATAAATCAAAGAGCAAAACAAAACAGGGACAATGGGAAATAGGGAGACAGATCTTTGGCAAATGGGAAGAAGGCAAAGAGATGGAGGAAGAAATGAAGGAAGATACGCTACGTGCGGGGACCAGCTCCCCACGGTGAACGTCCTGATGTACACAGACGTGTAGTAAACAAGGAGAGGAAGAGGACAGCAGGCAGAGGCAGGAGGAGAGGGAGGAGGAGGAGAAGGAGGCGGAGACAGAGCAGAGGAAGAGAAAGAAAGGAGAAGGGGGCGGTGCCCTCGGGAACCTGGTGCCTGAACAGGCCTGCCTGCTCCCCGAAAACCCCTCCGAGGGACGGCTGTTCACAGTTGGACAGCAGTGTTTCTCACCTGCCTCAAGACGCTGTACAAAATAGGCTCTTTCATTAATGACTAGTTTAAAATCTTTCATCAGCAAAACATCCATCAAGGTAGAAGCTGGAATCTCACTGCCATCTGAAAGACAAAACACGAATCAAAGTCTGTGTCCTACAATAGTGAGAAGCATTTCTCAGCACACAGGAAGTCACTGCCCCCTCGGCATGGATGGTACAATGGTGGCTTTCACTTTGGGGGCAGCTCCCCAAGCTCAGTCGCCACCGTCCGCAAGAGCATCGCCCTGCTCACTATGCCTGCCACCCCACCGGACCAGCAGGGCAGCAGGCCTCCCTCGGCTGGACTGGAGGCCAGGTCAGGGTGGCTGGTGACACTGCATGCCGGGGTCACACAGACTGGGAGCTGAGAACTGCTCACAGGAAGGCCGGGACATCAGGGATCTACGGAGCACCCACCTTGCATGTGCCCACTGTGGCTGCCCCGGAGGACCGGTGCTGTGTTCCCCACACAGCCTCCCAGCACCCTGCACATGGGCAGAACAGAGCGGTGTATGGAGCCTCCTATCCTGGGTGCTGCAGTGATTGGGGCCAAGAATTTGCTGGGCCTTATGTCCTGATCAGGATAAAGCCTCCTCTTCCCGACCTAAACTGCAGGATCCATGATTTGCTGCCACCCAAGACACAGGGCTATGGAAGTCCCAGTAAACTGCACACTGCCATCCTGAATCTGACTTGTGCTTTGCTCCCCAGGTTCTCATCCACTGGGACCGGGCTTTTCTGGGACAGGGTCTTCACAACCCGGCCCATCCGGCAGCCCTGGGCTGACCAGGTCTCCACACTGGTCCTTTCTCTGTTCTGTTCTCTGAGCTTGGCTTCCTGCCACTCCCAACCCAAGAGTCTGCTGGTGACTCTTTTGCTCCCAACCGAGCCCGACTGGCACAGTGAGGACATTTTTAAAAGCCAGCCTGCCCTTCTCCTATCCCTAATCACCCGAGGAGACAGATGCGTCAGCTAAAACTGCCACCGCCACTTCCTTCACTTCCTCGCTTCCGAGAACGGTGAAAAGAGTCCAAACCTCCAGGAGACAAGCGGCTGGGATGGTAATGAACACAAGCAAGGCTGAGGAAACAGATTTACATTTCAGCGGTCTATTAGCAATTTAAAGTATCCTAGTGAAGGCTGAGACAGGATGATCACCAAGTCTGGGCCTAATCAGGTAATTTAGGAAGACTGTCTCAAAAAATAATTTTCCAATGGGGCTGGGTGAAGGCTCTGGGTTTCATCTCCAGTACCACTAAGAAGAAAAAATAATACCCTAAGTATCCTAGGATAAAAGAAAAATCCTGAGATTCCTAAGTTTCATACCAAGGTGAGAGGATGGATGATGTAAGAGATAAAGTTAATCAGCTAACAGGTACAGGTGACCAACAGAAGACTTTCGTATCCCTTCTGTATTCTGAAAGCCGGGCTGAGTTCCTATCACTGCCACCTGCAGCACCACCGCCCTGTTCTCCGTAGCACAGCAGGCTCATGGTAAACGAGTTAAAATTCAATGAACGTTTAAATTTTTAAAAATCCGTTACAGTAAAAGACATGTTGCTACTGACCCTCTTAAAGTCCTGTCCCGCACTTAGAGCACATTCGGCCATCGTCCTTGCCACTTTCTACAGCAGCTCTGGAGTCCTCTCTCCTGAGTGTCTAGTTGCACTGTCCTGGTTACATCAATGTCTTGCATTGACTGAAAACCCTGGCCTTGCACGGTCATGTTGACTTTGAGGAAGAGCTGGAACTTGCACAGAGCCAGATCCGGTAAGTAAGGTGGACGAGGACGCCGTACCAGGTGTTTACACGGACAGCGCTCAGTGGCAGCATTCGCTGTGTTTCTGACCACATCTTGTAAAGACACCAAGGAGAGAGGATGTGGTGCTGAACTGACTGTCATCTTCAGTGGGAGCACCCAGCTAAAGTGAGGCGGCGTGGTTCTGGGCATGGAAGACCCACTTCAGGAGGCCCGCTGCGGACAGTGGAAAGGAGAACGGGAGGGGAGGGTTTCAGCTGATCTTCCTTGGAGGATCTTTGCTGAGGCTGCTTCTCTTCCGAGGAATTTCGGCAGTTTTTGGTCGAAAGAGCTTTGGCTGTTTCCTCCCTTGGGGAGCTTCATCTTCACCTTCATCTTGGACGTCATCTCCTGGCTTCCAGTGCGACTCTCCGCTTCCTGACACAGACACTGCGCTTTCTGGCCCTGGGCCTTGGGCCTTGCAGTCTCCAGCCTCCGGCTCCCTTCTCAGAGCACGGGACGTGGCTGTGGGCCCCAAGCCCTCGAACGGTCCTTCAGGGCTCCAGCGCACACAGACGTCCTGTGCTCTTCCACGTCCGACTCTGGTAAGTACTGACCGACACAGAAGTGGCCAGAGTGACGGGATGAGGGTGTTCGAGGTGAGGGAGTCATCACAATGTGTCCTTTACTGTAACGCACTTTTTAAAAACTTAAACATCATGCATTTTACTCAGCGTGTGCTTTCCTTCCCCTAATTTTTAAAAATTTATTTTTTATTAGTGCATGTTTGTAGTACATAATGTTTACATTCCTCGTACAGAGCAGCTACGTGTACTTACCTTTCCTTCTGTGTGTGATACCAGGACTTTGCACTTGTGAGGCAGGTGCGGTGCCACTGAGCTCAATCCCTGGCCCTACATATCTTAATTTCTGTTTCATCTCCTCCTTCCCTCCCTCCTGCTCGCGCTCTCTCTCTCTCTCTCTCTCTCTCTCTCTCTCTCTCTGTCACCATCTCTTGATCCCCTTCCCATTTGAGAAAGATCCATCTTCCTACTTCCTATTTTCTTTTCTTTTGCTCATGATTCATCATTTGGGTGTCTCATACAGAGGAACCATTCAATACTTAAGCTCGCACGCCTGATAATCATTTTAACCTTATGGTCTTGACATGCACCCATTTCCCTACAGATCTCTCTCCTGCCTTCCTTATGGCAGAGTCGTGCTCCACAACGTACAAACACCACACTCTCCACATCCACTCATCTGGTGATGGTCACAGGCTGCTTCCAAGACGGAGTTATGATGGGCTGCGCTGCTGTAAACACGGGTGTGCACGGACCACTGTAATATGATGTCTTCAACTCTTTGAGGAAGATGCCTAGAAAAGGGATAGCTGATTCAAATGGGACTTCTAGTTTTAGTTCTGAGGAATCTACAGATTGGTATCCACAGTGGTTGTGCTAGTCTACATTCCCAGCAAAAATACCAAAGAGCTCCTTTTCCCACACATCCTTATTATTTGATGTTTTGATGACAGCTATTCTTCCTGTGGGTGCGATGGAATCTACGTGTTGTCTCAATCTGTATTCTTCCAATAGCCATCCATGTTGAGTATTTCTTCACACAATGACTGGCCATCTGCACTTCTTCTGTGAAGTGTCTATTTATTTCACTTGTCCAGTTTTGATTGGGTCCTTTATTTTGGGGTCTCTAATTTTTTGGAGTTCTAGATTCTGGTCCTATATCTGAGGAACAGCTGGCAAAATGTTTTCCTCATTCTGTGGGTTTCCTTTTTCACTGTTAGTTGTTTCTTCCGCTGTGCCGAAGCTTTGGAGTTTGACGTGATCCCCTTTGCTGATTCTCAGTACTATTTCCCATACAACTTCCAGGGCTCTGCTCAGAAAGGCCTTGCCTGTGCCTCTGACCTCAAGAGTTCTGTCTGTTTTGTCTTCCAGCAGATCTGGTGTTTTGTTTTAACATTAGTTCTCTCATCCTTTTTTATTTTAGTACAATGTGAGAGACATGGGTCTAGGCTCAATCTCCTGCATGCGTATGGAGAGCCTGTTTTCTCAGCTCCATTTAGTAAAGAGGTCATCTTTCCTCCAGTGTGTGTTTTAGGCCCCTTTGTCAAAGATCAGATAGCTGAATGTGCTTGGGTTGTTTCTGCCTCCTCTATTTGGTTCCATTGATCCACATGCCTGTTTTTGTGCCAATACCATGCTGTTTTTTTTTCTTTTATTGAGTTTATTGGTACATTTTAGGGATACAATACAGTTACATTCATTATTGGGCCTTGTACCTTTACATGACAGGTCTTGGTTCTCATTTTTTTCCCCTTGTCCATGCTACCATACTGGTTTTAATCACAGTAGCTTTGTGATACAACTTCAAGCACAGAATTGTGATGCCTCCTGCTTTGCTCATTCCCCAGGACTGCTTTTGCTATTCTGGTCTCTCCTGGTTCTATATGAACGCTGTTGGTATTTTGATTGGGTTTGTATTAAATCAGCATATCGATTTTGGAAGTGTGGCCATTTTGACTGCGTTAGATCTGCCTATTCAGGAAGAGGGGTACCTTTCTACTTTCTGATGTCCTCTTCAGTTTCCTTTTTCAGAATACTGTAGTTTTCATTGCAGATCTTTCACTCCCTTAGGCTAATTCCTAAGAGTTTAATTTCTCTTGGTGCTATTGTAAATGGGATGTTTTTCCTAATTTCCTTACCAGTGGCCCAAATTTTCAATATAAGAGAACTCCCAGCTCTAGGCCCAGCCAATGTTTTTCTAACTACTTCATGGCATTGCTACTGGTGATTGTAGAAACTTGACCCAGACATGTTCCTTTTTCTTGCTGGCATCTATAACTGCTCCATCAACCCTTTTATTTCAGAGACCCACCTCAGTCTCCACAGTTTGGGTTGAACACTAGGAATGGTTCAGAAAAAAAAAATCTCTTGGAAACTTTTAATGTCAGTGTGCTTTACATATCTTCTCATGTAGCCTAGTTTTTTTTTTTTTTTTAATGAAGCTTTAATGTGATTCAGTGATAAGAAAGCAAACTTACTGAACAATAAGCAGAAAATAGGGCCTGGGTGTCTTGGTCGCTTTTCCTTCAGATCTGCTAACCTGAAGTTACATGAGCTGAAGTCTAGGGAACGCAGGTGGTCTGTCTTCTCCCGGCCAGGGCTTTGGTCAGCTACAGTGGACCATGTGCATCGGGGGAAGCTGGGCGCCAGGCACCTGCCTGGCTCTGTGCTTCCTTTGTCCTAGAGGGAGCCAGTCAAGTCTGCACCTGGTCTTTTCCAAAGCCTGGCTGTTTGGGTTTCTGTTCATCCACTGGGTGAGATCATTTTCCCCAAAACTGCCAAGTAATTCAACCCACACAATGGGCACAACCGAGACAAGCGCGGTGTACTCTGCTCAAGCCCAGATGCACACGAGGAAGTTCCACCCACGGAGTCTCTTTAAAAAACATCAGCCTCCCACCCATGGGTACCTCTGACTTTCCCAGTGCCATTCAAAGGTTCACTTAAGGGACTTCACATCGGCTTCCACAAAGGTTATAATAAAAAGGGAGCAGCTGAGTGTGACTTCTTGGTTGATATTCTACATTGCCCTTTATACTTACATATGAACAGCAGAAAGTGACACGCACATTTCTAAGGAGAAAATGATAGAATTTCTCAGGTATTCTTTGTCAAGGATCCATTTAAACCAAGCAAGCATTTTCAGCCAGTCCAAAAAGCCACTTTTCTCTAAATCTCTCTATTACTTTCTATGCTTTCTTTCTCTGTACTTTCTTTTTTGTTTGTTTTCCTTTTGGGACAAGGTCTTATAGCCCAGGCTGGCCTCAAACTTGGAGCAATCCTCCTGCCCTCGCACAGGCATGGTCCAGGGCCAGCAGCACCTCCTCTCCTGGGTGACAACTGTCTGAGTCACTGGTGAACTATGCGTCTGGAGCCTGTGGTAGCCCCAGACTGACGGGCTTCTCTTCTGACCCTTGTTACAGCAGCAAGTCCCCATCAGCTGAATCTGAGGTCCTTCCAGCCATGAACACCAAGCCTTCCCCGAACTGTGCCTCGACCTCCCAGGCAAAGCTTATGAAGGAGCTGAAACTTACATCCAATCCATCCAACTGACTCATGCAACAGAGTTACCATTGTACAATTGTGCTGATATGTGGCATGAAGGAAGAACACTTACTATGTAATGGGTTACAGAATGGGATTCTTTTTAGAGAAAAGAATCAAAACAAGGTCCAGAAGAAGTGGCCTCTGGACAAAGTTGTAAGGCACACACACACACACACACACACACACACACACACACACACCTGCTGTGAAGATGGCTGCAGCCTTGACACCTTTGTCTTCGTGGTGGAGGTCCTGAAGGAAGGACCCAACTGTTGACAACAATGGTTTGACTACGAATCGACAGCGCTCTTTTCTCGATGGCAGAGTGACTGTTATCAAGGGAAGGCCATGTCGATGATTCACTGTTACTTCTGTTAAGAAAAACAAAAAATAGGGATGGAAGTAGTTTAAAAAAAAAACTTTAAGAATTCTAAAAAGAATGCTTAAGCAGTAATGCCTATGCCGCTGTGTTGCCCTAGGGGCCCGCATTCTGCTGCAGCTCCTGTGGGCCCTGCTTTCTTGGCACATTCTATTACAGCCTGTGCCACACCGAACCGTGGTGACCTGATCTGTGTCTTCACAGGTCACTGGGAAGGCCAGACATGCATCATACTTAAGTCAGGTTGTGACAGAAAAGCTTACCATCAGGGGCCACCACGGTGCTGGAGAGGTGTGGCTGGGGGTATTTTGGATTTCCACACAGTTTCATACACAAAATCTGTAAAAAAAGATGATTTCTTTTACTTAAGAGTGGGAAAGCTATAATATAGAAGATTCTTTTTAACTTTATATGACAAGCACAATAAAAATTATAAAAATTGTTTCCCACAATTCCAGTATAAAATATATGATCACTAGTAAACTTTTTAAAAAATAATTTTAAAGGACACATTGCCATGAATCTCCCTCAAAATACCCCTCCCCACTTGCTTTGAACACATTCATCCCATCCTTCCTGCCACTTTTTGAAGCAGCTCTGGAGTCCTCTTTCCTGAGGGTCGTTAGTTGTGCCATCATGGCTGCCGTGATGTCCTAAATTGATTTAAAATGTTTCCCTTTCCTGGTCACTTTGACTTTGAGGAAGAGTCAGAGTCATGTGGTACCAAATCCAGTGAAGAAGGCAGATACAGACACGCCATCGTGTTTTTATTTCACAGAGATTTCCATAACTTTTGATCAATGAGTGATCAAAAAAACACAGTGAATGTTTAAATTTAAAAATTTTGAATCCAGACACCAGAATACAGCCATGAGAGGAAGAGAAGGAGGAGAAAAGTGGGTACCCAGGACCCAGCAAGCATCTGAAGCAAGAATGACAGCCCACAGGGAGAGTAAAGAGACAGATCACAATGCAGAAAAGGGAGGGAGCAAGCCGCGCTTTCTTCCTGAGCTCCTGCGTGTGATGTGGGAAGGGTGGCTCAAACCTTCAGAGACACAGTGACTACTGGCAACTCCAGAGCCTCCGTGGAGAAATGCACTCGTAGAAGGGGGGAGCAGTAGGTGCTTCAGACTGCAGAGGCTGGTGAGTTATTCATTCCCCTCTCCCCGCCCTCCCTCCTGGTCCTCTGTCGCAGACAGGCTCAGCCCTGCAGGTTCTCGAACTCGGTGGGCTGCACATGCCGCCCGGATGTGCGTGCTCCCCTCCACACCGTCTGCCCGGGCCTCCCTCACCTTACCCTTTCTTTCGTGCAGAGCCCCACCTGCACCTCCGCCTCCCCTCCACCCTGCTGTGTCTCAGTCCTTCCTCCTTGTGCTTCCCAGTCAGTACCCCTTGGGCTTCCTCGGATTCCACTCGTTTACCTGTCACTCTCGCATGGTGCCTCTCACACTCTAAGCTCCAGACAGCAGCGTGCAAATATGCACTAACGTCGCCCATCTTCTTAAAGTTCCCAAACCCTCCATGAACCTCACAGCTCCCCTTGCCACACTTCTCACAGTGGCTTCTCAGCCCCACTTCCTGTCCATGCCCAACCTTCACCCACCCGGGGTCTGGATTCCGGCCTCCTGCCCAGACACCCACCCCCGCCCAGGCAACCACACGCTCCCTGACATCTCCCAACCTCTTCTCTGGCCCGGCCTTTCCCCGGCGTGGCACCAAACCCCGAGCTGTCCTCAGCCCTCCTTCCCATCACACTGTCCACCCCATCGCCTCTCCTATTGTCTCCATTTCTATTGTCCGCACCCCTGTCCAGGTCACTGTCATCTGTCATCCAGTTTCTGACCAAGTCCACTCAATTCCACCCTTGCTCTGTCCTCAGAAAAGCAAAGTCATCTCCTGGAGTGGAAACACGAGTCACCCACATTCTTCAGCCAAGAATACTTCAATGGATCCCCTTACACGTCACCAAAGTAAAACCCCATATTGGCTACAGGGGTTTGCACCTCTGAAAATCACACTGTGGTTTAATCCCCACCCTGAGGTATTAAGAATGCAGAAATTTAACCAGTCTGTGGAATTCCTGGAGGAGACTGAGATTTGACAGTCAGTAGGATGGAGGCTCCGTGATTGAACCCTGATGGCTTCATAAGAAGAAGCAGAAGTTAGGTGGGGTGGTGCATGCCTGTAATCTCAGCACTCTGGAAGGATGAGGCTGGAGGATCACATGTTCCAGCCCAGTCTGGGTAATTTAGCAAGACTGTCTCAAAACAGACAGACAAACAAACAGATGACGCTCAGTGCAAAGGCACTGGGTTCAATACCCAGTACTGCCAAAATAAACAGGAAGGCAGCAGCAGACACACACACACACACACACACACACACACACACACACACACACGCTCTGTCTCTTGTCACATGGTGCCCTACTCCACCTTGGGACCCTGCCAGCCAGAAAGCCATTGCTAGGCGCAGCCCCTTGATCCAAAACCTCCCGAACCAAAGTAAATCTCCTTCAGGGATTTCCGCAGCAGGTGGTGTTACCAGCACAGAAACAGACTAACACCACAGCCGTGGGAGCCACATGACTCAGACCCTGCTACACGCACTGATCTCATCTCACTGCCCTCTCCTCCGTGCCCACCATTCTCTGGTCCTACAGGCTCTCCCTCCATTCACAGAACAGCTTTCCCAGACTCCAGGGACATAGCCACGCCGCCTCTGTCTAGAACACTCTTCTCCTATCTGTACACCTAAGAACTCAAGGTGCCATGGCTTATTTAATCTTCGCAGCAGCCACATGAGTATGCTGTTATTTCCCATGCTTTTTCATTTCACAATGTTAATATATCATTTAATTTCTTCCCAAAAAATAGCTCAATGTTGATATAAGTAACTACAGAGTAGGCCCGGTTACTGTTTTTTTTAATGTGTGTTATTTTTCAGATAGTTAGTTTTCAGTTCACAGCAAAACTGAGAAGAAAGTACAAAAGTTTCCCACACATCCTCCACATGCTGCCCCGGCCTCAGTATGATCCATACCCTGCAGCAGAGCGATGTATTCATTATGACCGATGGGCCTGCACTGGTCACCACTGGCCCTGAGTCCATGGTTACATCGGATTCTCTTAGTGCTGTGCAGTCCATAGGTCTGAACAAAACCGAATGCCATGAATCCACCAGTACAGTGTTGTGCAGAACAGTTCTGACAGCTCCAAAATCTCAGGTCCTGCTATTCATCCCTGCCTGCCTCATAACCCTGGCAAACAGATCTCTTACTGCTGCTAGGCTTTTGCCTTTTCCAGAAGGTCCTGTAGTTAGAATCTTAGATCACCTTCTTGCACACACCTGATGTTCCTCCATGTCATTCATGGGTAGCAGCCCATTTCTTTTGCATGCTGGGTAATATTCCACTGCCTGCAAAGTTACACACATCTATGTGCAGCTTATTTCCTGTATCCTAGTGGCTGGAGTATGGGAGCACAGGGAGATAAAGTAACCTGAAGCCACAGGGTTCCTGAGAGACCACAGGCCACTCATCCAAAGGTTTCACTGTACTGCCACCCTATGGTGCCAGGGATAAGCTGCATCTGGCCCAGGTGCTCCACTCCACTCCTGTGGGATGTCATGGGCTCTACAGTGAGTCCAGTTGAAGAGGCAGGAAGGGTACCGGGCAGACAGAAATAGAAAACCAGCTCCCACACTACTGAGACCCCCCGAGAAGAGGCCTTCCAGGCACAAGCCATATGGACTAGAGGCCAAATACTAGAGACTTCTATTACAAACAAATGGTAAGGAATCACATTGACAGAATGATGTGGAAACCAATTGTCAATAACGCCCTTTGTGCCAACACCCTCTACTGTTTCAGTATGCATTCTGACACAACATAGTGGGACAGGAAAACTATCGTCCCTCTGTGATCATTATTTGCGGTCAAAAACATTTCCCTGGGGAATGGAGTGGGGAGAGAAGACAAGATCTTCACACAGTAACAGAGTTTCAGGGGTTCCACTGAGGTTGGTGAGGAGGGTAGCTGACTAGGTGCTTCCCGCTCACTGGTGAGGCAGGAAGTTGTCTGAGACATTGTGCAAGTTAGTGTGGGTTACCCCCAGATGCTGTCTGCATTACTTGCGTTCCAATTATGTCACGGACTAGCTACTCTTCCTGGACTGCCAGACCAAAAAGAAAATTCATTTTAACAGTGATGATTCATGTAGTACTGGAGGGACATTAGAAAATTCGTTAAGATAATTGCATAGTGCGTGCTATGAAATGCATCTTCAGGCAGATTTAAAATGCATTATCTAGAAGCCTATGAGAACAGTTTATCAGACAAAAGCTACCACAAAGCAATGTGGCATCTTTCTTTTTTATGTAGAGTGAAGCAAAAAAAAAAAAAATCATGAAAGCTTGGAGCTCAGTGTGGAGTTCTACAAAAAATCCTGATGCACCACAGGGTAGAAAACTAATGAATCGGAGGACAAGCTTCAAAGCCAAACACTTATCCAGTAAGGAGCCTATGAAGCAGACACCCTAGCAGCACCGCGTTACTTGCTTCTCGAGTTCCACAGAAGTGAGCTGCAAGACGTGCATGAACAGCAGGGTTATAAGTCAGAGTTCATAATTATTTTCCTGTATATATTTACCAAGCTCTTTGTTCAGTGCTTCTTCTGTATTCTTTTTCTTTGCTTTTGTGTTGGATTTTGTTCACTTTGAACAGTGCCTTCAGTGAGAGCCTATAGGTAGCAAACCTTTAGTCTGAGTTATATACCTTCAGCCATTCCTGTCCTTTTAACTGTTGAGTTTAATGTTTACATTTACTGTAATTTTATATATATTTGGTTAACTGCCATCTTATTTTATGCTATTTATCCTGACTTTTCTTTGCTTCTTTTATTTCTCCTTTGTCTTCTAAACTTGACTTTTAAAAAATTGTTTTCATTATTAGTCAGCTTTCTTGTTGCTGGGACAAAATATCTGACACCCATAACTTAAAAAGCGAGAGGTTTATTTGGCTCATGGTTTCAGGGGATTCAGTCTGTAGTCCACTGGCTCCAAGGCAGGAACATCACGGTGGAAGGGGCTAGTGCATCAAAGCTGCTTAGTTCGTGGTGGCCAGGATGCAGTTCAGAGAAACAGTGTCAGAAGAAAGGGGCCAAGGTCATGCCTCCATAACCCCACAGATATAGCCAGAAGTATGTTGTGCTAACCCCCTAGGTGGTTCTTAAGCTAATCAAGTTGATTATCCAGCTTGTCATAATCCCTTTATCTCTGACAATTTGGACGTATACATTTTTTTCTCCACCATTTTATGATTGCTCTAGACATCCTGAGACATTCTTACTTGGCTTGGAGCATAAAGTTAGCTTCTCTACTCTGCTGCTGAACAGTTAATAAGGATCTTAGAATCACAATTGAGAAGGAGTTATTTCTATATTTCTTTTATAATTCTCAGGGCTGGGGATTTAGCTCAGTGGTTCTGCTGCCTGCCTCTTTTGTAATTCTTTAATTTTTATTAGTTCTATCTTGTTTCTGTACTCACTTTTTAGAACTACCAAATTGTCACCATGACTATTATTTTATATAGTGATTGTTTCTTAGATTCTTCTGTAAGTTTTCTAACTTTTTGTTCTCTATTCTTCTGACATCTTGTTTTCCGATGAGTCAATTTCATGCTTCCTTGAAAGAGCTTCAGCAAGGATCCTTTAGCCTCCAAATCTTTGTTTTGCTGAAATTAATAGTTTATTTGGATAGAGACTGCCAAGTTGCTTGGCATTTTCCTGTAGAGCTTTGAGGACACTCCTTTGCCTCCATCCTCTGCTAACTCACCTTCCATGATCTGTTTTTCCCTTATACATAACCCTCTTTTCCTTTGGAAGTTTTGCTTTTGGAGTTCTGCAGTTCCACTGGAGTGTCAGGCAAAGATTTGATTTCATTTTTCTCCTTAAATCTCAGGCTTTACACTGTAGAGGATGCTCACAGCAGGCAGGGGCAGTCTGGACCCTGGTGATGCCCGCATGGATGTCAGACCCTAAGCCCAGAAGGAGAGCATTCACAGAGTGGAAAGGCAGTTCATGCGGGCAGCAGGGCCTATGTGAATGAAAAGGAGGTGGCTGGGAATGAGTCGCTGGAGACCAGGCAGGGGAAGCAGGTACAGATGCAAGGATAGAGTGGTGGCTGAGATGAGGGATGGTTACATGCACGGAAAATGACTCCACAAGCAGGTAAGTCAGGAATAAGGAATGCTGGCATCCGGTCAAAGAAAGGGGCTACAATATGGAAAGGGAAAAAACCAGAACGGGCCCCACAGTGCTAGACTGGCACTGGTAGTATTGTATGGATTCACGGGCTTTAATATGTAAAAAATATAAAGTATAAGGAAATGAAAGTAGAAATATAACTTTGAAAAGTACAAATGTTAAGCCGGGTGTGGTGGCACATGCCTGGAATCTCAGCACTCTGGAAGCTGAGGCAAGAAAACTGCCAAATTATTATTGTTGTTGTTGTTGTTATCTTGGTACTGGGGATCAAACTCAGGACACTGCGCTTGTGAGGCAGGCGGTGACACAAATTCTAAGCCGTCCTGGCCTACATGCCAGTTGTGAGATCAAGGCTAGCCTGAACTACATAACAAGACCATGTCTGAAAAAAAAAAGAATGCAAATGTTCAATGTATATGTGTGTACATAATCTTTATCTTTGTATACTTTATGTATATATTCGTACACATATTATTCTAAGAGCGCCTGTGGGTCACATACCCAAGAAACAAGCATATCTGCCATCCAGATCATTGCAGTAAATACCCCTCTTATTCAAGAGAAACCAGGGCTCCTTGGGGGAAGACTAACCCTTGCTCTGCTAAACAGCAAGGAAGTGTTTGATGAAGGATGGGAAATGTTTCAAGAGTGTCTTTCTCACTTTCTCACTGCTGGGACACAAGACCCAACTTAAAGGAATTTCACATTGGCATCTAGTTACTCAATATGGGGTGGTGATGGTTGAATATAAAAACAAATTCCTAGCATCCCTAGGTAATGTTCATAAATTCGAATGTGTTATTTGTCATCAAAAGCCACAAGTCAGCCAGATATAGTGGCACATGCCTGTAATCCCAACTACTTGGGAGGGTGAAGCTGAAAGATCATGAGTTCAAGCCCAGCATAAGCAACATATAGAGACCCCCTCTCAAACAAAAAAAGAAGATGCAAGTAAAGTGCCTAACTGTGTGTAGCATGCGTTAAACATGACACCAACACGTCGAGGGAGTACTTAGGCATTTCCTGTGCAGAAATGGTATCCATGGCTGCTGCCTCTGAAAGCATATCCTCCAGGACAAAGGATATGAGTTTTGTCCTATCTGGCCTGCTACCAACCTCTACCAGGAGACTGAATATCTAGGCAGAAATAGGGAAGAAGAGAATAAATTCTCATATAAAGAATTAAAAGAAACTCTACACACTGAGAAGTTTGTGAAATAGTAGCTGTTATGGCTGTGTCTAGATGTCCCCTCAAAGCCTCATGTAGTCATAGGCGGGGCTTTTTCAGAGGTGGCTGGATCTAGTGTATGTGATAGATTTACTGGGCAACAATAGGATTAAGGGTGCTAAGATTAAGGGTGGGTGATCACTAAATCAGTCCACTGATTGGTTGGTTTGGCACTGCCCTAATCCTGGCAGCCTGTATATAATAAAAGGGACAGAGAGAGGTTTGTTTTCTCTTGCTTGCTTTGCTGCCTTCTGCTTGCCATGAAGTGTTTCTCCTCTGTGATGCCCCTCTGCCTTCCTGACTTAGAGCTGACTGATTATGGACTGAAACTCTAAAAACTGAGCTAAATATCTTTCTCCCTTTAACTTTAGGTGTCAGGTATTTTTGTCTCAGCAACAAGAAAACCAATACAGTGAGACTCACGAGCTCTTCCAATAACAAGGCAGCTTGTGTGACAGTAGAGTCCAGGAAAGGGGACACCCACAAAGCAGGAAGGAAGGCAGTGATGTGGCTGAGATCTATATCATCTGACTGAAAACAACTCCCAAGAACAAAAAATTCAGTGTTCTTTTTCAATCTGATTAAAGAAATCAAATCAGATTTCTAGTGGGCAGTCTTGGTTGGAGAAAATCTCTAATTTAAGCTCTTAGCTGCTCTCAGATATCAGTAAATCACATTTGTTTGTACAATCAATATGTGCTAATAAAAACAAGTTCTCAGGGCAGAGTGAATTTTAACTTATGGACATCAAGAAAGAAAGAAAATCTGACTCTCCCTAAGATCCTGCCTAACAGGGCCCACAAATAATTCTCTAGCAACAAGTTCCAAATCACTACTCTGAATATCTCACACCCTGCTAGTTTTCTCCCTCTTCTGGGACCTCCTTTGTCTTGAAAGCTCTTCCTCCTAGACTTGAGCCTAACCAGGAGCTGGACAGAACTGGTGCCAAGTTCAGAGATAGGCAGCATAGGATCCTCTTTTTATCTGCAGAATATGATTCTTAACCTTTCCGAATCCCATTTCCTTTCTCCCTCAAGAAAACCCCACTTAGTAAATGATAGCTAATAGGAAACGGAGATTGGTCTCTTGCAAATGGGAAGAGGACTATTATGGTTTGTGTCTGCATGTCCCCCAAAGCCACTCATAGGTGGGGCTTTTTGGAGATGGCTGGATCTGGAGTGTGTGATGCTGGGATCATGGGTGTATGATTACTAAATTAGCCTATGATTGGTTTGGCATAGTTCAGGGTAGGGTTAAGGGTGTTCTACCTGGGGTGTGAGTGCTACCCACCTAGGGGCAGGTAGCCTGGATAAAACATAAGGTACAGAAAGAGGGTCACTGTTGTCAAATGCAGCTTGCTGCTTTTGCTGCCTCCTGCCTTCCATGCCATGAACTATTTTTTCTTCTCTGCCATGCCCTTCTGCCACCCCACCCTGCCTTACCGCCAGCCAATTATGGGCTGAAACCTCTATAAACTGTAAGCAGAAATATGCCTTGTACTTTTAACTTAAGGTGTTAGGTATTTTGTCTTAGCAACACTAAAAGTAGCTAAGACAAGGACCAGGAGATGGTGGGGGAGGAGAGGGGAATGTAAAAAGAATGAAGGTGTTTCGGGTGCATGTACCAGCTCCTCACGAGGAATGTGATCAGTATATGCTATGAACATGGGCTCAGAAAAAAAAAATTTTTTTTTAAAGAAAATTCCATTAGCAGAAGGAAAGAAATTACTTTCTCTCCCACACCAGCCCTTCACCTACTCTGTCCCATTTTGGTAAAGCATACCGCCATCCACCAAGCTGATCAAGCTAAACACCAAAGAATTCACCTCCATCGCACATTCAAACATACAATCCCCCAGCAGGTGCTAACAGCTCTACTTCCAAAACAAGCTCCAAGTTTTTCTGTTCCCCCGTCTCCACCCTTATCCAGCCACCACCTCTCCTTGGCTACCTTAATGACCTCCCACTTGGCTTCCTGGTGCCCACTCCTGCCTCCTCCGATGTGTTCCCCATTGGAAAGCGGACAGATCGGGTCTTGTCGCTCCTTGCCTAAAAACTCCTTGTCCCATGAAAAACTCATCTGCTGTTTCTCCTTCCTTCACCCTGTGCTCTCTAGCACCGACTTTGGTTTTATTTTGTTTTCCTGAGACAGGGTTTCGCTATGTAGTATAGGCTGGCCTTGGACTCATTAGCCAGGCTGGCCTCAAACTCAACATAATCCTCTTGCCTCAGCCTCCCAAGTGCTTGGGACTGTTGGCAAGTGCCACCACACCCAGTCTGCCCGTCTTCCAATGTACTCCTTATGCGCATTATTAGACACCATTTCCTCCCTAGTTGGGGACTCCACAATCCTCAGGATCTCTGCCCAGCATAGAATCCTCTTCCCTTAAGTCTGTGAACCAGTGGCCCCTCACCAGAGACTGTGATCATGTGGCCTCTCCCCCATCAGGTCCTGCTCCACAGGTTCTACTCGATACTGCTCTTGCCCAGTCTGGTTTCCACCATTTCCTACTTCTTAGCTCAATCTGAAATCAAACAGATTATTTATGTATCCCCTTCTTTCCTGGCTTCTCCCCACTCAAGCTTCATGAGAGCAAGTTTTTGTTTCTCATGTTCATCTCTTTATCATCTGCACCTGGAACCATGCCTGACACATGGTGATGCTCATAAAAATGTGTTGAAGCCGGACCTGGTGGTGCACACCTGTCATCCCAGCACTCGGGAAGCTGAGGCAGAAGGATCGCTTCAAGTTCAAAGCCAGACTGGGCTACATAGTGAGTTCAAGAACAGCCTGAGCCACATAGTGAGACCCTATCTCAAAAACCAAAGCTGAGTGAATGTTAAACATCTACATATGATATGACAGATGAAAAAATGTCATGGAAGCTCAAAAGAAAGCTACTCTTTTCCCAAACCACTTGATGGGCCCTACTGGAGAAGGTAAAACCTTGACTCTGAATACCACCAAATCTTCACCTTTATACCCAAATAATTGATAATTTCTTTTTAACAACAAAAAAATTATACAACTTTTTTCATTCCTTCCAAAATTCTTTCAGATACCTGCCAGTAAACACTGCACATCCTTCATCGATCACAAAATAACTTGAATTAAGCCTCACAATCAATTTAGTATTTTATGAAAAATTTTATAATAAGACATGTTTAGAAATAATTGCCAGTAGGTTAGAAAAATTTGGGTCCCTGAGTCATGTTCATTTTTTTTTTACAAAACCAGTTTCCCCAGCAAAAGTCCATAAAGGAACCATTCACTTAATACTTCAACATGTATCATTAGTGGTTTTTATCTATTAATATACACTGTACTTCTATCATTTTTCTACTTGCCCCTCAATGTTTAATAAATACCCCAAATATAATTTGTTTTGTGATGGAAGGGAATAAAAACCTGTTTTAATCTTAATAAAATGCAATAAATACAATTTGGTTTGTTCAGTACAATCTTGTAAGAATGCTGAGCAAGCAGACTTCCTTAAAACAGAATTTTCATTGGAAACACAAATAATTAACATCAAACCCCTAATACTTTTGCCCATCTCCAAATTATATTAAACCTCAGCTTTAACTCCTAACAACTGTAGACAACAGTCCCCCCTTTTTTACCTCAAATGTGACTCAAAGCACAACACATTTTTTTGTCAGAAAGTAACAGCAACATGGCTGTGTCAAACCCACATTTATTCTTTAGAATTTCTCTACTGAGGAATTATTAATTTTAATTTTATAAGTTTACTGTATTAAACAGTGAGTGCTTAACAGGGAAAAAAATCACAAAGATAAAGTATTGCATTTTTAAAATTGAGTTTATAAAAAACCATCAAGATTTTCAACATCAACTGTTTTATGTCATACAAAGCCTACAAAAGAACAACAGAAAGAAATTTATATATAAACTACAATGAAAATATCAGTAGAATTCTACAATCAAAATAATCTTTGTTTCAATTGTTACACCTAACCAGTCTTCACAAATGAAAATTGCAAGTATCACTAACACTAACAGCATGTATGTTTTATTTTCTTATCCTTTCTTATAGGGCACAATTGATATATTTTTGGTTTTCCTAGGTCTTTATGATGCTGTGCCTGCCTGTTCACTTTTCAGCTTATCAATGTGTTCCATGATTTTTTTGCAGTTTCCTGGGCAGAAGTATTGTTTTTCCTCTGCTGTAAATGATCTCTCATGAGTTCCAGTTCCAATCCTCTAAGAAAATTTCTCTGTAGTATTATTTTGCACTTTTAATTTTGTTTGTAAACTATCAAACTATTTATGCCACACATGTTTAGGATCAAGTAAAACACAACCATTGGCCGGTGCTTTGCGTTTTCAATGATATTATAGTTGCTGTACAACTCATCAACAACATCTACTCTGCCTTCGGCTTTGTTGTAGAAAGTTTCCATCTCGGGCTTCTGTTTTGTCAAGTTTTTCCTACCAATATTTCCATCTTAGTGCAAGGTGGACATCAGCAGTATCAGTTTGTTTTTGTTTTTCTTTGTCATATAGGAGGCCAATATAAATCTTTCTGAAATCAAAAGGTTGTACTATACAATTCCTTGTTTTGAAATTGCAACACAACTGGAATTTCTGCTTTGTTCCTGCACACAGTTTCTGTGCTGGTCAACTTGTGCTCTATTAGCAAATGTAGCTTTGATTGGAAACTGGTATATCAACTGTGAGATGAGAGCAAAAAGTCTGTTTACATCATTTGGTTTATTATTGCATGAATAAGAACCTGATGGCTAAGTTCCAGGATAAATTTCTAAACTGAAGCCATAATAAGCATTTGCATCTACAAGGCATAAATTTTTATGCCATATTTTGACCAATCATTTTTCAGTAAGTCTTTTACATCCCTGTGATTACCATGAGAAATCCCTAAGTACAGCAGATCTATGAGTGCTTTCAGTTAAACTAATGAGGTGTCATAATAAAACCATTTTTGAATATGGCTATTATCAATAAAAAGAAAAAATATGGCTATTAGTGCATACAGAACATTTTACTTGTATTGCAGCCTTTGTGTATTTCACAGTATCTTGTAGCATCTCATTTGTTACAATTTCCAACACTGAATGGCAGTGCTGGCATTCTAATAGCTTTCACCCCTGCCAAGATCCTCACTATATTTTCATTCCTAGTTCTAACAATGGATCTTTCTACTGGTTGCCCATTTTGCAACATTTCAACTAGTCAAATACGCACTCACACTGCCGTTTTCATTGTCATCTGAATCAAGGAGGTCTGCATTTCCTGTGTCTGTATCAGTCGATTCTTGCTCCATTTCACTGTCACAGGAACTTTGGCTCACATGGACAAGGTCAAAGTCGCCATCGTCGTCATCATCATCCACTCACACTGTTCTTATTATCACATCATCATCACCATCATCTCACACTATTCTTGTTATGAAAACATGTATTTTACCATAATGGATCACCTTCATCATCTATGCATGACTAATCCAATGATTACCTTTCATCTCCTCTAAAACTTGCAAATCTGGTTTTTCATGTGCCATTGTACTGAATCGTGCTACTTCTACCAGAAAAATCCAAAGGAAACTTTAAAAAAACAAATCCTAGCGTGATGAGAGTATATTATACCTGCTCTGATGCTCAGGTAAGCACATGCAAAACCCATTAGATGGAGCATCATGAGGGTGAAAATCTCGGTTTGAAACTCTGGCACATGTGCATACACCCTGCCATTCATCACAACACAAAGGTTGCATCCTGTATCTCTCAGGGAAAGGTACTGGGACATGCAGCCAGCTACTGTTACACTAAAGTAAAAATTTACAGTAGAAAAGGGATGTGTTTGTTAAACCCAGTGTTACGCTCATGGGTGTTTACTGTCAAACCCAAACTTGAGCCTACAAATGAAAATCAGTTCACCAAAGGGAGAGACACTTTAGGAGCATAATTAAGTTTGAGTGACTGAGCTCCTGTGTATCTGCTTTGTAAGTAACATAATGTCATATATCATAGCTGTGACTTTTAAAAGAAAATGTCAAATATTAAAGTTAAAATTTTTATTAATGAAACAAAATGGGTTGGTCATTTAATGACAGCAGCTAAGTATAGGACAGTGGATTCTGGTGGACATGGGCAACTGGTCCCAGTACTTCTTCATCATACCAAAATGTGGAGATGCTCAAATCCCTAATACCATATAAAATTAAAATGGTGTCATGTTTACCTAGATACATCTCCATGTACTAAAGTCATCTTTCAACTACTTATAATACCTACTACAGTATAAATGCTGTGTAACTCATTGTTATATTATACTGTTTAGGGAATAAAACAGGAAAAAAGGCTCACTTAGACATAATATTTTTTCAAATATTGTCTACCGGTCTTTGATTTCTGAATTCAGGATCCAAGGAAACAAAGATAGCTGTGACTAGGAATAGTGGTTTGTGCCTCTAATCCTAGCACTCAGGAGGCTGAGGCAGTAGGAGTGATTTGAGTTTGAGGCCTGCCTGGGCTATATAGTGAGAACCTGATCAAAAACAAAATAAAGAGTAAGTTGTATGAGCATTTTTTTCCAGGGAAATTTAGTCACTGCCCATTATGGTCTATATCTAGATGTTCCCCTAAAGCCTCATGCCCTCATAGGTGGGGCTTTTGAAAGATGATGGGATCACAGGTGTGAAAATGGATCAGTCCACCAATTAGTATAACACTGTTCGGGCAGGATGATGGATTTACTGAATATGGAAGACCTACTCTGGGTGGGAGTGGCACCAACCAATAGGCTAATAGCCTCGACAGAATAAAAAGAGAAAGAAGAAGAAATCTTGTAGCTTCCTGCCTGCCATGCCCCTCTGCCATGCCACCTTGCCTTGGAGCCAGACAACTATGGAATGAAACCTCTGAAAACTGTGGGCCAAAATAAATCTCTTCTCCTTCAACTTGTGAGTTTTGTCCCAGCAACAAAGACAATACCACTCCTTCCTGCTTTGGAGTCTTCCATTTGCATACCACATATTATTCTGCCAGGCTATTTGAGAAACGTTGCTGGGAATATAGCTCACTTATAGTAGGGCACTTGCTTAGCATCCAGCAAAGCTTTCAATTTGATCCCCAGAATCAGTAAACAATTGCAAATATGTTTTAGCTATGTGTTTGCTGAATGAATAAATGAATGAAGAAATAAATCTATATTTTTGCTTTCTACCTTCAAGGGCCAATGTTTTACAAGCTAAACCAAAAGCATATTCCAAAAGCACTTCACATTTCATAGAGAAGAAAGATACTGGGTAGCAGTGCTGGCTACAAGATATTCCTCCCATAAGTGCCCTCTCTGCCACCTTTTCACTAGGTGGATGACTAACCCAAGCTGGGCAGTATTCTCCTGGGCAAATGAAAACTTGAATAAATGGGCAGTGACTAAAGTCACTGAATCAGGCCACAGTGGGGTCCAGCAGAGACACAGGAGTCCCTGCTGCCCTGGCTCCTGTCCCTCTGGAAGACAGGTACCTCGTTCTTCCTTCTAGACGTCTTAAGATAGAACAAAATGAATTTCAATAAATACAGGAGACATGCAGGATGACACAGATACACTGTATTACTCTGTGATATTTACCTGTGTTGATTGACTTAACTCTTGGAGAGACCACAGGGTGCAGTTCACCCTGGTTCCCAATGAGACTATGAGGCTAAGAAAGTTATCAGTCCCAAGTTCAAACCTGGCCAGTCTGACATCAGTCTCCTCTACCTGTTTTTATTTATTTATTATGTGTGTATATATGTATCGGGGATCAAATTCAGCAGGCGGTGGAACCATTGAGCTAACCCCCTGGCCCTGCCTTTAATGTTTTTCAATCCTTATTCTCACAAGGCTTTCCACACATTTGCAAATTCAGCACTGTAATTATTTATCTACGTCAGCAACAGATAGGATACTACCTATGTACCAGAGCCATAATTTCTGATTAAATTTTTAAATATTAAATCTAAATCTCTTCTATAAAGCCATTTATTCTATCTCTCTTCCTTCTTGTTCTGCATTTCTCTCCCTCTTTATTCCTGTTCCTGTCCCATTTTGAATTGTTTTTTCTCTGTCTGTCCTTCTCTGAACTGTCACTATTCTTATAGGAAGGTGAGTACAGTTTCTAGCATCCCTATTGCTGTTAAGTTTGTTCTGTTCTTGTCTCTGTTCTTTTGCTGTCTTTTCCTCCTGTCTTTAACAGTTTCCCACAATTTGCATGACCTTTCCGTATCCTCTAGCCTCACTTCTAACCTTTCCCTCTCCTTCTATCTCTCTATCCCTCCCTTCCCAACCTCTTCTAAATCCATCCCCCAAAGGGTAAATTTGCTATATTGAAGGGTTTATTCACTATAAACATATTTTGGGCTGGCCCTCCATTTTTATCTACCTCATGCAGGTAAAGGTGACAGATTAACTGCTATCATAAATTGTCATTTTTCTAAGTTGTGTTTGATGCTATTGTTGATGATGATTTTGTCAATTGGGCTAAGGTGACATGATTGATCTAATCTGTTGTCTTCCCTGGTATACTGAAAATGAGATTGCCTAAGAGTCATTAGAGACTCACAGCCTACAAAGACCAGCTATACCTGGAAGATACCTCTGAGAAGCAATCACTCCATAAGGGTTCTAAATACAAGGAATAAAGATACTTACAATAAGCAACATTGAAGTATCAGCCCAGGAATTAAACCAAAAAATAGCACAAACAACAAAATTAGAAATGAAAAGACACCTAAGCAAGGTGCAAACCCAGACTTCCAGCTCACCAAAAGCAAATTCTGGGGAGAAAGGAGGTAGAAAAATCTGATAATCAGCCACTTGGAAACCCTAAAATGATAGCACAGGAAGTAACAAAACAGATAAATGAGGCCCTAGAAAAATTCAAAGCAGAAATAATTTCCCATATAACTACAGATATGGTGAGCAGAATGAAAGACATGAATAGAGATTCTAGAACAGAAACAGATTTTTTTTAAAAAAAGAGAGCTCAGAACCATAAAACCACGATGAAAGCCATGAATGCCCAGCATAGGAAAGAAATGGAACCATGAAACAATTCAAACAGATAACCAGGAGATTAAAAAGTCCACTGAAAGTATTCACAGAAGATTGAGCCAATGTGAAGATAAGATTATCAGATACAGAAGTCAGGACAGTGATTAGTGACCATAAAATAAGAAATTTCTTAAAAATAGTAAGGAGTCATGAAAAATATATCCAGCAGCTGCTAGGTAATGCAAAGAAGAATAACATAAGACTGACAGGAGCCCAAGAAAAAGCAGAAGAAAGTACAAATAACACAGAAAAACTGTTCACAGAAGTAATAGAAAATTTCCCAAACAGAGAAAAAGAATTTGACATATAGATAAGTGAGGCATACAGAACTCCAACTAGTCATGATAGGAAAAAAAAAAAAAAAAAAACCTACACCTGGACATGTAATAGTCAAGATCCTGGAAACCCAACAGAAGAACAAAATACTACAAGCAGTCAGAGAAAAGAAACAGATCACATGTAAAGGAAAGCCCATCAGAATCACACAATGGACTTTTCAACACAAACCCTCAAGTCAAGGACAGCCCGGAGTAAGGTATTTCAAGTCCTAAAAGAAAACAATCTCCAACCTACAATGATGTATCCTAAAATAAACTATCTTTCAAAATTGATGGGGAAATTAGGTACTTACATGACAAAGAACACCTGAGAAACTTCATGAATACCAAATCAGCACTTCAGACAATTGTAAATAACATCCTAGAAAAAGACAACGAAGATCACAACTCCACAAGGCCCAACAGAGCAAAGCCATTAGGCAAGACAAGAAATTAAAGGGAGGGGGGAAAATTAAAAGGAGCCAACAACAAGAATGTAACATGATGATGATAAGCTAATACATATCAGTTATAACCATCAATGTTAATGGCTTCAATTCACCAATCAAAAGAAACAGACCGGCAGAATGGAGTAAGAAGCAAAATCCATCAATATGCTGTATATAAGAAATGTACCTAGTTCAAAAAGAAACTCATAGACTGAAAGTAAAAGGATGGAAAACAGTTTCCCATGTTACAGGAACCTGGAAAAAAGCAGGGGTAGCTATCTTATTTGCAGACAAAGTAGATTTCAAACCAAAACTAATTAATAGAGACAAAGAAGATCACTATATCCTTGTAAAGGGACAATTCCAAGAGGAAGAGATGACAATCATAAATATATATGCACCAAATACTAATGTCCCCAACTATACAAAACAAGTATTAATGAACATGAGAAATCAAATAAGCACTAGTACAATTCTAGTGGGGGACCTAAATACCCCACTGTCAGAATAGACAGATCATCTAGACAAAAAATCAACAACAAAATACTAGAACTGAACCAAGCTTTTGAACAAAAGGACTTAATAGATGACTACAGAGTGTTGTTCCACCCCACAAAATCAGAATTCTTTTCAGCTGCACATGGGTTATTCTTCAAAATAGACCACATGCTAGCTCATAAGACATGTTTAAGTAAATGCAAAGGAACTGAAATTATCCCCTGCATATTATCAGACCACAGTGCAATATAATTGGAGATCAACAGTATAAGAAACTGCAAAAACCCCACAAACACATGGAAATTGAATAACACTCTCCTGAACAACCACTGGGTCACAGAGGAAATTAAAGAAGAAATTAGACAGTTTTTAAAAATAAAGGATAATGCCAATACAACACAAAGGAATCTATGGGACACAATGAAAGCAGTTCTACAAGAAAATTCATAGCAGTGAATGCTCATACTAGGACAACAGTGAGAGCTCAAATAACCTAAGGCTGAACCTCAAGCTCCTAGAAAAGGAAAAGACAAACCTAGATATCATACAAGGGAAGAAATTATAAAGACCAGAGCAGAAATCAATGCAATGAAGACTAAGAGAATGATACAAAAAAAAAAAACTCAATAAATTGAAGAATTGGTTTTTCAAAAGAATAAATAAAATCAATAAACCATTAGCCAACCTTATCAAAACAGGAAAGAAAAGGCTAAAATCCATGCAATTAAAAGCAAAAAGGGTAAAGTCACAACAGATCCAGCAGAAATGCAGAGGATTCTCAATACCTACTTTGAGAAACTGTACTCTAATAAAATGAACACAGAAGAAATGGACAGATTCCTAGATACACATGAACTGGCAAAATTACAACCAGTAAAACTGAAAACATTTACCAACAAAGAAAAGCCCAGGTCCTGATGGCTTCACTGTTGAATTCTACAAGACTTTTAGAGAAGAACTATTGCCACTGCTCTTCAAACTCTTCAATAAAATTGAAAGGGAAGCAATACTTTCAAATTCACTCCTGGAAGCAACTGTTACTTCCAAAAACCAGGAAAAGACCAAAACAAAAAAGAGAACTACAGGCCAATCTCCCTAATGAACATAGATGCAAACATCCTCAACAAGATGTTGGCAAACAGAATACAAGGGTCATTGCGAAGATCGGCCAAGGGCTGGGGATTTAGCTAAGTGGTCCCACCACCTGCCTCACAAGCACAAGGTCCCAAGTTTGATCCCTGGTACAAAAAAAAATAAAATTAAATTAAATTAAATTAAAAAATATATACACACACACACACACACACACCTTGACTAAGTTGGATTTATCCCAGGGATGCAAGGATGGTTCAACATACATAAATCAATTAACATAATACACTATATTAACAGAACCAAGGACAAAAACCATATGATCATCTCAATAGATGTAGAAAAAGCATTCAACAAAATCCAACACCCATTCATGATAAAAACCTTACAGAAAATTGGAAGAGAAGGTGTTTAACTCAACTTGATTAAGGCTATTTAAAACCAATAGCTGATTTCATACTAAATGGTCAAAAGCTGAACACTTTCACAGTAAAATCAGGAAAAAGACAAGGATGTCCACTATCACCATTCCTGTTCAATATAGTTTTGGAAAAATTAGCCACAGCAATTATACAAGAGGTAAAGATAGTAAAGGAAGAAGTTAAACTGTCATTATTTGCTGATGATATGATACTCTGCATAGAAGCCAAAAAAAACTCTGTCAAAAGATTTCTAGACTTAATTGACAGATTCAATAGAGTAGCTGGATACAAGGTCAACACTAAAAAAATCAATAGCCTTCTTGTACACAAAAAACACTGAGACAGAAATTAGGGAAACAATTCCTTTCACAATAGCACCACAAAAATGAAGTATCTAGGAATAAATCTAATGAAGGAAGCAAAAGACCTCTACAGTGAAAAGTACACCACTCTGAAAAAAGAGATCAAAGAGGATATAAGAAAATGGAAAGACATTCCTTATTCCTGGGTAGGAAGAACCAATATAGTGAAAATGGTCATACTTCCAAAACTGCTACATAGATTTAATGCAATCCCAATTGAAATCCCAACAATATATTTCACAGAACTAGAGAAAACAATCCAAAAATTCATTTGCAACCAGAAGAGGGGCAACAGAGACATGACAGGGGTATCACAATCCCCAACTTAAACTATTCTACAAAGCCACTGTGATAAAAACAGCATGGTATTGGCAAAGAAACAGACTCAAGGATCAGTGAAATAGATTAGAAGATGCAGAAACAACTGCAGACATACTCAGCCACCTCATCTTTGACAAAGGAGCCAACCATCCTCACTGGAGGAAAGATAGCCTCTTTAATAAATGGTGCTGGAAAACTGGATTTCAACCTGTCGAAGATTATACTAAACCCATGTCTATCAACATGCACTACACTAAAATCAAAGTGGATTAAAGATCTAAATATTAAAACAGAAACACTAAACTTGCTGGAAGATAAATTAGATAGAACTCTTAAAGACATTGGCATAGGAAAAGACTTTACAAACAAAACCTTGGTAGCACAGGAACTAGCACAAAGAATCAATACCTGGGATCTCATCTTATTAAAAAGCTTCTGCACTGCAAAAGAAACCACAGAGATAGGAGACAACCTACAATGTGGGAAAAAAATTTACCAGCTCTTCCTCGGACAAAGGACTGCTATCTAGAATATATAAAGAACTTTAAAAAAACCCAGAACCCCCCCATATAAAGACCCAATTAAAAAATGTGCATCTGAAATAAACAGGCACTTCTCAGAGAAGCAAACAATCATATGAAAAAATGTTCAACATCACTGGTCATTCAAGAGATGCAGATGAAAACAACACTGAGATTCCACCTCACCCCAGAAAGAATTTCTTCTATCAAGAAATGAAACAATAATAAATGTTGGCAGGGTTATGGGGAGAAAGAAGCCCTTCTCCACAGTTGGTGGGAGTGCAGACTAGTGCAATCACTGTGGAAATAAATATGGAGATACCTCAAAAGACTAGGATTAGAGGTCCCATTTGACCTATTCTTTTGCTGGGTATCTTCCCAAAAGAATTAAAAGAATCATATCACAGTGATATATGCTCACCCATGATTGTAGTGGCACAGTTTGTAATAGCTATAGCTTGGGAAAAGCCCAATTGCCCATCAGCTGGAGACTGGATAAAGATGTGGTTTTTCTATAAAATGGAGTACTACTCAGCCATAAAGAACAAGAAACTAGAGACATTTATAGATAAATGGATGTACGTTGAGGCTATACTCTCAAGTGAAATGAATAGGACACACATGTAAATATCTAACAGTTTTTCTGGTGTGGAAATCTAAAAGTGTAAATAAGGATTAAAATGAATAATTGATAATATGTAATAGGAAGAAAAGGTCTAAAGGGGTAGAAGAAATGGGAGGAGTAGGGAAAGGAAAGAAGGGAAAGGAAAAATATGACAAAAATAAAAAATGGAAACAAAGTTTTGTAAATAGGGAGGGGTGGACGGGTTGAAGGGAAGGTAGGGAAATGGGGAAAAAATAAGAACCAAAATATAACTTGTAAAGGTACAAGCTCCCAATGATAAATGTATTGTATACCTAAAATGTACCAATAAAAGATGTTAAGAAAAAAAAGCCTTTACCAATAATTTTTACATGTCTTATCCTGAATTTCTGAAATGGTAGCTTTGACATTCTCTATTTTAAACATCTTTTAAAACAAAAGCATACTCTATAGGTTACCACAGGGTGTGTGAAGGGAGGCCAAATGTAGAGAAAGGCTTTTTGTTGTTTTTATATTCTAATAGTGTCATATTAAGATTTAAAAAAATAAGCATGTATTCCTTTTATAATTGATAATACACACTTATTAATAATGTCATAAAGTTTACACACTATTTTATGCTTGTTTCCTGTGGGTCAATTATAGAGATGCAGGTACACTGTTATGGCATATATCTGGATGTGCCCTTGATAGGTAGGGATTTTGGGAGTGGCTCACTCATGGATGTGGTAACTAGATTAGACAACTGATTGGTTTGGCATAGTTCTGGGTGTGAATAATAGGAAGCCCCATCCTGGGTGTGGGTGGCACCAACCAATGGGGTTATAGCCAGAATGGAATAAAAAGGGAAAGGACGGTTCTCTGCTTCCTGCCTCCTATCTGCCCTGCCAGTGACTGTTTCTCCTCTGCCATGCCAGTCTGTCTTGGAACCAGCTGAGCAAGACTTGGACATTGGAACTTAAACAATTTGGAACCCTATGCCTTTGAATTAAAATAAAACTTTCCTTCTTTAATTTGTGGGTGTTGGGTATTTTGTCATACAACAAGAAAGTAATTGAGACATAGTCATTTTACTGGGATTTACCCATTGCACTGGGTAATAACTCTGGTAGTGACATTGTAATTTTGCGACTAGGCATTAAACAAGAACAAGTAAAAAATGATAATTCTCTAAGGTACCCTGCCCCTTATTTTATGACAGTGCGAAAACCCTGAGGGATAAAATGTGCTATGAGCAGCCAATGCTGAACATCATGTTCCTTTCTCTCAGGGCACTGTAACTCAATGCTGCCAACATGAATTCATGCACTTTTCCTTCTGAGCATTTCAAAGTGCTACACAGCCTTCATTTCATTTATCTTGTAACATTTCCCCATGGTATCTTAAAAAGGACTAGGGTAATCACCACCTTCTCTCAAATTTGCAGGGTTAAGATAGAAAATGAGTAATAAAAACGTTGTGCCAACCAGAGCCTAAACAATTATGGAATTTAAGACAGTTATGGAATCAAATCCACCCTTTATAGTCTCTTCAACTTTTCTTTTTTACCTATTCTTCCTTTCCAACAAACTCAGCCTTTTTTGTTTGTTTGTTTTTTGAGACGGGGTCTCACTGTGTAGTTGAGACTGATCTGGAACTCACTATGTAGCCCAGGCTGATCTCGAACTCACAGTGATCCTCCTGCCTCAGCTTCCTGAGTGCTGGGATTACAGGTGTACACCACCACGCCCAGCTAAACTCAGCCTATTAATACTCATGAAAAATACAAAGGAAAGAAATACCTAACCTGGTAAGATTTACTATGACTTACAGCTGGCAAGTTTTATCATCACCGGACAGTGATGGTGAACCTATGACACATGTGCCACAGCAGGCTGTCTATATCACTGAAAGCTCTAAAGGGTTCAGCATCACTGGCCTGCAATGCAGGGATAACCCTGCCTCTTTACTAACTGGAATTCACAAAAGTTCAATATAACATCATCCAGACATGTAAATATAATAAATGCTGTTTATTCACAATCAACTCCAGTCTCTACAGATCAATAACAAAGAGAAAAACATAGTGATGGCCATAAAATTCTTACATTTCAAAATCACAGAGTTGGCTATGATAAAAACCAAATGGTGATGTTCACAGATGGTCACACCCAGCTTTCAGGAGACAAAACATTCCTACCCCAACAATTCTTCCTGTTACTGAGTTTCTCCAAGAAGGACTCTTTGGGACATATGTATAATAAAATTCAGGGGACCAGTTAAGATGTTTCTATAACTTCTGGTGCCAATGCTGATGCGATGACTTATAATTAACACTGGGCAGTGATAAGCTGTCTCTGGCCAGTGTGCTGCACAGAAAAAACTAAGGCTCACGCTCAACCTCCTTCTGGGGCTGGTGAGCCCTGAGTCTACTTTGCAGATGTCTGCTTTGGAGAAGCAGAGCATACATTCATACCAGTGGTAGAGGTAACCAAGGCCGCTGTCTGGCTACAGAGGACCTGTGCATAAAAAGCCATGAGGGCTGACTATGCTTTGTCCTGTGGGCCAACATGTCTGGGCACAAAATACTTACAGGCAGAGCTGCCTTAGGTGGGGCAGGGAGGGGGGTTTCACTGGATCAGTAACTATGGGACGAGGCACACTAGCCTCACCTTTATCGAGATATGGGAATAACAGGATCTACTTGACAAGGCTGGCAGAGAATCAGAGATGAGCAGGTGTGTAGAGTACCTTAGCTCTCAGTGCCACAATTTTGATATTTCTTATCAATATTTTTGGTAGCAGGGATTGAACTTGGGACCTTGAGCTTGTGAGGCAGGTGGCAGCACCACTGAGCTAAATCCCTTGCCCCTACGACCTTGATTATTATGACCATGATTACTATTACTGCTAAATTCTCAGGTAGAAGCAACATGACCCCAAAACACAGCTACACACTAACTCACCAATTACTTAAAAGTTGTGTTATTGTTTTGTTCTGCCTGTGGTATTGGTATTTGAACCCAGGGCCTTGCTTATGGTGGGAAAATGCTTAACCACTAAGCTATAACCCCAGTCAAAAGCTTCATTATGTGTAAGAAGAGCAAATATCATAGAGATTCAGGGCTCAATAATGGACTTGAAGTCACCTGGGACTTCTCGTAAGTTTGGGAAAGGTAATGAGCACTCCACTGGGAAGCTTATTATGATGGTGAGTTTTCTTTGTTGCACGCAGATATTAAGCAAGAAAGGGCCTATGGGAAGAGAACATCATGTTAGAGTACATTTTAGACTTTTCAACTACTTAGATTAATGGCATTAGGTCATATGGTATTTATTTTTCCCCTAATGACCCTTAGCCTTGCCCAGGGGTTATGTATTGCTAATCATAATCACCAGGATGCTCACACACATGCTGTATAGATAAAAGTATATCACATGTAAGAAGCAAGGTAAAGAAAAGACCCAAATGTTATATGAGTCTTCATTTTGGTTTCCTTGTTGCAGAGCCTGAGGCAAGGACTAAGTATAGTTAATGTGGGAGGAGATTCTATGATGCAGGAGAGAGAATAGGAGGGAAAAGGAGTCCTTGGAAGATACCACTGAGGTCACTGCATAGACAGTAGGGTACCAACTCTGCCAACATCTACTGAGAAGCACTTGGAGCTGGATAGTGTGATGCATGCCTGTAATTCCAGCACTCGGGTTTGGGGGGGAGGCTGAGGCAGGAAGATCTTGGGAAGTTCTCATATAAAACAACACAACAACATAGGAAGCACTTGGAAGTCTCCAAGGATTGTCCATCTGAACACCAGGAGGTTGGAGGCTCATTCACGTGGTGATTGGCCATGCCATGCAACTGACCCCGAGTAACCAGAGTGTAAAGTGAGCCTTTGCAAGAATCTCTCCACCAGCATCACAACCCAAACCAGAGACTGGCAGGGTGGGTGTGCACAAGAACAAAGGCATCTGCCAGCAGAAATGCCAAGAGGGATGCATGAGAAAAGGCTATCCCAAGAAACAGGAAAGTTGTGCTTCTCCTCATCTTCTCTAAAGAAGATACAAGAATACATCAAAGGTAGGAAAATAAAAATTTTACATATTGCTTGTCGTGGGCTTAACATAAATCTAAACAAATTTTACCTCTTTAAAGTGGTCAAATGTAACATTATAACAGCGCACACACACACACACAAATTGGTAACAATCCAACTGTTTAATAATGAAGGGGTAACACGTGACTACAAAATATGATTATTATGCACCAATTAAAATTGTTTTCAAAGGACTGGGGAAGGAGCTCAGAGGTAGAGCACTTTCCTAGCACACGGAAAGACCCTGGGTCCAATCCCCAGTGCCACATACACAAAATTACTTACAAAAAATATTAATGATGTCAAGAAAGATTCATGATGATACCATCTACCAAAGACTCAAAACTATAAACTGTGCTGGGCGTGGTGGCTCATGCCTGTAATCCCAGCACTCAGGAGGCTGAGGCAGGAGGATCACTGTGAGTTCAAGACCAGCATGGCTACACAGTGAGTTCCAGAGCAGTCTGAACTACATAGTGAGACCCTGTCTCAAAAAACCAACAAAACAAAATAAAACTATAAACCATGTTACTGTAATTGTGTAAAAGAATAAAGAATTAACCTTTAATTCTTACATTTCAAAATCAGGCTTTCATAATTATATATTTTTACTTTTTAAACTACTTTTCATAAAACGTGGATTTCAAGGCAGCCACTGAGTAGCCGTGGTCCAGGCAGGGGTGTACAGATGTGGCGCAGGCTGTGCACTGTCCATGTCAGTGCTACAGACATGGTACCCACGGCCAGAGAGGAGCTGCTTCCTGCAATGCTCAGACAGGAGAAGCTGCCAAAACCATGGTATTTGAACATATGTATCAAATTTATTCATTTAAGAGTATGGTCTAGGCAGGCCCCTATCACACCCAGGCCTCCCCCCAGCAGCAGACCAGAGAAGTAAGGAGCTGTGGGAAGCCATGGGTGTAGCCCCCCACAGGCCTTCCCACCACCAATGGACCGGTGAGGACTGGAGCCCCACATGCTTCCAGCAACCCAACCCAACCCAACCCAAGCCAAAACACCTCCACGCCCCCCACATCTGTTCCTCATCTATGCTGCAGAGGAATCGGGGGTCTTAAAGGCCACTGCCCTGAGATAGAGCAGAAGTGAATAACAGTAAGTGGGCCGTACTCCTAAGTCCCCATTTAAGGGTAAAGTTACTACATTGATCAGTTTATGCATTATAAATATATTTTGGGCTAGTCTTTGCTTTCATTTTATTTTACACAGTTAAAGGTGATAGATTAATACCTGCCACAAACTGCCACTTTCTAAGCTGTGCTTGATTCTATTGTTGTTGCTGATTGTGTCATTTGGGCTAGTGTTGTGATTGATCTAATCAGTTCTCTTTCCTGGTATAATGAAAATGAGATTGCCCCAGAGTTATTAAGAGACTCAAATCCTAAAGATCAGCTATATATGGAAGACACTTCTCAAAAGCAATCATTCCTTAAGAGTTCTAAATACAGGAAACAAAGATATCTACAATAAGTAGTATTGAAGTTTCAACCCAGGAATTAAACCAAGGACTATACCAACAACAAGAATAGAAATGAAAAGACATTTAAATAAGACAGTCTTCCAGCTTACCAAAGGTGAACTCTGGGTAAAATGAGTTGGAAAAGTCTGATAATCAACCACCTGGACAATCTGAACTGATAGCACAGGAAGTAAAAAAACAGGTGAATAAGGCTCTTGAAATATTCTGATAGAACTTTTGTAAATAGCAAAATCCTATGAAATGTCACAATGTAGAATGGCTTCTACTGTCTCTAACAGCAGTTTGCTTTGTTTAGTTCAGAATTAATAGACTGGAGGCATTAACTACTGAATGAGGCATCTGGTCTCATCCAGAGATAATAGAGCACATTAAGACCCTGAGCTCCAAAGTTGTGTAAACTACATGCTTGTAAAAGTGTCAAGATGGAAAGAATCATTAACTTTGTTTTCCTGACCAGGAACACCTTCCTAAGGTCTAGGATAGCTAGGCGAAACTTCAAGGTAAACTCACCTCAACAAAGAACTGCTACATTTGGGTTGAAGTTTAACTGTCTTGTAACCATGATTTGTATATCAGCAGTATGAACTGAGAGAGTGAAATTTAACCACCTGAATGAGATCATGGTTGTAAAGCCTATAAAAGAAAGAGTTGCAACCCAATGTGTGGCCAAACCCTGGCACTGCTTTTAAGTGCAATCTGCCTTTGTCAACAAAATAAACTTTTTCTTATTCGATTCTGTGCCTCTCTGTGTGTGTCACTTAACAATTTCTTCTGTAAAATTCAAAACAGAAATAATTTTCCAGATAAGAGACATGATTATAAACTCTAGAACAGAAATGTATAACAAAAAAATAGATGAGTTCAGGACCACAATGAAAGCCATGAATGTTCAGCATAGGAAAGAAATGGAATCCATGAAACAGATTCAAACAGATAACTAGGAGATTAAAAATTCTATTAAAAGCATAGCAGAATAACTCAATCTGAAGACAGATATACAAGACAGGATGGTGGTCAGTGACCATAAAAGAGAGATCTCTTAAAAATTGTAAGGGATCATGAGAAATCAATCGATCAGCTCCTATATGACACAAAGAAGAATAACATAAGATTAATAGGAGTCCAAGAAAAAGCAGGAGAAAGTACAAATGACATGAAAAACTGTTTACAGAAGTAATAACAGAAAACTTCCCAAACAGAGCAAAAGAACTTGACATACAGATAAGTGAGGCATATAGGACTCCAACTAGTTATGATAAAAAATTTACACCTCCTAGACATATAATAATCAAGATCTGGGAAATGTAACATAAGTACAAAATACTACAAGCAGTTAGAAAAAAGAAACAAATTGCATGCAAAGGAAAGCCCATTAGAATCACAACATGCTTTTGAACACAAACCCTCAAGTCAAGGAGAGCCCGGAGGTATTTCAAGCTTTAAAAGAAAACAACCTCCAAGCTAAGCTGATGTATCCTGCAAAACTATATTTCAAAATTGTTAGAGAAATAAGATACTTTTATGACAAAGAAAACCTGAGAAATTTCATGAATACCAAACCAGCACTTCAGACAATTCCAAATATCCTAGAAAAAGGACAGTGAAGATCACAACTCCATGAGGTCCAACAGAGCAAATCCAGTAGGCAAGAATTTAAAGGGAGAGGGAGAAAAATAAAAAAGAACTAAAAGGAAAATAACATGACAATGATAAGTCAATACTTATCAGTTATAACCATCAATGTCAATGGCCTCAATTCACCAATTAAAAGAAATAAACTGGCAAAATGGATAAAGAAGCAAAATCCAACAATATGCTGTAACAAATCCTCAGTAGCATGGGAACCAGTATAATCAACAATTGGAATCTCATCTTCTTAAAAGGTTTCTGAACTGCCAGAGAAATCACAAGCAGAGCTAAGAGACAACCCAAAATGTGGGAAAAAATTTTAACCAGGTGTTCCTCAGACAAAGGTCTACTATGCAGAAATATAAATAACTTTAAAAAATAAGATCCCCCAAAGACCCAATTTTTTAAAAAGTGCATCTGAAATGAACAGACATTTCTCAGAAAAAAAGTAAAAGCAGAAAATAAACTTATGAAAAAATGGTCAACATCACTGGTCATTTGAGAGATGCAGATGAAAACAACACTGAGATTCCATTTCACCTCAGACACAATGGCTCCTCTCAAGAAATAAACCAATGACAAATGATGGCAGGGTTGTGGGAAGATAGGAACCCTTTTTCATTGTTGATGGGAGTGCACACTGGTGCAACCACTGTGAAAATCAATGTGGAAATATCTAAAACAACTAGGATTAGAAGTCCCATTTGACCCAGCTATTCCTCTGCTGGGTATCTTCCCAAAAGAATTAAAAGAATCATACCACAGGGATATATGCTCACCCATGTTTATAGCAGCACAGTTTGTAATAGCTAAAATTTGGAGACAAATTTGGAGCTAAAATTGCCCATCAACTGGAGACTGGATAAAGAAGATATGGGGTTTTCTTTATAAAATGAGTACTACTCAGACATAAAGAACAAGAAACTAGAGATATTTATAGATAAGTGGATGCACATTGAGACTATGCACTTAAGTGAAATTAATAAGACGTGCAAATACCAAATAGTTTCTCTGGTGTGAAAAACTAAAAGTGTAAATAAGGATCAAAATGTATAATTGATATTGCATAATAGGAAGTAAAGGTCTAAAGAAGTAGAGGAAGTGGGAGGAGTAGGGGAAAATTAAGGGAAACAAAAAAATATGTGAAAAGGAAAAACATGGAAACAATATCTTCTTTGTAAACAGGGAAGGGTGGAGGGGGTGAAGGTAGGGCTGGGGAATGGGGAAAAATAAGAACCAAGATACATCATATAAAGGTAAACGATCCCAATGATGAATGTAATTGTACTGTATACATAAATTGTACCAAAAAAACTTAATAAAGATTTTTTAAAAAAGAGTATAGTCTAGGCCTGGGGATTTAGCTCAGTGGCACCACACCTGCCTCACAAGTGCAAGGTCCTGAGTGTGATCCTAAGTATTGAAGAAAAAAAAAAGGTGGCTGGGCATGTTTGAAGTTGTTTCTATATCTTCTAGTCTGTTATATTGCTCCTTGGGTCTGGCTGTTTTTTGTCAATATCATGCTGTTTTTATCACTGTAGCACTGTAGTATAATTTTAATGATGCCCCCACCCTGCCTTTGTTGCCCAGAATTGCTTTCGCTATTCTAGGTCTCTTCTGGTTCCAAATGAATTTTAGGATTTCTCTAATTCTATGAGGTATGTTACTGGTATTTTGATCATGATTGCATTACATCTGTATGACAATTTTGAAAATACAGCCATTTTCATTATATTGGTTCTTCCTACCCAGGAAAAAGGGACATCTTTCTATTTTCTGATACTGTCTTTGATCTCCTTTTACAGAATAGTTTTCAATGTAAAGTTCTTTTACTTCCTTTGCCAAGTTGATATTTAAGAATTTCATTTTTTGGATGCTTTTGTGAAAAGTGTGGCTTCCCTAATTTCTCTCAGTGAGTTTGTTGTGTACAGGAAAGCTACTGAGTGTTGACTTTGTAGTCGGCTATATTTGATTATTAAATTTGATTATTAAATCTAGAAGTCTTCTGGTAGCTTTTGGGGTTTTCTATTTAGAGAATTATGTCATCTGTAAATAATAGTAATTTAACTTTTTCCTCTCCTATCCTTATTCCTTTTATCTCTTTCTCTTGTCTAATTGCCCTGGCTAATGTTTCCAGATTAAGAATGGTGATAGTGGGTACCCTTGTCTTGTTCCTGATTTTAGAGCAAAAGCATACAGTTTTTGATCATTTAGCATAATCTTGGCTGTTAGTCTGTCATAGACGGCTTTTATCAGATTGAGATAAAGACCATCTATTCTACTTTTCTGTAGGGTTTTTATCATGAATGAGTGTTGGATTATATAACAAATGCTTTTCTGCACTTACTGAGATTATGTGGTTTTTGTCCTTGGCTATGTTAATATGGTGTATAACATTTACTGATTTGCATCTGTTGAGCCAACCCTGCATCCCTGAGATTAGTCATACTTGGTCTTGATATATAATCTTCTTGATGATTTGCTGCATTGTTTGCCAGTATGTTAATGAGGATTTTTGCATCAATGTTCACTAGGGAGATTGGCCTGTAGCTCTTTCTTAGTGAGATCCTTCTCTGGTTTTGGTATCAGGGTAATGCTTGCTTCCAGGAATGAATTTGGGAGTATTGCTCTCCTCTCAATTTTCTTAAGGAGTTGGAGGAGTAGTAGCTTTAGATCTTCTCTAAATTTCTTGTAGAATTCAGCAGTGAACCTGGCAGAATCTGGGGTGTTTTTGTTGGCAGATTTTTAAATTAAATCTTCAATTTCATTGACTTGTGTTGGATTATTTAGAACCTTTGTATCTTCTTGATTCAGATTTGGTAATTCCTATGTATCTAGGAATTTGTTCATTTCTTTTGTTTTCCATCTTATTAGAGTAAAGGCTTTCAAAGTAGGTATTAATGATCTGGATTTCTGCAGGATTCATTGCGATTTCACCATTTTCATTTCTAATAGCATGGATTTAAGTCTTTCCTTTTTAAAATAAAGTTGGCTAAGGGCTTGTCTATTTTACTTAATTTTTCAAAAAACCAACTCTTCAATTATATATATATAATTTTTTTTTTGTCTCAACTGCATTAGTTGTTGCTCTGATCATTGCATTTCCTCCCTCATGTGAGCTTTGAGCTTGACTTGCTCTTCTTTTTCCAGAAGCTTGAAGTTCAACATTAGGTTATTTATTTGAGCTCATTTTGTTTTTCTCATATGGGAATTCACTGCTATAAATTTCCCTTATTTTGTTTTCATGGCAAAAAGGGTTTAGGGGAAAAATAGAGATATAGAAGACAAAGGGCTTAGAAGCAAGGCTGGAGGTCAAAGGAAGATTTCATAAGCTTTGGGAACTGGTGAAGATCACAAGAGGGAAATAAAGAAGACAAAAAATATAAACAAGAATAGAACAAAAACAGAAACAATGTTTTCACTTTTATAAAAACAAGAACAATTAAAGAGAAAAATAGAAAAACAAAAATAAATAAATAAATAAAAAGCAAAGAAAAAAAAAGCAGAAAAAAATCCACTTCAGGGCATGTCTCTGTTGTCACTGGTGGGCAGAAGGAACACACAGAGCCAGGGCCCATGCTCATTGATTCCCAGCAAGCCAGCAGACTAAGTCAACAAATAAATCACAAGACCAATGAAATTAATGAGAGAAAATTAATGCATAGTCTCTTTGCAATGAGTTATTCTAAAATTTCCATGCCCCAAGTATAGCCAAGGAGATCAAGAGAAATTCTATGTTACACAATGTTCTTTCCTCCTAATCACCTGACCAATCTGGCACAATCACGTCTTTATTTTCTTCTTATAGTTCTAGTTAGCAGTAGAAATTAAAACATCCCAGTTTGCCATCTGCCTCATTTTCATAAGCCTGAGCCACACGGTTAGGGAATTGATCATGTTAAAGTATGCTGTGATGCCGCCTCACAGGCTGCATTCTCCTGGTACATCTTGGCTCCTAAAATGACCTCGTGCCCTTATCTCTGGTTTCCCTCCCCCGCAAAGGCCGAAAGTTGAAACCTGTGTCTGCAGGACTGGGCCCATAAAAACCTCGTGCCCATCTCTGGTTTCCCTCCCCCGCAAAGGCCGAAAGTTGAAACCTGTGTCTGCAGGACTGGGCCCATAAAAGCAATCTGGCCTGTGATAGGTTAAAAGTAACTCACTCCTCATAAATAAGCAATAGCCCACCCCAAACTGATAAAAGGACCTTCCTTTCTTTGTTCTCTTCTCTCCTTCTTCTTCCTCTCTCTCTTTCTCTCTCTCTCTCTCCCTCTCTCTCTCTCTCTCTCTCTCTCTCTCTCTCTCTCTCTCTCTGCCTTCCTGCCTCCTGCTTGCCTCCCTGCCTCCTGCTTGCCTCCCTGCTCCTGCAGGGCCTCTTGGTGCGTGAGAGGCCTAATTGGGACGGGGCACCCGAAAGGGCACGCGAACCCCCTTTTACACACCAGTAAGAGTAATAACCTTCCAATCAGCAGCCTCTTCGGAACAGAGAGAAAAAGAAATATAGGCCTAGACTTCCACTCTATTTTGAATCAGTGAGGTTTGGCCATAATTTTGAGTAATCCTCACTTGAATTTTATCTAAGCAATTGAATTACTCCTTTTAGCTGTTAAGTCACTACTTTTTTTTTAATAATAGGGATTGTTAGAATTTGCACGTATCCTTAGTAGATGTGGGAAAATAAAATTTCCCTGGAGATCTCAGTGCTCCTGTGAAAGTTCCCAGTAGAAAGCTAGAGGAATAGCCAGAGAAAGCTAGCTTTCACCTCCAGAAATATTTTACCTTTTGCATACCCTGAGGTCTACAGCATTCACTAGGTAACTGCTTTTATCATGGAAAAAGAAGACAAAACGTCTCTTATCTTTGTTTATTGGTACTGAGATAGAACTCCTGACCTTGAGCTTGTGAGGCAGGCAGGTGGTAGAACCACTGAGCTAAATCCTGGGCCCTTGAAACTTCTCTCATTTTTACAAGATACCAAAAAGTTACCACCAAGAGGACCCCTAAGCTAAGCTGTGTTTATCTGGCCCCTGGAAAGGTGTCTTTCTATTCCAAGAGGTTAGCAGGAGACCAGGACCCTTTCCAGCCAATCCCAAAGGAGCAAAGCTTCTCTCCTTCCTCCAGGGTCTGCCTCTCTTCTGTAGAGAAGTGGGCAAAACACCTTTCTCCTGTCTCTCATCCCTGGGAGGAACCCTGTCACCCGCGCCAAGAAATTTCACTGATTCCCTCTCAGTGCCCATGCATTAGGTATGGGAGATGGGCACTCATCATTCATATATATACATACATACATACATATAAACACACTCACATTACAAGTGGGCTCACTTGGCAGACTCTCCGCAGGTTTGACAAAACAGCAGGAACATCAGGCCCAGGGTCAAAGGAACCCAGGAGGCAGGGAACATCCAGTAGGAAGCAACAAGCCCCGCCCCCCAGTGTGCTTAGGTTAGTCCTGGAGAAAGGGCCGTCTTAGAGGGGAGTTCCTAAATTAAAAGACACAAGGAAGACATCTCGCAACTCCCGAGGAAGGACTAAGAGCTGCTTCCTTCCAGCCGATCTCAGCTGATCTTGTTCTCAAAGCTAAATTCAGGAAGGTTTTCCTCCAGGCCCCCCAGACCTACTCTATCACTGGCTGAGGGGGCCCAGGAAGGTCTGATGCCCTAAATCCCCGGGTCAGCCCCAAAAAGCAGATGGCATGACTCAGTGGGGTTTGCCCAAGCACCAAATGGGTGAGATTAAGCTGATCTTCAAAGGGCCTTTTAACCTATGAATCCGTGATTTTACCACAACCACATGGAAGAGCAGCAAGTGGAGGGGTTTGGGAGCACAGGGGTTTGTCAGGCACCTGGGTGCCAAAGGCTCACAGACCCCAGGCTGCCTGGGTCTAGCCTGTTCCTAGCTGAAAGACTGACTGTTAAGGTAGCAAAAGTGATTGTAAGACTGAAACTAAAACCAGTATTTCTATTGAGATAAAATACATCATTTACTCACCAAAAATTTCTTTCCATGGAAAGGGGTTGCTTATCACAGTGAGATGTCCTGTCCAGCAAGCACCTTTCTGATAAAGATTTGTGTCCCCAAGATACCTCAGTACTAAGAACACTTAGACCCCACATGACAGAGAACCACCAGAACTGTCATCCAGCCCAGCACGGTGGTGTGCTCCTGTAATGCAACTCTTTGGAGGGCTGAGGCAGGAGGATCGCCAAGATCAAGACCAGCTTGGGAAACTTAATGAGAACCTATCTCAAAATAAAAATAAAAAGAGCCTGGGATGTAACTCACTTTCTAAGGACCTAGGTTTAAGCCTCAATACTGGGGGGGAAGGAAAAAAACCTAATTCATAGTAATACATTAACAAATGTGTTTGGCCAACACAGTTGAGGTCTCATTTGGGCAGAGCCACTCATGGGAAAGGACAAAGCCAAGCTTCTACATCCTCAAAGCCACTCAGAGAGCCCAGCAGACAGTATTTTAAGGCACAGCCACAGCCAAGGCCCTTCTGAGCAGCCAGGCACACAGAGGCCCAGGTACTCTAAATCCTCACACTTTACTTTAGAAAAAAAAGAGGCAAGGCTCTGCCAGGGTGTGACTGTCCTCCCAGAAACTCAGGCTGGGATGCAATCCCGAGGGAGGCACTAAAGCAAGTCAGGTGGGACACTCGGGAGGTACCTACGCCTGAGGGCAGTGCCCCTCCTGAAGGGAAAATCCGTGACTTTGACAGTGGGTCTGTGACAAAAGCCAGGGTGGCTTTGTCACCATACAGAGTCCCCCCACTTAAGAAACATCCCTAGATGGTGCCCCTCTACCGGAACCTGTTGGCTTCTGAGGAGCCGGATAAACCTTTACTCTTTATAACTTTGCAGCACGGCCAGTTATTTAGTTACGGCCACAGAATGTAGGCTAAGATAGGATGCTATTGTTCTTGTGACTCCCAGACATTTGCAATCCCGTAGGACATTCAGACAAGAGGTCAAAGAGGAGACTCAACCCAGGCCGGGAGAGGTGGACCTGGGGCTTTGAGGGGAAACTGAGGAACAACTTCCCTTATCTGACATTTATAGCTCAGCGCTCCACAGGCTTCACATTCCACTGTCAGCCTCAACCATTCAGCTCTGTCCTTGGGCCACAGAGGTGGGTTAAATACCCACTGCTGAGGGATCATCTCCACTTTCATATTTTCCTCAAATGAAGTGGTAGTCTGGTGGGTTTTTTAATGTATTAAACATCAAGGACATCCAATAGTTTTTCCCAAAAAAGTTAAAATTTCAGCACACTTCAGATGTGACTAAGGTCCAGGCTGTTTCTTCCGACATGATTCTCGGCAGATACAGTATAGCTGATTGACTCTATTCTTTTCCACTGCATAATCACACAATTATTTCTTTGAATGTCAAATCAGAGAACCAAATAAAATGAATCATCTGACTCTAGGAAGAACTGAATATATTTTCAAAGTAAAGCAACTCATACTACCACTGAGCTACACCAGCCCAGGAAACCTCAGTTGGAAGTTCTCAAACCAAGCCTTTGTGATGGGCTTCACTGGCCAGGGTCATAATTTGACTCAGTCTGACGGATGTGGTGACACACACAGCATTTGGGAGGCTGAGTCAGGAGGATTAAGTTTGAAGCCAGCCTAGACTACACAGTGAGTGCAAAACCAGACTGAACTGCACAGCAAGACCTTGTCTCAAAAAAAAAAACAAAACCAATTATTTGAGTCAGTTTTCCTACAATGCTAACTCCCTCCAGAAGTCCTGTTCCTATCCACAATGACAGTCCATGCTACAAGTTTATGGTGAATCTGCGGGCTGAGGTGGGAAGGTCTTCCCTGTCCTGTCCCCCCCAGCTCTGTCCCATCCAATCTGGCATCTGTCCTGCTGGCCTGGCCCTCCATCCTCACTTCTAGCTGGGCTGTGTCCACCTGGTACATTTCTGTTGTAGAAATGCCCAGGGAGCTCTGAAGTAGAAGAGAAGAGATGACATTCATTAAGTATGAATGGAGTCAGGCAGTGGTGACACATCCCTCTCATTCCAGCACGCTGGGAGGCTGAGGCTGGAAGACTGTAAGTTTGAGCCCAGCCTGGGCAATTTAGACTTAGTAAGGCCTTGTCTCAAAGGGGAAAAAATGTTTTTAAAGGGCTCCAGATATAAACAAAGCTCAGCATGAAGGCCCCAAGTTTAATCCCTAGTACTGCCCCCCAAATTATGTATGTATACTATATAAATGTATTATTTTTATATACATAGATACACATATGGAAGCCTTGCGCTATGCCCAAAGAGACACTGCCTTCCAGCAGGCTCTTCAGCTCTTCTGGGATTAAACAACACCTTGCCAACAGTTGCTGTCTGGGCACAAGGTGGCTGGAAGTACTTCTGGAGGCTGGAGTCACCCTAGACTGACTGTAGCACCAGAAATGGAGGGTACGGCACCCCTGGACTTACAAAGACTGACACACTGGCCCTGAATGCATACTCTGACATGGTGCCAGAGAGGAACTGAGCGAAATGTGGGAGGAAATACAGCACTGTGCTTATTATTAGATAAAGAAAAACAATTCATACAGTAGAACTTTTTTTTTTTTATTTTTGTACCAGGGATTGAAACTGGGTCCTTGCGCTTGCAAGGCAGGGCACCGAACCACTGAGCTAAATCCCCAGCCCCTTGGACAGAACTTTTAATGTAGCCACATTAGCTTACTTTATGAGCAGAATCAAAGCAGGAGAGCTAAGTGATGGCAGCGAACCTTCTAGAGCTTTCAGTGACAGCAAACAGCCTGCTGCACCATACATGCCTTAGGTTCAACAATACTGGTGCAGAGCACTGGCAATCTTACAATTATCAAGTCTTTCTAAACTACAGAGCCAATTTTCAAATAAGTCTTTCCCTTCCTTCTGAATAAAAATATTCACTTTGTTGTTCTAAATAAATTCTACTAAAAAAAAAGTCCTTCCGTATTTGGGGACTTTCCAGCTCATTCACACACAGAGATGAAGAAAGTCATGGGCACATTGCCCCGAGTGACCTCAATTAATCACATACAAGGAGCTTGAAGGGCAAAAGTGAGCGCCCAGGGGGCTCAAAGTACCCGTGGGCGCACCACCCAGCTATGAGGGTCCCTTAGGAATAAAGCATCTCCTGCCAAACTTGTTTTTGAACATGCTGCTACACAATGGAGTTTCTTATAGTCTAGTGACTCCCTGTACACCGCCTCCAACCCATTCTTACTTCAGCAGGAAAATCCTGACATAAGACCACTTAAGTATGGTTCAGACCCAAACTGCCCCTTCCCATCCCTCTGCACCCAAGAAAGATGTACACACTTACACTTGTCCATGTACGTGGACTATGAAATACCAAATCACAGCAAAGTGTGCTTGTCACTGAAAGCCATGAAGGTAAATAAAATTTATCAGCCATGAATAGCAAATGCTTTCTTTTAGGAAGCACATGACACCTATTGTTTTTTATACCAATTTGTATGCACACTTGACTCATAATATATGCACATATAAATCCAACAAAAACAAAATTATGTTTTTCTTTCCTTTTTTTTACATGGACTTTTAATTTTTTAAAAACAAATGAATTTTTTAAATCCTACAAGACAATTAGATAAAACATGGAAATTGCATTAGATTTAGTTTCTCACTTGTTCTAAGCAAACAGTATTTTAAGACTGGAATAAAATTAATCTATAAACAAAAGTAAGAGTAAGCCAATTATAGAACAAATGTTGTTCTTAAGATATTTATCTTAAGATATCCTTAAGATGTTCTTAAGATATTTTCAAACACATCTAGAATTTCACATGTTCAAGGATTTTTTTATAGGTAAAGAAATTGCTTTGGGGTTTTTAGGTTAGGCATGTTTAAATGGTAAAGTCTATGTAAATATTCCAAAATTCCTAAAACTCTGAGATTTGAAATACTTTTGGTCCAATGTATTTCAAATAAAGGATGCTCAACCTGTACCATCTTTCAGAAAACATATATTTACCTAAAGACTTAAGGAACTTAATACAAGAACCTGGAATTTTACATAAACAATAGTACAGCCACCTTGGGGAATATTACATAGCAATTAAAATTAGTATGATTTTTACTAGAGCTAGGGATATAGTTCAGTAGTAGAGTGCTTGCCTACTCTAGCATTGTAAAAACATAAATTATTATTAATATACTAATTACACAAATCTTTAAAAATCTGATGTATTTGGTGTAATAAGTTTAATATGAATTGAGCAATATTTTATTTTATATTTCATAGTCAAGCTCTCCTATATATTCTTCTACTTGTACAGTTTTTCATATTGAGCTCTCCAAGACATATGAAACTTTACAAATGTGTGAAACAAAAATTTACACTATTTCTCCAAATGGATAATATATATCAAAATCATCAATTGAATAGCCTACCCTTTCCTTGCTGATCTGAAATGCTGCCTTTATAATGTACGAGACTCAGGTTATTGTGCAATCTAATTCTCCACCCCGTCTTCTGGTCCCTGGTCCATTCAGATGGCACTGGATCAGGGCTGTACCATTGCAGCACGACTGTCTTCCATGACATCGGTTTGGACAAATCCCTTCTCATTTTTCTTTCAAAATTTTCTGGATTGCTCGCTCTCCTGATGGTTTCAAAGTCAGATGACCAATCCTACTGCCCTGATCTACAGGTTGATTTATCAATTATTCTTCAAGCCCCATTCAGTCCCCACCAAACTACGCAGGTACCAAACTGACAAGACACCACAACAGACAGGGCCCAACTTTTTAGCAATGCTAGGGACTGGTGGATGGAAGGCAATAGCTGCCTGTGGTACCCTTGGGTCCTTGGAGGCCACAAGCAGAAGAGTGTCAGGCTGACCCTGTCACTCTATGTACTGCACAGAAAGCTGTCCCTGCGTTAGGAGTTCTGGCCAGCATTGAACTCAGCCACAGAAACACAGTAGGGAGGATATGTAAGGCTTAAAATACAGCTTTACAAATTAGTCAGTTCATGACTGTTTCATATGAAAGTCGGTTTTCTTAGAGAGCAGCTGGGGAGCTGGTGTGTAACTCTTTGGTAGTATGTACTACCCAGGACTGACCCCCCCGCCAAATAAAATTAGAACTTAAATCTCATTTCAGGCTCGTTGTAATTTTCTTTTAAAAGTTCTGCTCTTCTTCATGAGGATTTGGTCTGGTATTTCATCTCTCCTGATTGCTATTTTCTTTTTGGCTCTTCTTATTCTGATGCATCCTCTAAATAAACTTAAAGTTGACTACAACCCACAAATCTTTCTCACATGAGTGGCTGGGAGTTTGCTCTGACCCACAGGTGTGCTTGAATGAATTCACAAGTCCATTTCCCTCCCTCAGGGACAATGTTACTGTTCATTAGCCAGAAAAACATCAGATTCATCCAGCGACAGCGCAAACCCTGCTAACCTAGCAAGTGCAGAACCTGGACACTACATAGGGGTCCTGGCTTAAGTAAGACGTTTAATCGGTGCCTCAACAGCTCAAGTGTGGTACAGGGACAGGGGGACCCAACTCACACATTTTGGGTTGCAAGTCCAGAACTATGCATTTTTAAAGCAGAAAACAAAATCTCACAATGGTCCCTGAATTCAGGCAATGTCTAGTCTAAAAGGACAAACCAGGGAAAAATTAATGCTACCTAGTAGAATCCATGACAACAGACTGAGTGTGGAGAAGAGGGTTGCTAAGGAATACTGGAGGCAGGTCCAGGAGCTGGATCTGAAAACAGATGGGAAAAGGATGTGAAAATCTGCAAACCATAAGGAGACCAAGAGATGAGAGGAGGACGAATAAAGAACTGAGATGTGTCAGGTGCACGGACCAGCTCCCCAGGAGGAATGTAAGCATTATGCACTGTAAACCTGTACAGTACTGTTAAAAAAAATTTAAAGCATAAATAGCAAGCTGCTTATTTTTGCTACCTATTTTGTTCATTTTTACCATCCAAGAATTAAACTGCTTTCTTTCACAGGATTCATGTTGGGTTTGCCCAAGTCTAGTTTATGATTTCTGTGATCCATAAGACAGAGAGCAGAAAAGAGGTGATATAGTTCACTGAAAATGCAGGATTTATTGTAAAGACTTGGGGTAAAGCCCTGGCTCCACAAGTTATTCAACGATTTATTTAAACTCACTGGGCTTCAATTTTCCCAACTATAAAAGAAAAATATTTGTATGACAAGGCACATGAGCCTATATGTACAAAGTAAGTTGTAATAAGTTATTAACATGTTAATGATTCTCATCCATCAATCTGTCCTTCAGATCGCAAGAACTATGTTATTATAGATTAGTTTATGTGCATTTAAGAGAATAAACAAATTTTATGACTGGGCTGTTTGGGAAAGGGGAAAAGAGTGATTAATTTAATTCAAATTAAATGGAGACAGCTGTGTATTAGTTTAACTAAAATCTTGCAGATATGATACTGACACAAATTTTGTTCTGAAGTTTCTCAGCCAGTATTCTTCGATGACTTGAAGTCACACCTAACACCTGACTTTGCAAAGTGTCAAAGTCTCTTTTAATTAACTTGTTAATTAAATTAATTTCCACTTTTGTAGAGCCAATTGCATCTCCTGCAAGGGTAAAAGATGCCTTTTCCTTGGAACTTTATTCAGCAATTTATTTAACAGGTTATTTGGAAACTTTTAAAAGAGGTTTTAAGCAATATTTCACTTTTATGACCTAAACATGAAACGAGTATGGCTAGGTAATTCTTGTCATACCTTTTAAAATTTAATTGCGTGGATCCTATAGAATTCAAGCCTCTGTTTCAGACTATAAAACAGTCAAGTTTTCACAATATTGGAAGAAGCTCTTCTTCAGTTAAGGGTAATCAAAGCCTGAAAGATGCTGCTTTGCTTGCTTTCAAAGAAAGAAACAGACCATGGGAATAAACGAGATTAGAGCATGGGGTGCAGGTCTGAAAGGTAACAGTCCAAGTTTGAGCTAGGCCTGCTCAGCAGCTGATCAGTACGAGAGGTATGTGTGCGTGTGTATAGTATCATCAGCATCTCTCCTAGGATTATGGGGAGGAGACTGGTTAAGAAAGAGTTTTTGGCGTTGTCTGGCACCTGCTGAGTAGGACATATTATTATAGGACATTTTTAATCAAGCGAAAGGAATATGAGTTTGAAACATCTGCTTCTTATGAAGCCTCTTAACCTGGACTGAGCATCTTGCAATTTCAGTATGACTGAATGTTAGAATTTCAGTGGCTCAGGCTTGGGTACCAACTCTCTCCAAACCCCTCCTTCCCCTCAGCACACAGACCCAGGTTACAGCCCCACACACCCACCGCCCTGAGTGACTCTCTGTATATACTCTCCCAGACTGTCTTCATCTGAGTAGGCCATCTGTTTCCCGCTAAGCCCATGAATTATACAATCACTTCACCCTCTAGCTGTCCAGAGTTTCCATAGCATGCTGTACTTCATGCTGGCTTTGAGGAGTATCTTCATTTTCCTTTGCCAGCTTGACAGGCCAAAACAAAACCAAAAAAGGAAAACAGGAAAACGTTTTCTCTTTGTCCTATTGTTTTGCACTTCTCCGACTGCCAGTGTGGCTGGCCCTTTTTCACATTCCTTCATGTGTCATGTCCTTTGCCCGTTTCTCTAAGATCTTGGTGTATTTTTTCTAAGTCTAAAAGAGCACTTCATATGTACTGATTACCTGGATGAGAGAAGCAAGCATTTGCCTAACTTAGCTTGAGCAAGAATGAAAATTTAAAGACATGGGGGTGTCTCTTTGAGCCTAAATACTACAGAGCCTTGGGAATGGACTGGAATCAGAGGCTGGGGTATGGTATTGAGCCTGAGGAGCCCTCCCGACAGTGCTCCATTCTTCTTTGCACACCAGCATAGTTCTGCTCATCGCTACAAGGTGCTTTTCCTTTGCCCCAGCCACCCAGAGGAGAAACTGCTCACTACCTAATAGCTCCACATACAACTCCACTGTTCCAAAGGGCAATCCTGCGTTGGGAACCCTCAAACCCAAACCCCTAGTCAGGTGACCAGTCGAATGAAGATCATGCACTACGATGCCCAACTCTACGATGCTAAACCATGCAGATAAGAGTAAGGAAGTTTTCAGAAAAGCAAGGCAATGAACACACACCACCAAATATCCTTAAGTTTCAAAATCAGGAACACTGCTATGCTAAAGTATAACATCAACAATTTTGACGGTCACTGTTCTATCTATGAAAGACCTTTTTCTAATATCTAACAGCTTTAAGCAAATAGCCATAAATATTAAGATATTCCCTCCTAATGCAGCACCAAAAGTCATTCAGACAGTATGATTTCTCTTCAAAGGAGGTTTGATCTTATGTTTTCACTGAATTGTAGGCCTAACAAATACTGTTGATTACAATGCTTAATCACTGGCACAAATTCAGACTCCATCAATTAAATGGAAGCACAATCTCACCAAATAGAATAAACTAATTAAAAGAATCTGGCCGGACTCATTATAAAGTGAATTTTATAAATAAACAGGGCTGCATAAGCTCACAGTAGAGCAGCCAAGTTTAAGCAATAACAGTTATGAGTGGCACGACTGTCGCTTCCAGGCAAAACCTCGCAAGGAACCTTCTAAACCCCAATCTCTTACAGAAAGATTCATAACTGCACAAAAATAAATAGCTAACGAAGCCGCTCCCACTAAGCAGCTGTGACACTGCAAACAACCCCGAGACTGGTAACATTGGAAACAACAACCTGGTGGCCAGGAGGCCAGGTGAGGAAGGAGCAGAGGAAGGGAGCAGGCTAATTTCCAGCTGAGCGTCTGAACTCATCTATCCCAACCTGGCTGGTTTCTGACTCCATGGACATCAAAGCTGGGAACCTAAGGAACCCAGAGGACATCGGAGATAAGGAACTTTACGGCTGGAGACGGAACCTGCTTTCCGCCTTGATAGGCCAGGCCCAGACCTGACCCCGCCAACCTGCAGGCTTCCCCAGAAGCCCTCTTCGGCTGGACCTGACTTCCGCACGCGCCCTGCACCCGC
>NW_022900937.1:2806900-2813819 GCF_012274545.1 Fukomys damarensis
GAGCTGCGTGCTGAGGGTGCTCCACGCCCTTCAGCCGTGAGGAGCCCGCCGGGCCCTTGGGCCACTCCCGGGTAGGTGAACCGCAACCCTGATCCTCCGCGAGGCCTCCGCTTTTCTCCCCGTAAGAGAAACTCGCCGTAAACGCCCTGTCTTTAATGTTGCTAAGTCCACTTTCTCCCTACTGCCCTTAAAGCGAGGGTCAGTACCTGGGGGCCCATGACCCCCAGGTTAGGCTGCTGTGGTGTGGGGCGAGGGTGGTGAGCCTTCAGCAGACTGCAGGATCTTTGTGCTTCTCTAGTAAACGACTGCGATACACAGCGCCGTATCCGCGGTGGGGTAACTGGACATTGACACGCCGAATCTCGAGCCGTTTTACTTTCCCTTCCCCTCCTCTCCCTTCCATCTCACCCAGATTTTTTATGTTTGACACTGCCATGCAAACAGCAGATCTTAATTTGTTTATATCAGTAATAATATATTCTTCCAGTATTACATACATATGTATATATCACATACAATAACCCTTTAGGATAATGCTTAAGTGAAAACTTCCTAATGTTCACACAGTTATGGAGTGTCCAAGTTCAAGGATGTAGAAGTATTTATGGCAATCTAGCCATTCCATTCCAGAGTTATACTGGAATAGTTGGCAAAGCAACAAGGCCAGGCATGGTAGTGTGCATGCCTCCAATCCCAGCACTCAGAAGCCTGAGCCAGGAGGATTCTGGAAAGTTCAAGGCCAACCTCAGCTATGTAGTGAGTTCAAAGGCTATGAACTACATAGGGGGACCCTGTCTCAAAAAAACCAAAACTAGCCCAGTGGTTCAGCCACCTGCCTCGAAAGTGCAAGAACCCACTTTCCTTCTCTGGTACCAAACAAACAACAACAACAAAACAAAGGGCTGGGGATTTAGTTCAGTGGTTCTACTGCCTGCCTTGAAAGCTCAAGGTCCTGAGTTTGATCCCCGGTACCAAAAACAAACCAAAAAAACCAAAACCAAAGACAAAACCCCAAAAGCAACAGGAAAGAAAAACATTTCTAATATCGCGCAGTCATACATTTCAGACTGATAGCAATACCTAAGCCTAGCTAATTAAAATGAAAAAGTATGTATGTAAGCAAAAAAGATGTAATAAGTAAAGAATGTGAGAAGGAAATATTATACAAGGTCATGCTAATAAATCTGTTTCTGAATGTACCCTGCTTGATAGATTACGCCTAGTTTTATATATTAAGCTACAATTTCTTCTAAGACAATAACTTTCAGTATCCTAAGTACGTAGGATTTCAGGTGCTCCATACTCAACTTCTGCTCCATCCCTTATATTTTGAGACAAGGTCTTACTATGTTGATAAGATTGGATTTGAACTCACGAGCCTCCCCCTTCAGCCTCCCAGAGCGCTGGAAATACAGTTATGTGACACCTCTTTAAACCCCCTCTTCAAATATCCCATTTAGACCAGTAGGGGCATTCATAAACCAAAGACAAAATGTGTAACAAAGAAGAGAACCCTACACGAACACATACACAGTCAGAAAAAGAACAAAGATTTGTCGAAAAGAGTGGTAACCCTCTTCCTTCCTCCAACCAGGTTTGGAGCATTATTTACTGTTCTGCCCAAAAGGTTAAAAATAAGCTAACCCAGAGTCATTGTAAGTTCTCGCAGTGGCCTGCTCTCATTCTACAGAGTGTACTTTTTCTACATTTAATACCTTTAATAAATATTAACCCTCACTACCTTTTACATTTGTCTTGACCAATTCTTTGTTCAGGGCACCTGGAATTGGAAACCATCCTTGGGAAGAGCACAGCACTCTAGGCCCAGGTAACACAGTTTTGGCAGGCCAGCCAAGAGGCCCCATGATGTGGCATGGGAAATAGCCTGTAGATCCCTGTGACCTCACCATGAGGCTGCATCCTTCAGTTTAACCCTAAAGGAGTCATGGCCCCATGCAATACGGTATGGGTGCAGTATAAACCAGGAAATTTCAAGAACTAAATACAAAACAGCAGTCTAAATTATGATACTGTTCTTTGATTAGATATTTTTTGAAAAAGGATAAAACAAGCTCCACTTAAAGTGAGGAAAAGGATCACCCCCAAAAAGAAAGCTACTCCTGTGAACCTCTGGAAGACCTGAGGTTTCTCTTCAAAAAGCAAGACTCCAGGACTGCAGTGCACTCAGTCTAGTACAGTGGTACCTTGGTTCAAAACACTTTTGTTTGCAAACAATTCGGTTCACAAACATGCATTTGGAAAAAAAACAAAAACAAAAACCAAAGAATTATTGCTGGGTGTGGTGGTACACACCTGTAATCCCAGCACTCAGGAGGCTGAGGCAGGAGGATCTCTGTGAGTTTGAGACCAGCCTGGGTACATAAAGAGTTCCAGGTCAATCTCCACTACACAGTGAGACCCTGTCTAAAAAAAAAAAAAAAAAAACCAACAAAACAAAAAAGCACTTGGCAAAATTTTGTTTTTGTTTACAAACTGCGAGTGAGAAACACAATCATGGCCATTTTTTCCAAATTGTGGTGTGGAATGAATTAAGTTCATGAATTTAAATGTAAATACCACAAGAACTTCAGGAAAAATTCATATTTGCAAGGCTTCAAGATGTTTCCCACCTAAAGTTTGCTGCACCAAAGCTCAGTGAACTTGTGAACCTTTTGATTTCTTGATCTGAGGGTGAATGTTTTCTGTCCCTCTTGTTTCTGCCTGCAGGCTACAGAAATGTCAACTTTAGCCCCTGCTTCTCTTTCATGATCGCCTACTTCCTTGTCCTTATATACTCAAAGAAATTCTTTTCAGTGGACATTGTTTATAAGCACAGATTGTATCCATCATTTTTCATCACTACTATGAGTCCTAAATAGAAATATTATCCCCCAGAACTGCAAAATAAAAAAGAAACACTAACTTAAGGCTGTAATGCTTCCTCTTACCTTTGGGAAAAATTTTGTAAAATCGACACCAATGAAGAGTTGATGAAATTGAAAACTAAAGAGATTCATAGCTGGGTAGAACTTTCTAACTCAGGACTGGTCTGTCACACTTCTACAATTTACTACCTAGAATATATAGACTATTTGTTTAAACACTAAAGTGTTGACTTTTTAAATTTCTCAAGACTTTCATGATTTTTTTTGTTTTTTGTTTTTTGTTTTTTTGTTTTTTGAGATAGGGTCTCACTATGTAGTTGAGACTGACCTGGAACTCACTATGTACCCAGGCTGGTCTTGAACTCACAGCGATCCTCCTGCCTCAGCTTCCCAAGTGCTGGGATTACAGGCGTGCGCCACCATGCCCAGCTCATGCATTATTTTTTCCCATGAAAAGATAATCACAGAAAAGTGGATGATGATTTAAATGGAAAAAAACCCTGAAGGTCCTGAAGCTGAAACCACGAGTACCGCCTGCACACTGCTGCATGGGTTAGGTCTCCCACACTCTTTAGAGGTGGGTGGGGATCTGGCCCCAGGCTCCCTGGCAGCCAGACAGGAGAACACCACAGACTGTCACCTCCCTGTCTGTACCATAAACCCTTAGTCAGCTCCAGAGAAACCCATCTGTCCTAAACCAAGCCTAGGTAGCAGTTTCTTCCCCGGGTCCCACTGAGGGCACATTGAACTGACAACAGCATTCCCAGAACTGCTATGGCAACGGAGAAACAGTGAAAACATCTGGATGTGGGATCCCATGTCCATGTCATGAAGTTTAATGCAGAGCCCAGAGAGCTGGTATTTGCTTAAAAACCGAGCGAAATAAATCTTGGCAAATTCAATGGGATCACAAGACATTCTTCTAGCAAATGATTGATTTTCTCAGCTGTTTTTTGGGGGTTTTTCCCCCTATTTTTCTTTTTTTTGGTACCAGGGATCGAACTCAGGACTTCGCATTGGCCAGGCAGGTACTGTGCCCTTGAGCTACATCTCCAGTCCTCAGCTGCCTGTAGGTGAGTCTGAGGTGCCTATGAATGGTTTAGGATCCTAATGCTAGATAGTCATAGATGAAAACACTGGTAATGATAGAAAGTATTAGAGAATCTATTCCATTAAAACATGCTCACCATATCAGATAAATTTCAATTTCTTTTGAAAGGGAAAATATCTATTACAACTTCTATGTAAAAGTGCTAGTCTATTGACTGTCTTATATCATAAGACAAAATATCAATATTTAAGACAACAACTTTGACACTGGCAACAACAGTGTTCAAAAGTATATTTACCTCCTCTGGTAGAACAACAAAATGACAATTTTCAAGATAGAAAGGGCTTTTAATACCGATCAGACAAATCCCCTTGTTTTGAAAAGGGGACATAAAAAAAATAGGCCTAAATAGACGGAATGACTCTGCTAATTAACAGGGCTAAGCAGTGGCACAGCCAGGCGGGTGGTACTGAGATGCCGCAGTGCCAGTCTAATGCTGATGCAGTTTGCTGCCCGTTCACATCCCGCAGCCTGAGCATATTTCATTTATATACCAGAGTTAGGTCAACTTAGCCTCAACACTTAGCCTCAACTTTCCTGAATTTCACAGGTACCTCATGTAACAAATACGCACTTGCCAAGATACAAAACCATTTCTGGTGTTAGAGTTTGCTACAAAACAGCATGAATACCGTTTAATTACAGTAAATAAAAAACAAAATCTTTTTTAAAGGCACAAATCCCTCAGTACTGCGAAGGTGGCAGTGCCTACTGTTTAGTAGACAAACTGGTCAAGAATTACTCTGAGATTAACGTTGTCAATGTCTGGTGCAAGTTACAATCCCAACACGACCAGTTGCTCTCTTCCTGGGAGAGCACTGGACTCAGAATTACAGAATACAATGCACCACTTACAATCACAAAGGGGAGAGAAGCAGGAAGGCATTCAACAAGATCTGATCATGAAAACAACACCAAGTTAACATCTTTCAATTTAAGATAACCATAGACTTTGTTTCTGAGTTAAAAAAAGCACCCTTGAGTCTTAACCCTCTCTCCAGAATACACTTGAAACATAGCTTATAAGGACTCAAATGCTGCATTAGGAGAGCAAAATCTAATCATCAGGAAGTTTTTCTGTGTAAGTAGCAGGATTCCCAAATTATGAAAGGTACAAGCAGGCAAGAGCTTTTTCTGTGTAGCTGTCATTCACCAGGCACCACAGTCGTGTGCAGCAGCGTCATGGCACACACAGGTGGCAGCAGGAGCCCTGGGTTGCCTGACAGCAGCCTGATCAGGGTGCTGAGGGCAGAGCTTGGTCCCAGGCAGGCGCAGCCCCAGGGCACAGCACCCTCTCTGCTGTCTGTGTCCTGGCTGAAAGTGCTCAGAGCAACTCTGCTCCCAAGACCACATCCACGCCAACAAACAGTTTCTTCCCCACCCACAAAACAATTACCCGCCTACCACAAGAGGAGGAGGACTGTATTTTTCAGTTTTGCAAGGCTCTTACAGGGCAGACTCTAGTGTCAGAGAACACCAATTACAACCAACTGGGAATGTGGATTTGCCACAGCGCAATGACAAGTCCTTGCAAGCCAGTATTTTATAGCAGTCAGGTCACAAGCTGACTTTTTTTTCCTAGCTGCTTTTTAAGGATTCAGGGATCTGAAGGTTTGTAGGAAAAAATGCATAAAATTAAAACTACCAGGCTCACTCTTACAGGGGTGCATGTTATCAGATGGGTGAAAAGGTCGTCTCCACCTCTCAGGATGAGCGCCGATGCTGACTTAAAATCCCGCAGCTCAGAAACCTTCAGAAGGCTTCAGATGATTAATCAACTATCGCTCTATTATTAGGCCGGAGGTGCCCCATGTTTTCTCCTTCCTTTCTAAGGCAGCCACCCTCCTGCCTGGGCAGGTCGGCAGCCGGAGCACCCCGCATGGCATCGGATGGGTCCCTGAGAACGCTAGGCAAAGGCTCCTGCGGGCGTGTGCAAACCTGCCCTGCTGAGAGGCGCCAGGTTCATTCCCAGCCCCAAGAAACTTAAAGGTTTAACAGAAAACAACCATTTGTATTTCAGTGGTGCAGAGTCAAGAGACATAGCCTAGCGTTAGACTGAAATGTAACACTTACAATAAAAGTACAATTCTGGGGCCAGGGATTTAGCTCAGTGGTTCGGTGGCCTGCCTTGCCAAGTGCGAGGACCCGAGTTCAATCCCCGGTACCGGGAAAAAAAAAGTAGAATTCTTAAGAAGCCTCTCCCCCCAACTAGTGTAGGAAATCTGTCTTCTCCATTCCAAGGCGTCTCCTCCCGCCCCGCTTTCCCCGGTTGAACCCGGGGCGCCCCTTGGACCCCACCGGAAGGGGTGGGGAGCGCCCAGGGAGCAGCTGCAGGCCGACATCTAGCAGGCGGCTGGCTGTGAAGGCCGGGGCGCGGACAGGGAGTCGGATCGGCCCTTCCAGGCTCAGCCAGGGCTGCGTGTCCTTGCGCCCCAAGCAGCCCGGGCCGGCCCGCGATCGCACTCTTCCTACGCAGCCGCGGAGCGCGGGAGCAGGCGGGCACCCGCGGGCCGGGCTTCCCCCGTCTGAGGTGGCAGCTTTGGAACACACGGGAAAGCATTTAAAATGCGTTTAAATACTTCCTGCATGAATCCAAACGCGAAGCCCTGAGATGGGGGGGCTACAAAAACAAAACCAGAAAGAGCAAGAAAACTCCCAAAAGAAATAGGAAGTGAAACTGCGAGGCAATCCCTGCTTGCTTTTTGCTTTCTTTTCACACTGCAGAGTAGAAGATAAAAATTAAGCATTTCTCTTTAACAGCCTGAAACTAATCTCTGGGCGCGGAAGGGAGGGAGGCTCTTTCCAGAAGCTGCAGCGGCATCGCATTGACTCAGCTTCGCCGGCTTCCTGGGTCTGCTTGGTGCACACTCCCGCGCGTGAGCGTGTCCCGCTCCGGCACTCGGCAGCGCACACCCGCGACTCC
>NW_022900937.1:2814063-2846752 GCF_012274545.1 Fukomys damarensis
CGCGTGGGGCCCACCCCCGAGAGGGAAGGCCGAGACAGGAAGGTCTCCGCAGGCCAGGGCCGGCTGGCCTGGTTCCCACACGGCGCGGCCACAGGTGCGCAGGTGCCCGGCCCTGCTCCAGGGAACCCTGTCCCGAAGAAGAACCTGAACAAGCTTTCGCCCTGCTCGGTTCCAGCAGGACGGAGCTACGACTCGCCTGCACAGTTAATTTCGGTTCCAGGGCGGCGGCGTCCGCGAGCGGGCCGGACAAGCGACGGGTGGCGCTCTGGTGGGCACTGGGGACTGAGCCCAGACTCTTCACGCTGGGCCACATTGGGCCTTTCCTGCTGCTCGCGTCGCTGAAGTACGCGTTGCAGTTGCGCGAGCGGCATGGGTTAAGGAAGCGGAGTTGGCAGACGTGGGACAAGGGGGGTGAATCCTCAGCGCGAGCCCGGCCTGGGGAAAGCAAAGGAAAGGGCTGGGCTCCTGGAGGCTGAAACTGTCGGGGAGGCCCGTGCCCTACAACCCGCACCTGCCTTTGGCTGCCCGCTCTGTGGGCGGGAGAACAAACTCCTCTCTTCTCAGTGCTTGGCCCGGCCCTGCCCGAGCATCGCCGGAGTCCCAGTGAAAGCCACCGCGCTTGCGCCTGTGATTCGTTGCTCCTGAGGCCGAGGTACCGGATCGCAAATTCGAGCCCAGCCTGGGGAACTTGGTGACAAAGAGACCCTGTCTCAAAATAAATGAAAATTGTAAAAGGGGGTGAGGTTGGGGCTGTAGCTCAGTGCAGAGGCCCTGGGCTCAATGCCTGCTACATGAAAATAGACATAGGCAACTGCTAACCAGCGCCTGTGTTCCCATTGCAGCTGCCTGGTCAGGCCGAGCACATTAAACAGGAAATTCACGGGAAAGAAAGGCACTGCCCCGCCCAGTCTATTCCCCTATGGGAGCCAAAGGAAAGTAGAGTTGAGTCAGGAGGGAGGGAGGCTGGAGAGGATTCACCATCCACCTCCACATAAGCTGGGCCCGCTGGGCTCCGCCAGAACTGCTGGCCACGGGACGGAAGGGTCGATGTCCCGGCACGCAACGATTCTGGAGTAGTGAGTTTGGCCGCAGTGTGCTCCGGACAGGGACCAGTCAGTCATCCCTAAACACCGCTTACAGGGTGGGCCCGGTGGCGCACACCTGTGACCCCAGGACTCCAGAGGCTGAGGCGGGAGGATCGCAGTGAGTTCTCAGGCCCTCTGAACTACATAGCGAGACTCTGTCTCCAAAAGCCAATAGGGAGATGAGTAGATACTGCTTACACATTGCAACCTTTCACATTTGAACGCCTGATTTAGCTTTTTAAAAAGCTTTATGAGGTGTAATTTACATAATTTTCATGCATGAAAAAGTACACGTGATTCTTAGCAAATTTAGTTAAACCATAACCACCACGACCCAATGTCCCACCAAGCCCATCACCCCGAGGCTCCAGCGGGGTTCCCGACCCCATGCCCAGCCCCGAGCTCTGGCTCTCGAGGCCGGCCTCCCCAGGGCGCCGCACAGGACCAGGCCACACTGGATTATAAGGTCCTCCTCTGCCTGCTGGCCGGGCCCTCCGGGGCGCCTCCTCACTGTCACCCCTTGCCTGCACACCGCGTGGTCCGCTACTGACTGAGCACAGGAGCAGCCCTGGGCGCCCTGCTGGAGACGTGGAGCCTGGCCCTGCCTGGCAGCCGGGGCTGTGCTGGCCCCCAGGCCTCCCACTCCGCGGAGCTTCAGGTCCGGTTCACTGTGCAGCTGGTGAAGGCCACGCTTCAGGTTCCCCTTCGGCCAAGGCCCTTCCAGAGCATCAGAAGGCCGGAAGACGTGTGTTCCCTTGGTTCTGTTTCTGTGACTTTATTTTTTAAATTTTTGATTTATTTTTTGGTACTGGGAATCGAACTCAGGACCTCGCTGTGCCGCTGAGCCACATCCCAGCCCTCTGTGAACATGAAAGCCACCTCTCTTCCTCTGGGGCCAGCCTGTCACACCAGCCCTTCTCCAGAGGCGCAGGAGCAGGCCACACTGGCCACGCGTTGGGCTTGCGTGGTGCGGTGTTTTCCTGTGGCTAGCAGCCTTCTCCATGTTTCCTCCAAGCCGACTGCAGGGAGAGCCAGCACAAACTGCACCGGACCGACTCGCTAGACGGCACCAAGTGCGGGCCGAGACTGCGATGGGTCTGAAGCGTCCTGTGGGCCGGTAAGGACGAGGGAGCCCGAGGCCCTATGTGCAAGAACAGCACCAACAGCAACGCAGAGCCGACAGCCAGGACTAGTGAGAGGCAACCTCTAGGGACTTTTCCAAATCACCAATGACAGAAAACTGACCCATCCTGGCAAAAGACAGTGGCCCTTTTTATTCTCTCTAGACAACATCACAAAATTGTCATCTGAAAAGGCAGTTAAAGAGAATGCAGGGGCTGGGGATGTAGCTCAGTGGCATCATGCTTGCCTGGCAAGCACAAGGTCCTCAGTTCCGTTCCTGGTACAAAAGAGAAGAGAGAAAGTGACCAAGAAGTGTAGGGAAGAGTATCACAGTGACCGGAGGAGCAACTCATTTATTAGGGTTTGTTTTTTCTGGGTTTTGTGCTTTTAAAAATGTTTTATTTCTTCCCTCAATATTCATTACCATGTCAACTTTGCATTCCTAGGTCTTTAAAATTTCTCTTGAGCAGGGTACCCCAAACTGGGCTCCCCATAACTCGGGTCTGCCTCTGAGGTTCGGGCAGAAGTGCTCTGTATGGTCTTTTGGGTCATTACAAAGCCTCACAGCATAGCACGAGCTGCCTGGGACACACAAGCAGGAGAAGTTAAGTGGTTTGGTGATTCCTCAGGCCACAGGGCCAGAGTTAGAGTCCGAAGTCTGTAATTTGTGACCCTGAGCTTTTCACCTTGACCTTGGATTGTCTGTGTCCTGTGGCACCCTGCCTTCGGGAGCCACTGATGTCTTTGCACAGCCAGGACTGGGCACGGGTGTGGAGAGTGAGTCTTACCTTCATTTAGTTTTGTGCAGCGGCTCTGCTTCCAGGGCTGGGTCAGCCTTCCTTGGCCCTCTGATGTTTTACCTTCGAGTAAAAGTAGTCCTCAGATTCCGTCCATGACTCTTTTGGTGGTATTTTTGTTGTTTCTTTTTTTTTTCCACTGGAATGGAACTCAGGACCTTGTGCTTTTGAGGCAGGCGGCAGAACCAGAGCTAAATCCCTAGCTCTTTAATTTGTTTTTTGAGACAGGGCCTTGCTCTATAGTCCAGGCTGGCCTTGAACTCACTATGTAGCCCAAGCTGGCCTCAAACTCAGATCTTCCTGCCTCCGCCTTCTAGGGCTGGGATTACAGGCATGAGCTACCACACCCACCCCATCCACTGACTTTCCCACAACCTGGCTGTCCAGACATCATTCACTCCCGTCTGCAAATGACCTCCGTATGTAGAAGTGGTTTTCACAGATTATCCATTTGGAACGACACTGGCCACACACACAGGCACTGTCTGCTTGGCACCCTAGGGGCAAAGGTTTTCTGTTTGTCATGGGGCGACCAGGAAGGGAAGATGGAGGGGAAAGTGACTGGCCGAGGGGCCCCTCGAGTGTTTCAGTTGGAGGCCCCATCTCTGACTGGGTTTTCGGGGTGACCAGGGAAGGATATTCCTTTTCCCTGTTCTGCCTCCAGGTCCTTGGCCTCCATTCTTTGTTTTGTTTTGATCTTCTCAGTACCAGGAATTGAACTCAGGGCCTTGTGCCTGCCAGGCTGTTTTGGTTTTGAGACAGGGTCTCACTGGGTAGCTAAGGCTGTCCTTGAACTCTCAGTGATCCTCCTGCCTCAGCCTCCCAAGTGCTGGGATTCCAGGCATGCGCCATCACGCCCGGCTCAGCCTCCTTAATAGAGCAGCCTTGGCTCCATAGTGGACAACTGTAGGAAATCACTTCTGATTGATTCAAAGCCCATGGCACCTGAGGACCCCTAAGGACACAACCCCACCATCTGGCACATGCGCACACTTAGGTAAGAGCATGTGTTACTTGGTCGCGATGTGAGGCTGTGTAGAGGAACAGAGACATCTGCCCTAGTTCCTGATGTTGGCTTCGTGTGCCTTCTTTCTTTTGGGGACCTCACCCTTGGAAGCAACCCTTCAGGCCCCTGACCCTGGCAGCAACACATCCGTGTCGGATTCTAAAGTGTGACACACCTGCACACAGGTATTTACATTTATTGTGGTGTTGGGGTCAAACCCAGGGGCATGTGTGTGCAGTGCAAGTTCTCATCCTCTGCCCTGGATTTACTTCTCTGCCCCCCCTCAACCACTTCAGCTCCAGGACAGAAGGGGCCGTTATTCAGGAGCACTCCCGGGCTAGGGCAGGACTGCTGCGAGTTCAAGGCCAGCCCGAACTGCGTAGCAAGACCTTGTCTCAAACAACAGCAGCAGCAAAATAGATTTTCCAGCACACATGCTTCACTTCTAAGTGCACGGGTGAGCCGGCTACTGATCCAGGCTCTGCTGGGAGCCGACGGCGGAGCAAATGAGGGCTACACCAGAAGTACAGTGGCCCCTGGAGCGCGTAGCAGGAAGGCCTCTCCTCAGCAGGGTGGGGGGCAGGCTGGGGGGCAGGCTGGCCAGCCCAGAAGAAAAAGCAGCCAGCCAAATGGCAAAAGAGGTGGCGTTCCCAGCAGCAGCAACAGCCTGTAACTCCCTATTAATAAAGAGATATCAGAGCCAGGCACAGTGGTGTACACCTGTAATTCTTGTACTCTGAGAGGCTGAGGAAGACTACAAGTTTCAGCCCAGCCTAGGCAACTCTGAGACTTAGTGAGACCCTGCCTCAAAATAAAAAATAGACTTAAAAAGAGCTGGGGATGGAGCTTAGTGCAAAAGGTTGAAGGCTGGGGTAGCTCAGCAGCAGATGCCTCCCATGTGAGGCCCTGGGTTCAACCCCAAAGTTCGACACAACAAAGAGCTGAGAGGAACACAGAACAATTGCTTATTGTTTATGTCTAAGAGCACTTAAGTGTATGATTTATAATTACACTGCTACAGACTATTAATTTTAGGGTTTTTTTTTGTACCAGGGATCGAACTCGGGTCATTGCACTTGCGAGGGAGGTGGTGGAAGCACTCAGCTAAATCCCCGGCCCTAGACTATTAACTTTAAAAGAACCCAGTCATTGCACTGTACTTGCCTAAATCCTATTTACAAGTTACTTAAATCAGCAGATATGCATGGCCATGGTGTCAATGAAGTTTTAAAAGTGAAAGGGAGGCCCTGTGTCAGTAACGAGGGTGTAATTATTCCATTTCTGCGAACAGTATTTAAAATCTTATAGGAAACTAGAAAAATAGCGTAAAAACATGCACCACACTAATCAACTACTGGACAGCAAAGCGAGTGGCTGCCAGGCTGCAGGTTGCTCTCTGTCACTGCCTGGCAAAACGTCTGGATCCGACATCAGCCAAGTAAGCATTTCAGGGTGTTCCTGTAATTACAAACCCGTGCAGGAGCATGTTGCTCAGGATGGAAGTGCAGTCTCAGTACACTCACGAACAGATTCCCAGAGGTGGATCCAGCCAGCTGCACCGGGTTACTAGAAGTTGTGCTCATTAGTCCCAAAGTGAAAACCTCCAGGACCAAGAAACGGGCTGCATATTTTGGGTCAGCTCATGTCCCGACAGAAGGCAACACGTTGCTTCTGTGTGACACGCACACGACCTCCAGTCAGGCCCTTCCCCGGAGCCGAGGAGCTGGTGTTCAGCCAGAGGGCTCCTCTTCTCCCCAGCACCAGCACCACAAACCGCACTTGACGAGTCTCACCAGATGCAGAGGGGACTCCTGGCAGGCACTTTCCCTCAGTCCGTACAGCAGCTGGCCAGGTATGCCCATCTCCTGCACCTGTTCCCCGCAGCCTGCCAGTCTCTGCAGTCACTGAAACCAGTTTTCTGTCGACACCCCAAGCCCGAGAAGTAGCCCCTACTGCTCCCCGCAAGGACCCAGATGGCTTTCTCCTTGCCTACCCCAAGTCCTCCCCGCTTACGCCCTGTCCCTAGCACTCCTGCTGTCATCAGTCAGTACCCTGGAGGCAATTTTAATAATCAAAGGATCCACTGAAGACCCTGGGCTGCAGTTCTGACCCCGCCCCCACAGCGGTCCCTCACAGGCCAGCTGCCCACCTCCACCCACACGAGGTCCCATTGGTTCCACTATGCCTCCTCAGGCCCGGGCACCCCGTGCTGACCGTTACCCGTCTTCCCAGCTCCCTCTTCCAGGAGCCTGGGCCCTAGCAGCTCTGGGAGCTCACGAGGCCAGCACATTACTAAGCCAGTCACCGCCTGGCACCGGTCTGCCACCTGTTCTGTGTTCCTTTAGCTTAAATGCGAGTCATTTCCTCCATACCCAGTCCTGATTCTACCCAGCTTTCCAGAGCTCATGGTTGCTGAAGGGAGACACAGGGTACCAGGTGGCTTCCCACGGGGGCCAGCCCTCACCTCTACCGCCTTCCCACCCCTCTGCGCTGTGCGGGCCAGGAACGCAGAGGAGCTGCAGTGACCACCACCCTGGCCAGCCCAGGCGCCCCGCGCAGGAGGCTCTTCCTCTGGGGCCTCAGAGCAGCTCGGCACTCTCATTCCAGGGAGCACTTGCTCGGCCCCTTGCTGGTTTCAGTTTTCGTCGTGGTCACTACCCCGCCATCCACAGAACGCCCTCTCCGCAGGGCTGGTGAACCTACGGCACACGCGTGCCAACAGGCTGTCCCCTGAAGTTCCCAGAGGCTCAGCACCCCTCCTCTAGAGTGCGAGCCTGGTGGGTGCGGGGCCTTCGCGTTGTGCCCTTTGTGCCCCGGCAGTCTCTGGCAACAATCCAGGGCCTCACATTTCCTGGATGACTGACAGTAACACCAAAGGGCAGAGGAGCGTGGTGAAGTGGGTGTCTCCTAGCCCTAGAGGCAGCTCCTCCAAGTCCCCCAAGTGCTCTTGCTGGAGTGGCTCGCCCTGGGGCCGGGGGTAGGGAGGGGAGGCGCTCAGCTTCATCTTCAGCTCTGCCACTACTAGTTAAATTCTGTTAGGCTGAGTCAATGGATCTCTCATTCCCACCAGGGAGGGAGGCAGCACTTTCACTTTTCTCTGAAGAAAACAGATCAACAGATCAGCAAAGCACAGACTCAGTGCAAGCCCCCGGCCCCACACACCAAGAGCCCTTTCCTTCCAAAATTCATAGATGCAACAAAAGGAAATGCCATGCCACAGCCTAATGGCTTCTACTGAATGAGATTCCTTTCCTCTCCTTTTTTTGTGGTGCTAGGAACGAACCCACAGTGTGGTGCAACCCAGTGAAGGCTCCACCTTGGAGCCACAAACCCAGCCCCCAAATTCTCTCCTCCTCCTCACAGCACTGGTGACCTTCAGGGCTCTACCCTCTGAGAAGTCTCCAGCCTTTCCAAGGTCTTTTATTTTCAAACAGCATCTTACTAAGTTGCCCAGGCTGACTCAGAACTTGCAATCATCCTATTTCAGCCTCCAAGTAGCTAGGATTACCAGCATGAGCCACTGTGCTCAGTGCTCAGCCTGAGATTTCTTTTTTGGTGGTACTGGGAATTGCTCTGCTCTAAACTACATCCCTAGCCTTTGGGGGAGGGGGGCAGGGACTGACCTTGCACTTGCCAGAGAGGTGTGGTGCCAGTGAGCTACATCCCTGGCTGTTTCTTTTTAATTTTGAGAAAGGGTTTTACTAAGTCTATAAATTGCCCAGATTAGGCTCAATCTTGCGAGCCTTCTGCCTCAGCCTCTCAAGAGTGCTGGCATTACAGGTATGTGTCACCTTATCCAGCCTCTGGGAGACATGATCAGGATAAAATTATTCTCACAGTTCAAGATGGTAATCTTAAGGTCAATTAAACAACATTTTCTTGTTCGAGGTATGCAGGAACCCAAGTGTGATGCACTCCTCTGTAAGCCAGCTCTTCAGAGCGCAGAGGCAAGAGGATCACAGGTTTGAGATCAGCTTGAGGAATTTAGGGCAACTGAGTCTGAGAAAGAAAAGGCTGAGAGCAGGTTACTGTGCTTACTACTGCCATGTGAAGGCCCTGAGCTCTACCCCAGGAAAACACACACAAACAGCATGCAGGAAAATGCTTAATTTAAAAGAGACAATTTGAGATCATTTTTAGTAATTAAATGTATTTTGAAAATAGCATTATTTGCTTTTAGAATACAAATGCAGTGCTTGGTAATGTTTACAGACTAATGGAAGCGGACTCACATGTATCCCTAAGTGGAATACATTATCAGTATGTTCTTCCAAGGAGTGAATTCAATATATCCTGTAAGTAAAAAAATACCACCAACCCCTACCAAAAACAAACCAAAAAAAAAAAACAAAAAAACAACAAAAAACAAAAAACCAAACCAACTGTTCAAGCAAAATATTTTTAATTAGTAGGCTGATCATAAATAAATCCACATAAAAGATTTAACAGCATTACAAAGAGTTCTGAGTTTCTTCTGTGGTCTCGATTCATAATATGCCTTAGTCAGTCTCACCCTCCACTGTGACAAACAGCCGCCATCCAACAACGCGGCACAGCCCGAGCAATTCATGTTCTGTAGTTACATTTTTACATTTTCTTTACAAATGTAACACGTATGTACATCATATATATACTTTTTTCTATAGCTCATGTAAGAAACTCCCATCTTTACGGGGAACATGTTCAATTCATTCAATGAGTACAGAGTCATTCCTTGTCAAAAAGTTACTCAAATAAACAAGGAACCCTGCACTGCTGCCTCTGGTCAAAGGTCAAGTCCAGAAACATCCCAACTCATAAGAAAACAAATGTAGCTACGTTACAGTATGACACATCTATGACACGCCGCTCCGCAGGGCTGTGGCTGCGGGAACTGCCAGCGCTGCTCTGCACGCCTGGGGACGGCACTGTGGCTCTCGGGGCGGTGCCAGCTCCTCCCTTTCCATCTCCGCAGCCCCAGAGAGAGCAAGCGAGTGTGTGCACCGTGGTGTGCACCCTGTCTGTGGCAAGGTACCGTGTGCTTCTGCAGTAGACTGTGCGTTACCTAGGTTATGCATCTGTCTTCCTGCTTCACTTACAGATCTGCTGCTGGACGTGAAGCAGAAACTCATAGTATGAGAACGCAGCTTCTGTCCGGTCTTCTACCAAATGCTGGAAGAATTCCATTTTGGCAGGACTCTCATCTCTGAAAGAGCGAGGTGCACTGATCTAAGTACAGCTGACTGCGAAAACTGCAGAGCTAACCATACTAAGCCCCGGGCTCTGGGGCTGCGGATCACAGGTCCACCACTGAGCACACTCTGGAACCCCAGAGGTGGTGCTCGGAGGCGCACCGGCCATGCAACCGCGGAGGCACTTACTTTACCACGTGCAGCACCGGGCTCAGTGGCCTACTGTCCCGAAGCCACGTCAGGAAGGACCTGGTTCTCTCCGATGCAAGCGTGTCCAGCTCTGGAAGATGAGTCTGAGAAAAGAAACAGACTCAGGAAACCACTTCCTCTCACAGACATCAGCGCAACTAGTGCTAAATCGTGACCCCCTGCCACGGACTCTGCACGCTGAGCCCGACAGCAGCAACCACACAGCACTGGCAGGTCTGCTGCCACTCTTCTGGGTCAGTTAGGAAAAGGGTTTACTCCTGATGTGTCACTGACGTCTTACTGGAAAACTAATCTTTCCCTAGTTAAAACCACAGCGCACACAGGGATCAGTGTGTCACCAGTGCCACCGTGTGCCCCTGCTCCTTCCACAGGGAATATTCCAAATGCAGGGGCCATCGCTACAGTCAAATTCACTTAACGACGACACACTGCTTCTCCAGCCTACACCATTCCAGAACATCACGTCTACTTCGTAAAATTTAAAGGCAAGGAATCTTAAAGAGCAGTATGAATGTGCAAATATATTGAAAAACTATGTGTGAGACTATTTTAAAGACTAAGAGGCTACTCTTTACATATAATATTATTCATTAATTGGTAATACTAACAAATCATTAAGAGTAGTATGTATTAGTAATAAATACTAGTTAAAATGAATTACCAATAACTAATATTTGGAGGACTGATTTTGTATGAATATATGGCAAGATTTTTCTTTTTCAAAGCCAATGTGAAAGTACACTATGTAATTTAAAGAATACAGCCTATACAATCTAAAGAAAAGTGTTTGGGTTAATTATATTTGTAAAGCATGTTACTATTAAAATTTTTTTTTAAATCACACACTTTTTGATGTGAATTTTCAGCCGGGCACAGACAGTACTTACCCAACACCATGAGAGCACAAACACACATATAACTACACCTACTTTAAGAGTAAAATAACCTATGGCAGTACAGAGTATGTGATGTTAACATTTAACATCACATGGCTCTCTCTAGAAAGGTTAAAAATCTCTGCCAACTGGTAAGTAAAAGAAATTCTATGCTAACAGATGATAAACTCAGAAGTTTGTTATCTGTGGTTTGGCTTTATTAATCACCAAATAAAAATGTTCTATATTTATTTGTTAATTTTTAAGATTCCAGTTAATAAAGTCCATTCTCATTTTAAGAGTATAAAAAATCATACATATTCACAGGAGCTTCTTGCAGTGGGCTGCACGGCTTCCTTTTTTCATGTTTCAATGTCTGATCCATTTAAAAACTACTCTGATACACGGAGTTAGATAAACGTCCCCCTTTGGTTTGTCTCCTAATGGCTAAGCAGTGGTCCTGAGATCATCCCTGCGTCTGTTCTTGGTACTGCTGACTGCACACAGGCCTCCCACACGCTCGGCAAGCACTCTACCATGGACTACGTTCCCCGCTCTTTCTACTTTCTAAAACAGGGTCTCACCATGTTGTCCAGGCCAGCATTGAACTTGTGATCCTCCTCCCCAACCTCCCGAGTGGCTGTACCACGGCACTTGGCTCCAAGATCACTGTTCCACTTCCCACAGTGTGAGAGGAAACCTTGGCCGCACGCCATCCCGGGGAGCCCCTTCCGTTTCTGCCTCTCCCGGGGCCCACGGTGCTGCGCACGCGGCAGGCCTGTTGCTCCCTTCGCAGGGCTCAGTTCCTTGCTTCCCCTTCTGCCGACATTTCTCCTCTTTGCAAGTCTGTCCTCATTACCCTTATTTGCTGAATCTCAGAAACAAACTCTGGGATAATTTGTCAAACTGGAAGAAACAAAACCCTGACCTTGTCTAGGTTAGGACAAGGACTATATCGGACTTGTAGTAATTTCAGGAAAAAGGACATATTTTCAACATGGGAGTCAGGCGTCTGGTTTTGGGTAATGAACCCAGAACCCGGCATTGCATTTTCATGGCAACAGTGACCCACATTCAGTAAAGGCCTGGTGAGAAAATGATGCCTGTACCAGTGAAATTACAGATGCTGAGCGAGCAGCGCGGCGTTTCTCAGGAAGGGAACATGACAGTTCCCACGTGGCTGAAAACCTAGGTCCGCCGGGAACTTGCACACACAGTCAGAGCAGCCCTAGTCACAACAGCCTCAGACAGGAGCAGCCGCAGCACCCAGCGGCGGACAGCGAACCACACAGAGGGTTCGTAAATGCAGAGGAAGCAGGAGAGAGCAGAGATACAAGGCTCTGTCTAGCTACGGCGTGACTCCATCAGTGACACACGGAGCAGGACAACCAGACAGGAAGCAGGCCGGCGGCCGCCCAAGAAACGAGTTCTTCACTGGAGAGGTGGAAATGTTCAGAAAGGGCCGTGCCGACGGTGCGCACTCTCCGCAGAAATCACTGCACTGTACACTATATTTATTTATTTATTTTGGTACCGGGGATCGAACTCGGGACCTTGCACTTGTGAGGCAGGCAGCAGAACCAGAGTGAAATGTCTGGCCCTGTAGTATACGCTTTAAAATGGCTAAGAGAGTGAATCTTACACAGATTCTATGTCAATAAAAACACTAAGAACAAACAAGCAAAACAAAAAGTTGTAAAAAACTCACTGACCATCTTCTGTGGTATGGACGCGAAATCAGGGTGGCCGAGCACATCCTCTATGAAGCTACTCTCACAGCCTTTTCCAATCCAAAGGTAGAAAACCTTAAAAGGCAATGAAACATTAAAACTCCTTAACAGCTCATGACAGTGGATCCCTTCAAAATGATCATGCATGCACAGTCAAGACCATTACCACAAATGGACCCGAGCAAAATGAAGACAGACAGAAAGCTGGGCACGGGCGCCCTGATCCAAACTCCAGAACCCAGAGCAGCGGAGGCAAACCTAGGCATGTGGGCCACACCGGCTGTCTGGCATCACCGAGCTCTGCAGGGTTTGCCTTCACTGCCCAGAGTAGCTCCTATCTTCACTCCTTCAATTTTAAAGGTTCTCATAAAAGATATTTGGCTCTCTTCCTTGTGCTTTTCTCCAGCAGGAATGGAACGCTTTAATCAGAATAACGGGCCCACTATATTTCCCATTCTTTCTTTTTTGGGCGTGGTACAATAGATTGAGCTCGGGGCCTTTGTACTAAGCTACTTCCTCAGCCCTTTTCTTAATTCTTTAAAATTTGAGACACAGCCTTCCGAAGTCACTCAGTTGCCCAGGCTGGGCTCAATCTTGTGACCCTCCTGCTTCAGCCTCCCAGAGTGCGGGGGCTATAGGTGTCTTACACTACTTTGATAGCGACGCTCTGCTTCACCTCAGGGGTTTGACCCCTCCACGGCTACCCGAACCTTGTTTCCGCTAGCAGGTACCACTGTGAAGCTACCCTGACCACTCCACTCCCTTCCATCGCTGTGCGCCACCTCCCCTAAAGTCCTCCTCACTCAGATCGCCGGCAGTGGTTTTTAAAAAGCTGAGCCAGGTGAACTCTCGAAGTCCCTGGATTCTTGCGGTGGAGTCCCTGGAGATAAGAACCCTCCTCCTCCTCTCCTTGGTTAAGTACAAGCACGACAAACGATAAAAAGTCAGTAATCACTGATAAGATGTGGGCTCCAGAAACCTGAAGGAAGGCGTCACCTCGCTGGCTGCAGCGGGTTCCCTTCCCAATCCCGTCCCGTTCCCTGCGGGCGCTTACTGAGCCGCAGTCCATGAGGAAGGCGCCCTCTCGCGTCAGCTTCTCTGCAGACAGCTTCTGGAGGGGCGGCTGAGGCACCACCCTGTCGTTCACGTGGATGGCACTCTGCAAGGGAGGGACAGTGTGAAGGGGCGGCGCTGCGGCCAGCCGGACACTCGGGAGCTCGCCAGGGTGCAGAGGTTGCCAACCACACACTGTGACGCTAGCTGCAGAATCAAGCGGCTCACGTGTCTCCCAATTAAGGCGAAACAGGAACGCTCTGTCCTGCTGACCCCCTTTCAGTTCAGGAAACAGTGCTGCACCACAAGCTGCTTCCTTGCATTTCTCAGAAACACAGTATTACGTCTGGTATGAATACTCATCACAGAGACCAGAAAGTACTACACGTCTGCACACCAGAACTGCTGCAGGGTACCAATTCAGTTTACTATGTAATCGGTGCTGTGATGTGACTGCCTCAGAACACAAATGGAAACGTCCGCTCTACAGCTCAGCTTTGCAACAAATGATACGACAAAGCCGGAGGCAAGGCACGCCTGAGCCCTCCTGTGACGACTCCCCCTGTGGGGAAAACGCACCGCCCCTCAGTGCAGAGTCACCCCAATGGAGCGACTTCGACGCACTAGCGCGCACCTCGTCCGCCAGCCTGTCTATCCTGTGCAAGTTGGGGTGGATCATCTTCATCAGATGGACGAGCGGCTGGGACTTGATCTGACACATGGCGTGTACCCGGTCGTCCAGGCGCGTGCTTGTGCCTGTTCTAAACGCCTTCTGCAAGGAAGAAGACAGGCCTTCCAGTAAACACACGAAGTGCACAGAGACAGACGTGCTGGCAACTATGGAGAAGTGTGTTTTCAAGTAAGGCCTGATGTTTAACGGATGTGAGCAGGTTACTTCCCTAGTCCGAGTCACACCATCAGCACCAGGTAACAGGGAAAAGTTTCAAGGAATGTATGGGCGAACAGACACCGCACCCACTGCGATGGCTGAGGCAGCGGAAGACGGCCTCTTCCCCAGGCACTTTCAGAAGCGGAGTAAGAGCGGGCTACAGTTGCACCATTATTCAAGCTGCTCGCATGATTAAAGAAGGCATCTTTTTACAAATACAAACACATGTGCATACCTTCATTTTCCATGGTTTTTCTCTTATTCTTCAAAACCCTTCCAGTGCCTAAATACAAGATCTTCTAGGTATTACGAAGCAACAGCCCAGACCTCAGTTTTCACCTCTGAGAATTTTAAAGGCAGCACTGAAGATGACACACGGACAGCTACCTGCTTGAGAAGAGCCAGGACATAGAGAGGAAACAGCTTGAGGGAGGCGGGGGCCATCAAGCCGGAGCGCCGTGGGTTTGAGATGGTGGCACCGTATGCAGACAGTGAGTCCACGACTGCGTTCACTAAGGCGTCTCTTGCGTCCGACAGACTCGATGAAATCGATCGATCCACAGCTACAAAGCAACCACACCATTAGAGGATGCCAATGGGCACTGCCACAGCAAGGGTGCACCTTCATTCCAGGCTGGCCCTGAGCTCTCTATGTAGACCTGGCCGGCCTCAAACTGTGAAAGTCCTCCTGCCTCAGCCTCCCAAGGGCTGGATTACAGGCGTGTGATGCCTCGCCCGCCTGCTCTCATGTGAAATGTGTCTGTTCATTACAAAGTTTTAAGAGAAACTAAATCTAAGCAAACCCAATAACGAGAACAAGTCTACACTCTTTTTGGATTCTTTTTAAATTTTTTAAATTGAAAAACAGCCACTGTTGCTATTACAGAACAACTATATACTATCCATTTATTTCTGAGGAAGCACAGGTTACTTCCATCAGTCAGATGGCAGTCACACGTACACAGCATCACATTTTCCCATCCCCTCAGTATAAGCTCTATGATCTAGGTCATCTCTTTTCATTCTTTTTTTTTTTTTTTTTTTGGTACTGGAGATTGAACTCGGGTCCTTGCACTTGCAAAGCAGGTGGCGGAACCGCTGAGCTAAATCCCCAGCCCTTTTGTCATTCTTTACAATTTTCTTTGAAAAGCATTCCAGGTCAACAAATAAAAAGAAGGCAAAGTGAACACGGGTTTTCATACAGACAATGAGGAAACAAATACTTCATGTGAAACTTATTTTTCTCCAAGAACATACTTTATTAAAATGGAAACAATCGATAAATATATCCAAGCATTAAAAGTAAAAGCAACCAGTTATAGTATGAATAACTTAAACTCTAAATATAAACGATACCTTAAAAATTAGGATCCTGGGCTAGGGGTACAGCTCAGCGCTGAAGCCTCACCTCACACACAAAACCCTGGGTTCTGTCCCCAGCACCACGAGAAGCGGGATGGTGTGGGGGTTTCTGTAGAAAATGCTACTATAATTTTGAGTAATAATAACTATTTTCCTCCAGAACTATATGGAAAATAGCAAAGTTTATTTCATGTCTAAATTTATCATTAAAAACGTTATGTTAATCATAAAAAGATTTTAAACAATTTACCCACAGTAAAATTTACTTCTTTCAAGTGTAGTGCTATGGTGGGCTGTGTGCCTGTCAAATACACACCTGTGTGAGTACCCCCTGAAGCGCCCCCTGGAGGGAACCCGATTGTGGCAACCACTGATGCCCCCACCACCGAGTAACCGCCCCTGTCCCAGGACACTATAGGAATGGAAGCCTTGGGTACAGCTGTGTTCACTGGTGCAAGGGCTCTGCGCCAATCCCTGCCTGAGCAGCAGTACTAGCTCCTTGGCTGCACCGTGGAGCTGTGTTCTACTGAACAGACAGTACAGCTGGCTCTAACTCTGTTGGCCGGAGGATGTTAGGTTTCACCAGCTTTAGTGAACATGCACCCTCCACTGACTGTTACGCTGAGAAGTACTAAGAAATGGAAGAGTCTAATTTGCTCTGCAGCAAATGAAAATGGGACAGCTGGGCGTGGGAGGCCGTGCTTGTAATCCCAGCACTCAGAAGGCTGAGGCAGGAGGATCGCTCTAATTTCCAGCCTGCCTGGGCTATATAGTGAGCTCAAGGCCAGCCTGAAACACACAGTGAGAACTCATTGAAAAACAAACAAAAACCAACAGGGCCAGGGATTTAGCTCAGTGGTTCTGGTGAGGGCCTCTCAAGCACAAGGATCTGAGTTTGATCCCAGTACTAAAAACAACAACAACACCACAAAATGAAAAACACATTTTTAAACGGAAGAACTCTCGTAGCATTTTATGGCTCCAGCCTGTTTTTAGGACAGGAAAATGTTTTCCTGCTCCTCAACTGTGTACTCACCCATGTTTGCGAGAAGACAGATGACAGCCTGCACGTCCGCCCCTGCGTGCACACCCTCGAGCGAGCTCACCACCGGCAGGCAGAGTGTGTGCACTCGGATGCGCCGCTCACCTGAGTACACGCCATGCAGGGAAGAAAGCCAGCCAGTCAGGAGCTCCCTCACGGTACTGTTCGTCTACATTAAGGTACAAACAACGTAGCCAAGGGCCGGGGACTTAGCTCAGCGGTTCGGTGGCCTGCCTCGCAAGCGCAAGGACCCGCGTTCGGTCCCCGGTACCAAAACAAACAAAAACAATGTAGCCAATATAAAATAAAATTTAAAATGCAATGTAGGGCCGGGGATTTAGCTCAGTGGTTTGGTGGCCTGCCTTGCAAGTGCAAAGACCCCACTTCAATCCCTGGTACCAAAAAAGAAAAAGAGAAAAATGCAATGTAAAAAAATAAAAATCTTTTAATTAACGTGTTTTAAACAAAATAAAACATTTTCCAAATCCACAGACTATGAACACAACTTTGGGGAGACAGGGTCTTGCTATGTAGTTCCAGCTAGGCTGGAACTATGTAGTCCAGGCTAGCCTCAAACTTGCAGTGATCTTCCTGCCTCAGTTTCCCAATGCTGGGATAACAGGCGTGTGTAATTACACTTGGCACACAATTTCACATATAGCCAAATGTTAGGCTCCAGTTTTTATTTCAATGTCACTTACTGTAAAATATCCAACAACAAAAATATCTGAAACCTCAGCTGTATAACAAGAGAAAGCCTAATTACTACACAGCAATTTAACAAGAATTCTATTTTACAGGGCAAGAAACAATGCCAAGGAAGGCACAGATAGATTTCGGAAGAACTGTTTACCAGAACCACATGATTTTAGGAATGTTTCCCTCCCCCCTCCCCCCTTCCTCCCATTCTCTCTGTCCGTCCGCCTGTCTGTCTGTCTGTCTGTCTCTCTCTCTCTCTCTCTCTCTCTCTCATGCACACGCACATATTATCTGAAGATAAGAAAGTGAGTTCAAACCCCAGGAACCAGGTCTGCTAACCCCGGGAGGTCCAAGCCCAAGTGTGTGAGGGGGAGCCGCATGCTGACCTCTGCTGGACGTGTAGAGCAGTGCCGTCTGAAAGCACACCAGGGAGGTGTCCGTCAGGCTCTCCTCAATGGACAGCTGCACTGCGAAGCCCGCATCGGGGTTGATGTTGGCGAGAGACAGCAAGTCAGTGGAGCGTACGAAGAAGTTCCCGTGAAAGGTGTGCATGGAGAGACCTGAGAAGCAGGGAGACCTGATATAAACCTCAACAAGAGCTCTCTTCCCTCAAGGTACAGTCACTGTTTAAGTCAAAGATGCCTCTACTTCTGAATCAAAAAGATAAATGGGCATCAGGCGAATCCCAGCACTCTGACAGGCTGAAGCAGGGGGACAGCAGGTTTGAGCGCAGCCTGGGCCACTCAACAAGATCCTGTCTCAAAATAAAACACAGCTCAGTGTGAAGGTCCTGGGGCTGAACTCCGGCAACCCCTTCCCAAGGGGACTGAAGGGCGGAGGCAGAGCTGGAGTGCATGGGTACAGGTTCTAAAGAACCAATTAAAAGCCCACACAGGACACGTAATGAAGAGCACCCTCTCAATTTCCATCTCTACCTAACCACCGACATTCTCACGGGACCTGAAGTCAGAGGCCTAAGGAACAAATCAAACAAGGATCACCGCACAACTGAGATTTACAATAAGAGGTGGGAATCCCTGCAGGAAGCACTCACATGAACCCTAGGAAGCATAATTCCTACCAAGGCGAACGTTCTGAATTAGTTTTCCCTGAAGAGCGCCCCTACTGCCCTCGTTCCCCTCAAGTCATTTCCAAGGCGGGCTTTCCGAAACTTCAGGTTCTTCTTGCTGAGGCAGACATCACTCTTGGCCACTGAGGTAAGACTTCTTCCTTGGAAAATGATCACTCAGTAATTGCACAGTGCACAGCCACCCGCCCACCTTTCGTACACCGTATCCGCATCACGGCTTCAAATCCGATCTTCCTGGTGAGATACCGCTTTAGGTCCTTCTGCAGCTTCTCCGCTTGGGCAGGGTTGTGGGCACAGTGGAAAGATGGGTAGTAGTAGATGCACCCCGAAGAGTACTTGGACATGCAGGCTTTGGAGAGAAGCAAGACAGTTGTCAGCTACACAGGCCGATACTGCACCCTCCAGCGGCACAGACCCCATACCCACTGTGGAGAAATCTAAGTTGTCAGAGCAAAGCTGACATTGTCAAAATACAAGCAACAGGTAAATCGGAAAACAAACTTCTTTATAAGATATGAAAATGTTTACTGCTGAGCAGAATGCTCAGGGAATAGTTACAGAAACAAAATACTAACGGCATTTTATACTTCACGGGCAATCTTCACAGACCTTTCCCTCAAGGTCCTGAGCGTGCTTACTGAGAGTTCAGATTACTCACGCGCTGAAAATGCTCACATCACAGGGAAGCTCACCTAGAGAAGCGAGGTCGGAGTACTGGGAGCTCAGGAGGAACAGGTCCACTGCCGTCTGCTGGCCCGAGCAGTCCAGAGCCAGCTTCTTGTAGAAGTCGGTTGCAGGGCCGAGATGCTGCACCACCTGCACCGAGAGAGGAGAGTCAGAGCCGGCTGTGCTCTCAGGTCCAGGGAATGAAGTAATTCCACCTTTCCTGAGATCGATGTGCTGCTTACAGTTTCAGGGCTCTCAGAAAATGCTATCAAGGACACGTGGTACTTTAAAAAACAACCTGTGTGTGATGCCTAATCATGCTAATATGTATGTCTGTAAATGCTAATAACCTGAGCGTGGAAGTACGGATGAACCATCTTTCTCTCCCTACTTTCCATTTTGCACAATGAGGAGTAGTATAAATTTATACTTAAACAGTTTATTAGTGCGATCATGTTACACTAACTCAGATTTAGTAAGTTTTCCACTTATAAAGAGAAAACCAGAATTAGAAAATTAAGCTACATTTTTGCCATTTAAAAGTTACACAACCTTTTGCAAGACACTTTAATGTTTCTTCATTTATAAAATATGATAAATGACTTCTAATTTTAAAACATTTTTTCAGAGTGACTCGCTGTGTAGTTCAGGCCGGCCTCAAACTCATGGCAATCCTCCTGCCTCAGCCTCCCAAGCGCTGGGATTACAGGTATGTGCCACCACACCTGGCCAATTTTTAAATTTTTATGGCTTGCAAAGTAATAAAAAGAACACTCACAGGAATTAAAGAGGTAATTTCAGTTAAAGTTTCTAATGCTTTATTCATCAAGTCACACAGCAGCATTAACAAACTGTTATACACCAGCAGTGGCAGGAAGCACCAGTGGACAGAGGCCAGGGCACAGTACCTTCGTGCTGGACCTCTGGTTGGGGTCTTCTCGGGACTGCAGCAGCCCTGCGCCCAAGGAAGGCAATTGTGTCTGGAATACAGACACACGGCCACCTGTTGGAGACATTAATTTAAAGGCAGCCTGAAGCGCCGGGCCAAGGGCACTGTGTGTTTCTCTTGTGCTGGTGAACATATTTGGTAACGCATTCAACAAGACCTTTATAAGCTGGGAAAACAAAGACAAAAATCCAGTTACTGAGATGGCAAGGCAATATTCTGTCCCAAACACCCCAGACCCAGCCTGTGTCATGCACGTGGGGACTGCACTCAGGAGAAGCAGACGCACTTCTTACACTGCTGCTAACACTGACAGGGCAGGGGACGAACGCTAGCTGAGCTGAGACAACAGGAATATTTTACACCTCGAAAAAATAAATCAGTCTCACCTCTTTGCTCTCATATAGATTCACAAGTAAACCATCTGGTGTAGGCAGAAAAACATCTATAGGGAAAACATATTTTAGTCAACAAATAGAGCAAAAAGATATACTAAATTAGAACATTTTATCATCAAGTTACACATGTAACGTGTACTGTAACACTGCCTTAGTAAATATACAGACTCTGTACATTACACAAATGTAAGACACTGAGAATCAAATGTTTCCAAGAAATCATGTTAAGGGCATACTGCAGTGTGTCACACCATTCTGACAGGACGCTGCAGCGCCTGTCCCGGTGTCAGGAGCAAGGGGTCCTGGTCCTCTCATCGCACAGGTGCTTACCGTCTACGTCAGACACGATCAGCATCTGAGGCTGCGATAAGCCCTCTTGTAAATTGTAGAAATGGATGGTGCTGTCAAAGGTCATGAACCCTATTCTTGTTCGTGAATCTCCAGGAAGCCTGAAGACAAAAACAAGAATTTTAAATTCCGAGTGCTCAGTAATATTTGATATCAGAAAATAATGAACCAGAAAGCCAAGTCTAATGACAACTTTACTTTCCAAGGAGAAGGAAAATTAACTCTAAACCAACATAAAACATAGAAGAGTAGAGACGGAGTATTTCTTTTTCAGATGAAACCACTTACACACTTAGGCTTCTTACTTCAGAAAACTGAGCAATATCAGTATTCACATAAGAATAAACCAAAACCAGAAGTGAAATTTCTTAAAAAGTTAAAAGATTTCTTTCTTTCTTTTGAAATGTACTCCTTCAAGTGAAAACTTATTTTCAGTTTCAACATTACGATAATACACCTTACTTAAGCATTTGAAAGATAGACTGACAAATGAACATTTTTGAGAAAAGGTTTTTTGATACCAGGGATCGAACTCAGGTCCTCGTGTTTGAAAGGCCGGTGGCGGAACCACTGAGCTAAATCCCTGGCCCAAGACAGATATAATGCCAATGAATTTTAATGTGCAAAATTTAAAACAACTATTATGAAAACCAAAACATTTATCTATCAATCTTGTAAAAAGTTTGTCAGAACTGTTTTCAAGCCAGTGTCTCAGTTTACCAAAGCAGGTAACCACCTCACTGCCCATCTCCCAACCCTTATTTGGTCCTGGGGATTGAACCCAGGATCCTGCTGAGCAACTCGCCCAGCCCGCCCGTTCTAACGAGGGTGCCACCTCATGCAGCGAAACTCCAGGTGCCCAGGTGGTTTCGTGGTGCAGCTGTTTTCAGCAAGTATCCCTGCAAGAGGCCATCTGCAGAAAGTCGCGGGATCCCAGCAGGCGGGAGGGCGTCCAGACTCATCTTCCATCTGGTCTCGGACCTCTGTGTTCCACAGCAGTGTGTGGCTTCTGGCCAGGGAGGAGCTGTGACCGGTTCAGGATGAAAACACCCCGGGCTGAGCCACCCTGCTCTGGTACACACTCCTCTTCCTGGAAGTCGGCTCCGGAGCCCACCACAAAACCCTGCTCCTCACTCGTTTATGTTCTGTCACCATCGAATGTAAGACTTTCCACCCCAAGTTGTCTTCTGGGTCTCACACTCTCATTTGCAAGCGTCTCTCCGCACTGCCAGAGTGGTCTCTGCACTCAGACCCACCCGCCTGTGGAAGGGGAGCGGGGAAAGGGGAGGGCAGGGAGCTGGCTCTGCGGCTCACACAGCTCGGGAGCCACAGCACCTCCTGGAGTGGACTCGGTGCTCAAACACACACTGCTCTGTGGAGTGCTCTTCCGTGCTGCTCCCCCTTAAACCAGGGGTACAAATGTAACCACTGAGCACCGCGCACCACTCGGAATCCCCACTGCCTCAGTGTCAGGAGTCACACTTCCAGGCCAAGATCAGTGGGATGCAGGCCCTGGTGACCAGGGGAGCAGACAGGGCAGGATTCCGTTCAAATGCAAGATGGGGGAGACCGAGGGTGCTTGTGAAAAAGAGCAACTGTCCTACAGCCTCACCCTGCCACATCAGGAGCCACCAAGAAGTGACCACTCTCACCGCAGTCTCGAGTCCTTCTCTCATGGACACCGGAGACCAAACCGACATGGAACATGGCGTGGTTTCCAGAGACCGGGGTCGCTTTACTCCTAGCTGAGCGCAGACTCCCTGATGAGCTCCAGCAGACAGGGCAGGGCTTAGGAGCCGAGGACAAAGCACCCCAGTGCTCCCTGCCTGCTGCTCGGTGCCGAGGGGGAGCAGAATCTCCAGCCTCTGGAGAGCAGTGCCAAGGGCTCCCACTTCCCGATTCCCGACTGCGACAGCCCCTGCCTCAGGAGGGATCACCTTGCTCGGAGGGATTACAGCTACATTCCTTCCACTGAGAGTTTTAAACATCTTTTGCTTTTACCTTATTTGAACTGACAGGTGAAACTGTGTAATCTACTGTATACAACAGGATTTTCAGAGATTGATGCACACCATGGAACAACTAAACTCAGCTATTTACAACAGGTAACCCTTCAGAAGTCACCGTTTCTGTTAGGAGGAAAGTTCGAACTGACTTGACATTTTCAAAGAGTACAATACACTGCCATTACCTCTAATCAGGGCAACGCCACGTAGCACTGTGCCCACGGGCAGCGGCACCTCAAAAACCCCGCTCTGCTCCCAGCTGCAGGACCCAGGCGGAGTGGAACCCGTGGCGTTTGTGTCAGCACCTGGGGGTGTCACTTAACGCTGTCCCCCAGGCCCAGCCATGCGGCAGTCTCCCCACGCCCCTGAACAGGTGAGCCCTCCAGGCAAAGATATCCAGGCCTGCTGCGTCATGGGCAGTCAGGCGAGATCAACACTCTTGATGAAGCGCTAAAACTTGTGTAACAGTAAGACTCAGGCACTGACATTCAAATCCCAATCATGCAAGCAGGGGAATTCTTATTCTACAGTAAATAGGAAAGCTTCTTACAGTTTAGATAAACACTCCTGAACTTAGCAAAAAGCAACCCACTAAACTGCTGACACTTCAAGTTTCGGTACATTTATACGCAGACATGGCATGAAGAAAACTATTCTTACTTGTCTAAGTTTTCTAGCAGCGACTGGCACAGAACTGTCAAGTACCCGGCTTCCACAGCGTTGTGAGACACGTCTAAAACAAACAGGTAAACCGCAGGCTGAGGAGGGCGGAGCTGAAAGGAGCAAACAGAATGTGCTTAGTTGGCAGGTGCAAGTCACCTCCTAACCACCACCACGAGATAGCTCTTACTGGGCACACCACACCGAGGGTGAGACAGGACTGCCGTTCCTGGGGCTTCACGCACTAATGAAAATGAGAGCCCTTTGATTTTTTTCTTGTGAAACTTGTTGTGGATTAAGCATGACAGCAGTTGTAACGGTTAAGTGGCCTGGTTAAATTGTTTTCCTGGTAAGGAGCGCTGGGTAATCTGATATCTTCTAAAGAAAATAAGGCTTTTTTATTATTTAGTATTAAATTGACTATAGATTTATATGTACTTTCCTTATTCCTAAAAACACCTAATTTTTAAAATTTTATTTTACAGTAATTTTTAGAGTGCTGGAGATCCAGCTCAGGGTTTCACCCATGCTAGGCAAGTGTCTTACCACTGAGCCCCACCTTCAGCCCATGAAGTTTTGTTTTTTTGTATGAAAAAAAATGTCAACCAGGTCAGGCATGGCTGTACATGCCTATAATATGGATATTCTGGGAGGCTGAGATGGGAGAACCACATGTTTAAACCCTGCCTTAGCAACCAAGTGAGACCTTGTTTTAAAATAAAATATAAAAAAAGGGCTGGGGACGTAGCTCATTATGAAGGCCCTGGGTTTAATACCCAGTACTGAAAAATAAATCAATAAATGCATGCCAACAAACGTCATATGAATAATATAAAATAAAAATTAAAGATTATTTCTTACACGGTCACAGCAGTTAGATTAAGATTCTTAAAGATCCTAAGCAGAGTTGAGACCAAAATAAATCATAAAGAAGGTAAGAAGTTGAGAGTAAAAGTGGTCAAGAGGAAAGTTCACTAGTCAATATGGAACTAAACGTGAAAATTATAGTTAGGCTGCAAAAGGCTAAATTACACACAAAAGACCACAGAGATTATAAAAATAGAAATGGGCCAACCACTGGACATTCCCTGCACGTCAGCTTCCCTGTTCCCCTTCTCCACTAGCAGCACTTGGTATTTGCAGACAAAAAGATGAGCAGCAAGAGTTTAGAAGAAATGCAGTCATTAAAAATGGGAAGATACACGGATAACAGGCACAGCACAGATAAGATCCCACGTCTGTAAACAGAAGCATGACATGTGGAGCCCATGCACTTAAGGAATGGGCAGTTTCATGAGTGGAGCAGCATGAGAAAGATTAGCTCGTATCCAGGGATCTGGTGTCTGCATGACGTGAATCAGAAAGAGTGAGTGGGTTCTTTAAGACCTTGAAAACTGCAGCTTTGGGCAAAAATATGCATTTTTCTTTTGGAAGTGCCATAAGCATTAAATGATGAAAGAATATGTTTTCACTGCAGCCAGGCAGTCAAGCCCAAGTGGCAACAAACAACAGCTGCTGGTGCTCATCAAATGCCACAGTAAGAACCTTTCTTCGTGATATAATACATTTTTCTAGGGGATCAAATAACAAACATTATATTTGTTAACTACAAACTTTCACCATTAATTTATTCTACAACAACATTACGACAACCTCAGAATTTGGACAAGAACTCACGTAACAGAAAACTGAAAACAACCCACAAAAACGAACCCCAGGTCTAAGTTGACACCGATAGTTACCATGTAATCGGAGGATGCGATGAACTCCACAGTTGGATTCTGAACTTCAGGTCGCTTATGAGGCTCTCCGTAAGACCGGGTAAGGGGGTTGTACATAAATTCCTCAGGGACTGGACAAGAGCAGGAATCCAATGCAGACTCAGTAACAAGCCCAGCAGTGAACACCTTCATCAGCAATATTCATGTTTACGAACAGTTCTGGGAACTTTTTTTTTTTTTTTTTTTTTTTTTACAATTATATTTGTTAACTACAAACTTTCACCATTAATTTATTCTACAACAACATTACGACAACCTCAGAATTTGGACAAGAACTCACGTAACAGAAAACTGAAAACAACCCACAAAAACGAACCCCAGGTCTAAGTTGACACCGATAGTTACCATGTAATCGGAGGATGCGATGAACTCCACAGTTGGATTCTGAACTTCAGGTCGCTTATGAGGCTCTCCGTAAGACCGGGTAAGGGGGTTGTACATAAATTCCTCAGGGACTGGACAAGAGCAGGAATCCAATGCAGACTCAGTAACAAGCCCAGCAGTGAACACCTTCATCAGCAATATTCATGTTTACGAACAGTTCTGGGAACTTTTTTTTTTTTTTTTTTTTTTGAGACAGGGTCTCACTTTATAGTTCAGGCTGGCCTTGAACTCACTATGTAGCCCAGGCTGGCCTGAAACTCACAGCGATCCTCCTGCTTCAGCCTCCCACGTACTGCGCCACTACCTCTGGCCTGGAAACATTTAATGACAAAAACAAAATCCTTTTGGCCTTCTTAAAATACAGATCCAAAGGATAAAAATAACTAATTTTCTGAAATCATGTGAGGAAACCAGGACACACTAACCTCCCTTTAGACTTGTATCCTGCTTACTGTACTACATGACAGGAAAAGCAATCCGAAACACAACTCTGAAAGCCATTGAGATAGGTGGACCTAAGAAGGGAATACAGGGGCCACACGGACACATACGCACACCTGCACACACACAGGTCTACACTCGCTGTGGACAAGACCACTGTTACTCTGCCCTCAGCACCACCCCGCTGCTGGCACCTGCACCTCGCGGCCCAAGTGAGGGTGCCCAGCCCACTCTGCACTCAGGGTGGTGAGAAAGCAGTTTATGGCAGCGGGGGAGAGCGATACTCGAACCCCGCCGGACAGGCGAGCCGAGCTTACCGTCATTGACTCTGTAGCACAGGTTGCACTTCCATCTTCGCTGATCAATGAAGGACACGAAAGGGTTGATGTACGTTCGGCAGGATCGGCACCGCACGATGGTGTTGGACGTTATCACTGGTAATTGCTGGGAAAGAAAAGAAAGACGCCATCACAGCGCCAGTGTCCTCCGCACCACGTGCAGAATGGAGGACACCGTGTCGTGTGTGGTCTACAGAGGCTCGGTGAAGAAGCCCAGTGATGCACTAGGCACCTGCTTTCTCGCTGTCCCATCAGAAACTAAGGCAACGCTACAGCAGAGTCACACCAGATCGAGCAAAGTCTAGCTGCCGGGAAAGCCTGGCTGGCCAGGAAAGCACAGCCAAGCAAGAGCTCGTCAGGGAGATGGGAAAGATGCCTTCAAGAACGCCCTCACCATAGGGTGCGGGGAGCACTGTAAACCCCGCGTGGAGGGAGGCTGAGGCAGGGCACTGCATGCGAGCTCTTGCCAGCCACAGCAGCTTAGCAAGCCTGTCCCAAAAACTGAGGAGACAGGGGATGTGGACGTAGCTCAGTGGTGGAGCATCAACAAATCTGACCATAGCAACACACATGCATGCGCGCGCGCACACACACACACACACACACACACACTCACTCACTCACTCACTGCCCTCTGTCTCTGTGGACTGACTCTGGGTGGTAACAATGTCTCCACAGAGGCTGAGGCCAGAAGCAGACAACTCTGCAGGAGACCAGCTTGGAAATGCCCTGAGTAGGCTTCAGGCATCACTGATTTGGCTTCTGAATTCAGCTACTGATGCAGACCGTGTCACTCCAAGGCCCAAGTGTGAACCACTAACTGCCCTTTGGGCTGGTGCTCAGACACAGACTTCCCTAGGACAACAGTCACAGTCCAGGTCTCAACGTCTCTCTCCACAGTGAGGAGACACAGGCTGAGGCACAAACATGAGCAAGAAAATGCAGGGCGCTTGTTAGCTGTGACCTGCAGGACAGCACAGGTGCCTTAACTGTGGTCTGCACGAGTTCCAGTGGCTGCCTTCTCCAAGCCCAGCTCTTTGGAGCATTAGCTCTGCTGTTCCCGACATCTGCCTCCATGCCGCCTTGCCACGTTATACAACCGTAAATACCGACTTGTCCAAGCCCGAGGTCTTAGCCAGGACACAGCTAAGATCAGGTGGTTGGCAGGCAGGAGGAGCTGAAGATCAACTCCCCCAGTTAATAAACTGCCACCTGTTCTTCAGTCTTTATTTCCTGTGCTGCCCCTCATCAGGCGGTGACTGGTCGGCCCTCAACCCCACACACCCCAGTGTGACTTCAATGCACCTCCCGGCTCAGCTTGGGACAGGAATTTGCTACCCAACTTAGAAAATACCAAAAAGGCTGACTGACAGGAAAAAGTGCAACCTAAGAAGTGTAATCAAAATGTTTCCAGCTCAAATTTTTTCTTAGTTTTAAAATTTTAGTTTAAATACAATGTATTTGCAAGCAACACCAGTAGAGGTAGCAATCTAGTGGGCTCTGTATGAAGCCAAACAGACTGCAGATGTTTTAACTGAGCAGACCTGAGCGTCCGGCTTTCCTACCACACAGGCTGTCTGTTCAACATAAGTCTCCGGCTCTCCTCCTCCCTAGTGGGACAGCGCTGCTTAATGAAGGTCACCTGAAGTTTACCATCTCCCGCGCTTCCCTCTTCTTTCTTCATGGAGCTGACTTTATCATTACAGAAAACCTCCAAAACACCTCTGTGTTAACAGCATGTACTGGAGGGCCTGCCACAAAGCAGCTGAACAGAAAATGTTGACACAAATGGGACAGAAATGATTATTTCTAACTCCAAATCAAAGATGAAAATCTAAGAAAATACGAGATCTATATCCTTTGGACACAAGCACATTTTAGTGGCCCAGTATTTTAAAACGTCCCTTACCGTCAGGTCTCGGAAGGGGTGTAACAGCAGCCCCAAAGGAAGCTTGGCTTTATTCAGCAGCGCTTGTGTCTGTGGGATACTGGTCAGAGTGCACCGGAAGGAACTGCAAGAAGCAAGCAATGCTGTCAGGAAAACACACGGCACTGGCAGGACATGTGAGCCATGTGGGCACGCCGTGACTATGCAGAAGGTCCTGACTGAACTACACAGGCATATATGTCATAGATGGTGAAAGACCTGAAACAAAAAGTAAACCCTTTCATGGTGCAAAGGCAACACATCTGGGAGAAAATGACTCTGTCAGGACTTCCTGCAGGACACAAACAGGGAAGCCAGGAGTACTGAGCATACTGCCCCCACTCTTGTGCTTTGGTGAGGATCAAACCCCAAGCCTTTCAGGGGCTAGGCCAGTGCCCACCCCCACCCAAGGAAGGCCTCTGTCCTCCAGCAGCTCCAGGCCTTGCGCCCCAGCAGGGCAGGGCCTCCGGGGGACTCAAGGGCGGCCTAGGCCCCCTTGCTGCTCTCTGTTCAGGGCTCTGCTCAGTGCTAACTCCTGTGCTGGCCACCAGCCTCGCTCCCTGGTGATGGACATCCTGTTCCCGTAGTGATGCTGTCACTATCAGACTCACTAGTGTGGGGCCACAGTATGTCTGCCTTACTGATTAGCCCATACACAGGCCTTACCACTACAGGTGCAAACATCCCCAACCTGAAAGTATGAAACATGAAACGCTCCAAAACCCAATACTTTCCAGGTAGACAAGATGCTTGTAAAGTTCCAGATTTGGGAGCATTTCAGTTTAGGATGCTCAGCTGGTAAAGAGTATGCAAATATTCCAAAGCACAAATTCCAAGATCTGACACAATCACAGTGCCCACCACCTGGAGGAAAGGGCAATGAGCTGTATTTGTGCTTCGGCTGATAGTACCGAGACTTTATGAGGGTAAGCGGACCGCACGTCTCACGGCTGCCTGTTAAGAGCCATGGCAAGGGGGTCAGTTTCTCTACCTCTTGTGTCCGGACTCTTAATTACCACTAGGTGACAGGAGAATGCGACAGGACTGAGACAAAGGCAGGACGAGGAACAGATAACCGAGCCTGAATTTTACGTCTACTTCTACTCAGACCCAAATGGAAAAGTCCACATGAACAAAACTTCCCATCAGGGAAATGGTACTATACTATGTTTACCATCTTCAAAAGTCATTAGTATATCATATTTTCATCAAAGTAGGTGAGACACACAAATACGAATACCTACTCAGGGCTGCAGTTCAGCTTTCTGAGGTCCAAGTTCAGGTTAGGCACGGGAGCCCACACGGGAGTGGCTGGCAGGACGTCCCTCTCCTGTGTGAGGTTGACAGGCCGCAGACTTTCGGGCTGTGGAGAGCTCTGAAGACTCAGCCCTCCTAGTGCAGAAGGCAGCTGGTTCACACCCGGGTACTGCTGCAGAGGGACGCAGAGCAGTGAGATAAAAGCACGCACGCCCTCGAGACAGTCCGCTTAAAGCACACAGGGAACCACCACCATCAGGGAAAATCAAGAAGGCAACACCATTTCAAATTAGCTTGGCACAGCACAACAATTTAATAGTGCAATCCATTTAAAGCACACCTGAAAAACTCAAAGCAAAGACATTGAGGAAATTAGAATCTTAGGAACAAGTTCAAACCTTGCAACAAAACTTCAGCAGCAGTGCTGTTCAATATCAGAACACGGTTCCCTTGCATAGCATACGCTGAAGGGCAGGATAAATGCCTGTTTCCAAGTTTCAGCCGTCACTAACTTTCATAACAACAAGCTGATGCTGTAGAAACACGCAACAGTGTGCACTGGGCTTTGCTTTCCTCTATTTTGTCCCTGCATTGTTAGTATTACTATGAATTCAGGGATTTTTGTTAACTCAAACTGACTTAATCACTGTCGTTGTTGACGTGACGTTCACACTACTACTCAAGGCTGGCCAGTGTGGACCCCGCTACCCTATTACTACTCTCTTCCTGTCATTGCTGCTTGAACTCTCTGCGCACTGGCTACATGCCCAGACATCCAGTGGGGACCTTCTCATGGGAACTTTATATTATTAGCCTTTTTAGGTCCTTGCTTTCCGGTGTAATCCGCTGTCCTCTACCTCAGAATGGCTCCTGAGAAGGAGCCAGGGCCTGGTCCACGAGGGTTCCTGTCCCTCCAGAGTACAGATGCTGCCTGGAAATCAGGATCTGTGTGACCAGGGTGCACCCTCCTTGAGGTACTGTTACTACTTCCAGGCTTTTGTGATAGGTAGAGATAGAAAACATGCACTTTTATTAAACAGTGGGAAAAAGTGAGTTCACAGCAATATTTCCAATTCAAATTTAAAATAACACCTTCACTTTGATTAAAAAAAACGCAAAACTCTCTAATTTAAGCCAGGGATTTAGCTCAGTGGCACTGCATCTGCCTAACAAGCCCCGGTCAAAAAAAAAAAAGTCTCTAATTTTTATACCTGTTACCTCTACCCTCTTGCTGGAAACCCGAACCCTAATGGCAAGAGCCTGACAACTGTCCCTTACTCAGTATGCATGGAGCTGGTCCTGCAGAGGCTCACACCCATGTAACCTACGCACATCCTTATCACAGGTGCTTTAATCCACCCAGATCGCTGCCCAGACCTAATCAATGGAAACACCATGTGACTATCACATCATTTAGGAAACAGTGACAAGAAAAATGTCCACAGCTGTTCAGTATAGATGTCACCTTTTGTTCCTCAAATATCTTTAATCCCTGGTTGTTTGAATCTGTGATTCAGACCTTACAGATAAGTCAACTGCACAGAACTTGTTTTATCCTAACATACTTAAGTAGTTTTGCAATAAGTGCACCATTATTACTACAAATGTAAGATTAGTAGGTTAAATACTATTTTTTTAGTTCTTTTTGTCTGTATCCATATGCCACCATGAAGTACAAAACACAAGCTTTATGATCAGCCCAACGGACACATCACTAGAATACGCCATATTCCACCTAAGAAAAGCCAGACACAGTGTAACAGCCAGACAGTTCAGTTCTAGAGAGCTAAAGACCGACCCTCCCACGTCTCCCAGGAAGAGGGTTCTCCTGCAGTGCTCTCAGTCAGTCACAGTTCCCCCTCACCCCTGGACCCGACTTCCAGGAACATAGAAATGCAAAACAACTGGCTTCCTTCAAAATTTCTTTGAAAGGAGCAGAGTAACTGACTTTTCCCTGCGCTGTTTATGTATCTAAGGCCAAAACAAAGGCAGCAATTGCGCATGTGGAATCCCCTCGTGGGGGTGTCCACCAAGAGCTATGAGAACACCCACTCCTTTTGGCCTCAATTTCAGGCTTGAATGTTGTGAGAGGGTGAGCTCAGATGTATATGAAACTAACTGCTTCAGTAATGAACCTGAATATAATAATAAGCCTGAGTAGAAGGCTTAAGACTTCACTTCCACGCAACAGAAATTGGGCTGTCTAAAGCTAAGGCAACACGGACTGTTTCTGGTTTGCCTGGCAGCACTGGGGGCGGAGTCTGGGCCTTGGGCGTGCACCGAGTCTCACGCCAGCCCATATTCTGAGACCCTGGAGTAACCTGTATTACTGTTTGGCTTTTGTTCGTCTTTCTCAAACCCATCTGACACTGTTCTATACCTAAATACAGAAAGGACTGGTCACAAAACACAAAGAGATTATATTTTTTAAATGCCACAGAGTAATTTTACCTGCATTGCAAAGCTAACCTCATACCCTATAAAATGAGAGAGGAGAGTAGTCTCAGGCCTGCTCTGCAGCCCGCGGCGAACAAGGCGCCCGAGTGCCCATGCTGGGGTCAGGCTCGCCACCCGCAGGCCCAGACAATTTCCTTCCTTCTCTCCTAACCACGTGCGTCTGAGAATCCGTCCTTTCCTTGCACTTGGTTTTCTTGTCACCAAGATGTAGAAACAAATTCTGTATTATGCTCCCAAGAGGGAATCTGCCTAAAGCATAAAGCAGTCGGACAGCACTGGAGCACAGTACTTCGTGCGCACCACGGCAGCCACGCAGAGGAAGTAATGAGCGAGGCCGGAAAACCTGCGCCAGATCAGCCCACTTCTGCAACACATCCCTTCCCCAGCTCTTCTCCTTGCCCTTCTGTACCTTAGCGCTAAAACTAGATTCCAGAAACAAATCACGTCCCCATTTCTTAGTTCACCACCATCAGATGACATTTTCTATCTACAGTTCCTTCTTTTGGATTGAACTCGGGTCCTTGCACTTGCTGGGCAGGCAGCGGCATCACTGAACTAAATCCCGGCCCCAGATGGTATTTTTATCAGGTTGGTCTGAGTAGGTCAGGCCAGAAACTGCCACCTCCGTGTCCCCACCGAGCGCGTGGCCAGGCCCGCATCACAGAGGCCTTCGCAGGGAGGGGCCCAAGCCTGAGCCTGGCGGCACGAGGGCATGGTCTGGGGAAAAGTGGGCTTAGTAACAGTTTTTAAAATCAATCATTTTCTGGCTATAAAATTAGTATTTGTGGCTTGCAGACTAAAAACTAAATGTACAATGAAGAAAATAAAACCACAGCTAGTGTCTCCATCTAGACTTAACGTTTAGGGACGTCTGCAGCTGTGGGAAGGGCGCCCACAAGGGTGGACAGGACGTACCTGCAGGTACGGCGGGAAGGCGGCGTGCGGGGCC
>NW_022900937.1:2847155-2860444 GCF_012274545.1 Fukomys damarensis
CGAAGGGCTTGGCCATCTTCGCAGACAGAGGGGCGGTGGGGGTGGGCGTGGGGTCCGGCTCCTGCGCGGGCTCCGGCACAGGGCTGCTGGCCGACGAAGAATGCACATCTAGAACCGGAAAGCAGGGCGTCAGCCATGCTCAGGGTGGGGTGGGGGTGAGCCACAGCCACCGGCCTGTGCCTGCCTGAGCACGGTAGGTAGGGATGGGGCATCGCCACCCACGCCCAAGCCCGGCTTGTAGTGTTCCGTGCTGTGCTGATCTCGTTTCCATACTGTTCTGTGCTACATTTTGTGCCCCTCATCCACAAATCCTCACAACATGCACAGCTAACACGTGGATGCAGCTAATGGACTCTGCTGTTTTTGTTTTTTCAAATTCTCTCAGGCCTGAAGTTAAGAAATGGAAAACAAAATAACACTAGAAAAGGCCAGGTGTGGTAGCACAGGCCTGTAATCCCAGCATTCTGGAGGCTGAGGCAGGAGGGTTGCTGCAAGTTCAAAGCCAGTCTGCATGACACAGTGAGACCCTGTCTCAAAACAAAACAAAACAAAACCAAAAAAATCATCACCATCAACTCTCCTCTCTAACTTGCCCTTCATCTGACCCTGACACCTACGTCCCTGCCCACAGGAGCTGTGCCTCCCAACCCCCTAGAGCTGTGTGGGGCTCGGAGGAGTGTGACCAGCTCCCAGGGCAGAAGAGACTCCACAGAAAGTTTACTTAATGAATGTGCTTCGTTTCATTTCAGTTCTTTAAAAAACGAACTCATCTGTCTGAATCATCTATGGTACTAGGTCCTGAACCTAGGACTTTGACACTGAGCTACATCCCTTGACACCCCCGCTACCTTTTATAAAATTTTTATTTGGAGACAGGATCTTGAAGGCTGGACTCAAACTTTGAATACTCCTGTGTCAGCTTCCCAGACTGCTGGGATTACAGTAAAATTTTATTAAAACTGAAAAAAACTTGAAAAATTTAAAACCATATGCAAAATCAACAAAAAACCCTCTAAACTAGGCATGGCGGTTCACACCTGTAATCAGAGTACTCACTAGAAAGGCTGAGGCAGGAGGACTGCCCCAAGTGTGAGGCTAGCCTGGGTTACACAGTAAATTCAAGGCCAGCCTGAATTATAGGGAAAATCTATCTCAAAAAACAAAAACAAAATAAAATTAAAACCAACAAAACCCCAAAGATTTATGTGCTGCACAACTGTACTAGCATTCTGGTACCCTGCCCATCACCATCATCCTCATCACCACGTCATTATTATTATTTTGGTTTTCTGGAGGCAGGCAGGGTCTCACTACGTGGCCCAGGCCAGCCTTGAACTCCAGGCACTCCTCCTTCCTCAGTTTCTCAAGTGCTGGGATTACAGGCGTGCGCCACCATGCCTGGCTATTTTTTAAAGCCAAGTCAATAATTTATAATCATTTCCTTTTTGTCATACTTTTTTTGGTAAAATGGTATTCGTTAGCAGACCGCAAAAATACATTCTGAAAAACATCTGATTTAATACAGGTATTTTAAAGAGTTTCTCGAGGAATCACATCTTTCTAAGGCAGCTGCACCCTAGACTTTCCACCATCTCCTGTGCTGGTCACACAAGGTACACCCTGGCTTTGACACTTAGCCTTCTTAGAAGGGTAAGAGCTTCAACACAGTGCCCACCGCTCAGGTCTCCTGCCGGGACCTCTCCGTGGTGAGGGACACAAAGGTAGAAAGAAGACCTCTAGACGGGATGTCGTCTGCATAAGAAGCAAAAAGCTGCAGGCATGGACGTGGAGTCCCAATCTCCTGTCTTAGGGAAGGAGAGCATCTCACACGTCCCTCAACTCCGAGGATTCATCCTAGCACGGGACGTGTGGTGGCCCTGTAGTCCAGCCATATCACCGCCACAGACACTCACAGCGCACCCAAATTTGGTGCAGTATAACGCATACCAAGAACACTCGCCCAGGTGACACACTGGAGGCACAGCTTGGTGATGCAGACAAACAGCGATGCCCAACTCAGACGGCAGCTTTTAGCTCTGGCAAGAGGGACATTTCACTGCAAGTGAATTCCAAGCTCTTAAAACACGATACAGTCTGCAGCATTTACCAGCTAGGATCTGAAGTGATGCTGTAATACTCTGATAACACAATGTGTAGCAGTTTGTAACCCTTTATACACAGACTCGTACACAGCCCCGTCCGCCCCCGCCTCCTGACAAAAGCAGCCCCACTCTAAGCTGCGTGGACTCAGCGAGCGCGACTGTGTGACACACACAACACACACAGCATGCAGACTTCCCGTGGGTCCCGCTGTCAGGGCAGAGCACATGCGATGGCTCTGCCGTCCTTTAGAGAGGTGGCGGGGGGCCAGGCGCCTGTGGCCGGAGCAGCACAGATAGGAGAATAAGAAAAAGCACCGCATATGATGGCATCTTTGGATACCATCCGCTATTCCTGCACTCTGACCAACAGGGGCTGTTGAAGGTTACTGGGACGCCTCCTGAACCTGCCCCAGCAGCTACACCCTTCACCTAGCACAGGCGGCCAGGCTGCGAGCGAGGGCTGTAAAGCGCCCAGACTACCACACTCAGGGCTGAAGGCATCAGAATCCAAGGACCACAGCATGAGAACACAACTACGACATCTATTTAAGACATTATTTTCTGAAAAAGGAAGATATTATTCACTATTAATTTTTTTAAAAAAAGAGGAAAAAGCTAAAGGTAACAAAAACAAGATAATAAAATGCCTCAGGCATCCCAGAACAATATTTACAGCTGACAGGAACAGCCAGGAAACACCCCTTCTGCTGAGACTGCCGCTGACAAGGGCAGTGCACTCACCTGGGTAGCCGCCCCCTTCCAGGGCATCGTAGCTGTTGGGCACCGGGGAAGCGCTGCTCGTGGTGGAAGAGCTGTCCACACCTGGAGGAAACAGAACCGCAGCTGAGTCAAGAGGACAGTGGACCCGGAGCGGCCACTTGCAACTGTCAAACAGATGTTTTTGCTGAACTAGAAAAATTCCTAACACCAGTAAGAGAGTGAAACGACTGTGCTTAAGAATATTTTAAAAAAACACTAAGGATCTGTTAATAAGAACAGAACAGTTGGAAGAATGAACATGAATCTGACGAGTGCAGTAAGTTTAGTTCAATGTATGTAATTTAAGAGAACAGACGTTAAACTATCAACAGTATCAAATGCACAAATACCTGTTTAAGACTGACAGCGTACCGCTGTCACACTGGAAGGAGGGCACCTACCAAATCCCCAGCCCAGAGCACATCTGTATGCTGGTTTTCTTGCGGTTCTGCAGCTTGAACCCAGGCCTGCTCACTGAGCTACACCACAATCCTTTCTTTGGAGACAGGGCCTCATTAAGTTGTTAAGTTGCTAGGCTGGTTGCAGTCCTCCTGTCTCAGCTTTCCAGAGTGCTGGGATTGCGGGGGTGTCAGAGCACGAGTGTTACCATATTTTAAGATAAATAAGTTTTCATACAATACCACAGCTCTTGGAAACTCCATACAAGAGGAGCCTGTGCCGTGGCTGCTGGCTGGAATACCACGAGGCTCTTCAACAGCTCAGCTCACTCATGTGCAGCATGGCTGACAAGTAACACGGCCACACGACTGAAAGGCACCCCGATAACTGGATCAGGCTATGCGATTTTTTTGTTTTTGTTTTTTTCTGGTACTGGGGATCAAACTTGGGTCCTTGCACTTACAAAGCAGGCACCGGAACCACTGAGCTAAATCCCTGGCCCAGCTATGTGATTTTTTATTACTTGTGTTCATTCTAAACTATTATGGTTAGAAGAAAACTTGATTTATGATGAGATCTGCTGACAGGCCACAAGGATAGAAAATGTAAGTATTTCTGCCACTCGCTCAAAAATATTTTCTTTGGAGTCTATGATTATCCTGGATAGACTCGCTAGAGCATATACTGATATATAAAACAGGAAATACAAATGGCTCCTCCCTCACGCTAGAAATATTACAGCTGAAAGACAAAGACTGTTTACAGTGATAAAAACCCATGGGAGAGTTTACCCCAGCTTCTAACACCAGCATTATAACCAAGGCTTATCCACACTGTACAGGTGATGTTGAACTGTGGCATACAGAGATCTGCATAGTTCTCATTCACTGAGCAACTACGGAGAAGCATGATAATTAGGTTCGCTATGGACATAGCAGCTCAGGTCATGAACCTTCCCTTCTCAACAAATAACACGATCTGAAGGCAAGACCACAGCATTCACTTGCTGTGTAACTGTGTAACTTGCTAATGTCAACACTGTCCTCCTCTACAAAACAGGCATGAGTACCAGATGCCCTACGTCTTCTTTTAACATTCTCCTGCGGCTTAAACGAGACAGTTGGTGACACCACCTGTAAAGTATGAAGGCTGTACAGTAACAGGTGGAAGACACTGATCTTTACTGAGTGCCTCCTATGATGAACAGGGAATCACTGAGAACGCCGCTGTTCCTCTTAACAGAACGGGAAGCAGGGCCCTCCTCCCCAGCCCGAGGCTGTGAACCTGGGACGACAGCACGCAGACTCGGAAGGCCGGAGGAGCCCAGCGCGAGAGCACTAGACAGCAGCACGCCAAAGCCCTAAGAGACAGCCACCTGTAGGGACAAAGAGGCCGGTGGAGCCCGGCACAGGCAAAGGACGCCTGGGAACGTCAAGGTCCCTGCACTGACTCTTCTGGCTGTGCAGGACAGGAAGGCGCAGAGGAACCTGAGGAAGGATGGCTGCGGCCACGTCACCTTCTCTGGGCGGCGAACACGTTCACTTAGGTAACCTGGGTGAGTGAGTTCACAGTGAGACCAATGGACAGAGGGGTGGCCACACAACACCCACAGTGCTAAATGGCACCGACCACTATGCTTCAAACGGCTCATCTTATGTTGTTGCTCGATTTTACCTCAATAAAGCCAAACTATTTAGCAAGACATTTCAGTGGGGAAGAATATGCTTTTCACCAACAGGAGCAGAACAACTAGATATGCCCACACAAGAGGAGAAGCTGGACCTTTCCTCACTCTAGAATTGAGAATGAAGCACTGACTTAAATGTAAGAGCCAGAACCACAAACTCAGAACACAGAAACCTTCCCGAGTTTGGGTAAGACAATGAATGCTTAAGTATGACATCAAAAAAAGAAGCAAAGAAAGAGGAAAAATAAGGTAAAATGAACAAAATTGAACATGTTTGAGCTTGAAAGGCCACCACCTAGAAAGCAGATACAAACCAGAGGATGGAAATAAATATTTGTAAATCACACACCTAACAAGGGTGCAGTATCCACAATATACAAAGAACTCTTGCAATAAAACTCAGTACTAAAAAGACAAAACAATTGAAAGTGGGCAAAGACATTTCTCCAAAGAAGTTGAACAACTCACTGACTGATGGTACAGGACCACACTCTGGGAGGCTGAGACAGGATGATCATAAATTCAAGCACAGCCTGGGCAACTTGGTGACTCTGAAGGACTCTACCTCAAAACAAAACAACACAACAACAAAACTAGAAGATAAGCAAAAATCTAGCAAGTGAAAAGATGCTCCAAAAAACCAGCCACGAGGGAAGCGAAATGAAGACAGCAGCAAGACATACTGAGCACCCAAATCCAGGCAGCAGGAGCGCTGCTAGGAGTCGAGGCTGGAGCCCCCCGGACCTGCCAAGTGGGAAGCGTCTCCAAGCTTAGTGCGGAAGTCCCTGGGGGCCCCTGCAAGGGAGGACCTCAAGGCTCGCCCACAGCAGCGGGACTCCCACACCCAGGGGTGGAGGCAACTGGGCCTGATGAGTAAAGGTGCCACAGATCCAGGATTGTAGCAACAAGAGGGCTGAAATGCCGGTCCACACTGAGAGGAGCCCAGGAGCGTCTGCAGTGGCGGGACAGATGTCCAGCCTGCAGGCTGGTGGGGGAACCACGCGGTGTGAGCAGTGCCACGGCCACTGCGATACCCGGGGTCTCTGCTCTGACGAAATGGACACGGCTGACCTCCAGGGAGTGCAGACCACACTTCAGTGTCACCCTTGCACAGACATGCTTCCTCTCACCCTGACAAACATCTGTCCATCGAGCCCCTGGCCGCAGCCCTCTTCCTTCCAAGACAGGTCTCCCTACGGCACTGACCTGCCCAGGCAGGGCTAAGACTTGGACCCCTGCTGTCTCAGGAGAGCAGGAGTGCACGAATGTGCTGCCACCACCGCCAAGACAGTTCAAGGTGAGCACACCGAGAAGTAAGCGTTCTTGAAAAAAATGAAGTTCAAAGATACAAAGATAAACGATTAAACATATCAAATTATCTCAAAGATCATACTAATCACACTGCTTAATGGCTTTCATGTCAAATTGAATGTAGATACCGAAAGTGTAGCTCATTTTGGTAACAGCATAGCTATAAACTTTTATTCTATTTTATTTATTCAATTATTTAAAATCTGCTCACTAATTTTATTTACTTCCACCTTTCTGAGACTAGGTCTGTGTACTCCAGGCTGGCCTCGAACTTGCAGCGATCTTCCTGCTTCAGCCTTCCACGTACTGGGACTATCGGTGTGTGCCACCATACACAGCAAAATCTGATCACTTGTTTTAAAATCCACTTTCAGAAGAAAAGACTAAGTGCAAAGCTGTACTCTGAACATCCCCCCAAATACAGTAGTTATAAACCCAGATAGACCACTGAGCTAGTCTAAGTAAAGTTAACCTCTGCTAAATTTTACTGTTTAGATCAATACTCTATAATGCCACCGCTGCCAACACCAAGCAGCACTGTACTGAAGAACACAGAATGCACGATGTAATGTTCGCGTCCATCCACGTTGGGAAATGCTTCAGAATGCCCTCCGCGCCCCTCAGCATCCTGGAGGAGGCCCCAACGCCCTCCCATGTTCACAGGAGCGCTCCAAACTGTGGTTTACCCTCGTTGTTCACTGCTTCCCTCACACTGCCCTACCACAGTGTGGCCACACCTGATACACTAGTGCGGCAGTGGTGAGCCCACGGCACGTGTGCCACAGCGGGCTGCCTGTCATCACTGAGAGGCCCGAGAGGTCGGCGCTCACTGCCTCACTTGTGTCGCACATGGCTAGTGGAGGTCTGTTCACCTAGGGTTCTTCTCCACCTGGCCCATCGCTACTCATCCTTCAAATCCAAAGCTGCATATTCCAAAGCCTTTCCCGCGTGCTGTGGAAAATCACTTCTTTCCTAGGACATAGCACTGGTTACTATACTTCTCCACCTGTACTGTAGTCGTATGGTATCTGTCGCCCTGGCTTACATACTTGGAGGCCAGCACCTGTGCTCTGGTATGGACTCCAGAACTGATGCCAACCAGAAACAGGCTTAGGGTTCCTTGTCCAAAATGCTTGAATCCAGAAGTATTTCACACTGAATTTCTTATTTTGAAATATTTGCACTCACGCAGTATCTTGGGGCTGGGGCCCGAAACTAAGCACCGACTCACCCACATTACAAACACACCTTCTGCACGCAGCCTGAAAGTCACCCAGTCAGTTCTTTCCAGCGCACCTGGATTTGATGGGAGCCATCGTGAGGTTCAGGTGGAGCTGCCTTTGTGGTACAGAGTGTTGGTGCTGAAAACATTTTTCAGATTTGAGGCTTTCAGATTAGAGAAGCTCTCAATCTGCACTGCTTTCAGGGTAGAGCCAGTTTCACTTTCACGTTAACCCTTGGCTCCGAGTTCCTCAGTCACTGTGCCTCCAGACTGACAAGAACGCTGAGACCAAATGGGGGACAACTGTGTGTGTCACACTGGGGGAGACTTTCCTCTCTCACGGTTTAGAAGAAGAAAAATCGAAAGAGGAAAAAAAGGGGGCAAACATCTGAGGAAGAAAGGAAAGGAGGGAAAGGAATGGGACAGATCAAGAGAACAGTTTAAAATTCGGAAGATGGGGAAAAGTAGTAGGAGGCACTAAAGCCTTCTAGAAAAGGCTTCATCGCACTTTCTCTAAAAGCCAAGCCATGTAGCTCAATGAAAACTACTACACTGACTAATATTACTCAACTTTTCAGATGATTCAAGGTTTCATCTTCTCCTAACTTGCATTAAACCTGGAAAAATGTGTCAGGCAAACTCGATGCCCACCACTCTGCCGTTGAGGAAAACAGGCATTTTCCATCTCTGAGTGGCTCCCCTCAGGAACAAGCTCGCTCCTCAGCCCATCCCACAGGGCACCACAGAGCCTGCAGACAGCAGGTGAATGTAGGTGTGTGCCAGGCGGCTGCAGAAGAGGCTCAGGAGATGGTCTTTATTTTCACTTTTCCCTCTCTCTATTCCCACAGAGTGTTGCAAACGAGAAAAGAAAAACAAAAACAAAACAAACAAGAACTTCTTGACTGATCTATTGAATTGTCTTTTCTCAGATTTTGGCTGAGTCTTGCACACACTGTACTCATACACTGGCCCTAAAATATCCTTCTCCAGTAACGGAGCCAGGAGTCCCCAGAGAAACAGCTCGCAGGGCTGCACAGAGCAAGTCCAAGGCGAATGTGGAGCTTTCACTGCGGCCTGGAAGTAACATTCTATAAGGACAACAGGGCCAGCCTGGAGATGCTACCTCTGGCCGAACCCAGGGCAAGCGATTGACGAGTGTTCTTTATGAGACTCAAACTCATAAATACAGGCTATGTGAGTGAGAACTGTCAAGGAATGCCAAGGTAAACGGGAACAGTTTGGTAAGGAAAAGACTCTCCACAAATGACTCATTAATTTTAATGGAGGAAAAGTAGCAACTTAACAGTGGGGAAACTTGGCAGACATGACCATAACAGAATGATCAAAATTAGTCTCACAAATACGGGAAGAAATTAACATGTGCCTGAAATCAGAAGCACTGAGAACGCACAGCTTCAGAAGTGCTGTCAAGCATATGTGATCTGAACCCAATCATGAAGACCAAGTAAATTCAAAACTGAGGGTACCTGACAGCACGCTACTGCCCCGTGCTCTGTGAGTACGTCACACTGAGGAGGCAAGGCTAAGGGACTGTTCCAGACTGGAGGAGCCTGAACAGCCTGACCATGGAATTCAACGCCTGACTGTGGATGGACCGTGGGCCACGGAAACAGCTGTAAGAGACCAAGCAGGGCCTCTGCGGAGACTGCGCTGCAACAGTGCTCAGAGGAAAGAACATGTGGAGTAAGTTGCAAAGGTGTGAAACAAAATGGTTTTTGTGTTAAATACATACAGGAGCATTTTTCAGTCTTCCTGCAACTTTTAAATTTGAAATTATGTTAAAATTTAAAAAAATCATTTAGAATTTCCGATTTCTAAATTTTCAGAAAAACTACTTACTATCTAACACCCTCTATTTTTATCCCTCTCAAATCATGCATTAAGGCTGGATTTTTCTTTTTATTATTATTTTTTTGGTACTGGGGATCAAACTCGGGTCCTTGTGCTTGCGAGGCCGGCAGCAGAACCACTGAGCTAAATCCCTGGTCCCTGGATTATTTTTTAAATGCACAGGAAACAGAAACCTTACTGAACAGATTGTAGAGCAAATCCTTGCATCAAGAATAAAAATGATGGAGAATCCTAGTTACTAAGAGTAACTTGAAATATGAACATTTATTGGTTCTGTCTTAAAACTGTTAGAATGGAGGAAACGAACTGCATAATTTTCAGTACTGTGCTACCCATCGAGGCAGAAAATGACGCTAACCAGAAGCGACCCATAAGCATATGCACAACATGCTTAATTAACCTGAGAGGACTGCTACACATGTTCAAGAAAATAACAGAAAGTTTTGAGCCTTCTAAGTACATGGAAAGAGCCAAGAGCCCTGGCAGAACTCGGTCCACGCTCTCCGCCACTATTATAAAATCTACGGCCCGGGCTGGCCAGCCCAAGGCATGTGTAGAGCAGGCTCACTGCTCCGCGAGGGGCCACAGCAGCCGTCCGCCCAAGGCTGCACTCAGGGCTCGGTGCTCCGCACACGATGCGGGATGAGGAGATGCACTTCTGCAGGAAGAACTGTCCGCTGCCATGAGTGGCACAGCCCACTGCTTACACCAGGTGGGCAAATCCAAGGGGGAAAAACAAAACAAACTTATTTCAAGTGACCCGACCTTCTATAACCCAAACCAAGTATGTTCATCATAAGAAATCTTCAGATACTTTTTGAAAAGGCTAAGACTACAGAAATAAAAGAAAACTTGAGTAGGAGAAAGATCAAAAACTGGTGTAAAGCTAAAGCAGACCTGCTTCCTCATCCTCCTCCTCTTCCTCATCATCGGAAGTTGATGACAAGGGAGTTGGTGCGGAGCTAGCTTGATTATTAACATAGTCACCATACTGCATGCCTGTAAAGTGGAAAGCACAAACACAAGAGTCAAACCAACAGGAAAGACGAGAAATAAACTTTGACATTGCATTAAAAGTGAGAAGAACTCTGACATTCCAAAGAATATTCCAGCATGCATATTAATATTGGCAAATTTATTATAAAAATGAGAACTGTTAGAAAATCTCTGCAGAGCAGTTTAGTAAAAGCAGCTTTAATGTGAAGTAACTGCTGTAAGCATAACAAACAGTACCATGAGTAACACTGGTAATATTCAGGAGACTGCAATGATGGTCTGAACACTCTCTGAGCTGCATACACATTTACCTGCTTGAACCTTAGGCCTCTGGGCACACTCTTCCTGGGGACTGTGTACTGCAGTGGGCGGGGATCCCCTCTATTGAGCTCAATCTGTACAGTGCAGAGAACATGGCTGGGTACCAGGGACCTTGCTTCCTCCACTGCCCAGGGCAGTGACTCAGTTTCCGTAAAGGAAAACCATGGCAGCTGAAGAACTGTAATTGGCTTTAAGCTCCACTTTGTGAATATTTTTTTTTACAAAGGCCAAAAGCCTTGTTACACTGTAGATGAGTGAAGATCTTCCCATTATGACTAAAGAAAGTCATGGAAAGTCTGCTGACTTCGCTGAAAACATTTTAAAACACAGGGAAAACAGGAGTAACCATAAATTCATCTGAGAAAGGTAACATTCAATAGAAAATAAGTTCAGGCATTACAAGAAATAAATTTAATAGCTTCCAAATTCAGAGTGGCATGTTCCTCCAACAAAAGTTTAGTTAAAAAGAAATTTTGGATAATATTAGACCTTAGGTTAGATAGAAAGTTCACGATTAAACAGAAAGTTCACGATTAAACAGATGAATAGTAAAAGATTTTCTGGCAAGGAAGCTCTTCTTCAACTTAAGAACTTATTTAAAATAAGGTGCTGTTTCAAATATTTTCCTCTCATCCAGATCTGCTGAATAAAAATAGATTTATTTCAATTATGAGAAATGCATCCAATGCTTTACCAGGAGCAAATAAGATGGTTATGTAATGATCAAAAAAATCTACACAGCAACTGCTCAATGCTCCGAGGCCGTGCCTGGACAGAGAACAGAGCTGTCGTCTGCTGCAGACCATTCTGCTTTACACCACGGCCATCACGGTCTTACGCTGATGCAGTGTCCCCAGCGTATCCAGGTTTCCCTCTCCTGAAAATAAGTCCAGTCTTTTTTAAGAGGCGCTGGAGATGAAAGTGCCAAGATCTAAGCCATTTCTGTGACTTTAACATTAGACCTTGGTTCACGTGGGCCATTTGGGAGAGCCTGTGATGCTTCTGTTCACCCACAGAGGGACGGTAAGAGTCTAGGATATAATCATTCTATACTGGAGCACCTTGCTTTAGGCTGTGTGCAGCTCATACAGGACTACAGCAAACGGGAGTCACAGCCACCAGGTGCCACAGCCGTGTCGCCCACCACAGACAACACAGATGGCTTCCGGAAGCACCTGGGCTCAGACTCTGGCTGAGAGCCAGAAGCTAACACCAGAAACTCATCTGTGAGGATCGGATGACATCGTCCCCTGGAGTCCACTGCACAAATGCACAGAGGACCCACCCACCCACCGCCACCCGAAGGAAGAGCCAATCTATCCACTCACTGTCTTGACCAGGGCCAGGGCCACTAAGGGATGAATCTAGCAGAACAAAAGGCGAGAGATACTTCAAAAGCTGGGTGTAGTGGCAAAGGCCTGGGCAGAGGCAGAAGGATCGCTGTGAATGCGAAGCCAGCTTGGGCTTTGCAGCTAATTCCAGGCCAGCCCGGGGTGCACAGCAATGCCTTGTACCAAAAGCCACAGCAGGGACTCCTCAGACACTTGCACTGCCCAGAGTCTGCCACAGTGTGTGCAGCGGGCAACGCTCCCCAGCCTTGGGGGCAACACTGACAAAGACATTCACCTCACACCAGCGCTGTGGTGTCCAGGGACCATGCCCCCTGCGGGCTGGCTCACCAGGGCTTCTTCACTGCCCGCTGGGAACGGCCACTGCCCGGTACAAGGCAACCCGACCTGCAGGAGCAGATCCCCACGGCAGTTAGCTGGGTTTTTTTCAATTTTAATTCAAGAGTAAGACTTTCAACAACTGTCACCGTTCGGAGGCTAGTCTTCACACTAAAACACTGTACACGCCAGAACACTTTTCAGGGGTCCTCAACAAAGAATGGTTTTCAGGGAATTAATTTCCACATATGCATTTCCCTAAAGCCTAGCATCTAAACCAGAGCCTGTGCTGGCCACAGCCTTTATCTCAGTCACAGAAGAGCCACAGGACCCTCTACATCTCAACATGACAGCCCCCAAGGAACAGAAAACCTCTGAGAAGGAGCTTGCTCCCTGGCTTCCTTCCTTCCACAATTCAGCAAGGAACCCAAACCTAGAGACCGCCTCCTACCTTGATAGCTATATTTGCTACAGGTGAAACCTGTTAAAAACAGGCTTGGGGGCCGGGATTTAGCTCAATGGTTCCACCACCTGCCTTGAAAGCACAAAGTCCCGAGTTCAATCCCCGGTACCAAAATAAATAAACAAACGATAAAATAAAAAAGAAACAGGATTTGGTTCTCCCTGGAAATAACTTCATTCAGAAATATGAGAAGTGGGTGTGGGAGTAATGATGAATCTTTACACAGACCTCAACCACTGCAGAATCCTGAGAATTATGCAGAAACTGAGCAGCAGCACGAAAGTGTGGACAAAGGCAGACTCTGCATCAATTCCAGCCTCCAGCACCGCCTAGTCCCATGCCCCCGGGTGCCTGTCTATAAGATGGGTCAGTACCATCTCCAGCAGTTGTAAAGAGTAAATGAGTTGCCTGGCCTTTATCACCAAATGTTAAGTTTTTCCGAAAATATTTAATTAAAAATAATTCATTTTCAGTTTTTTTTTTTTTTTTT
>NW_022900937.1:2860640-2885026 GCF_012274545.1 Fukomys damarensis
TGGTACCAGGGATTGATCTTGGGCCCTTGTGCTAGTGAGGCAGGTGGTGAAACCACTGAGCCAAATCCCCGGCCCCATTTTCATCTAATTTTTAACAGCCATCCCTAGATCAAGTTATTAGGGGAAGAAAGAATAAATCCCATCAATTTGACCAGTGCATTTAGTTATGCTAATTATTCTTGTAAAAACAAAGTGAAGTATTTCCTAGAACTACCATGGTTACTCAAGATACAGTGGGTAAAACCCAAGGATAAAAAGCCCTCATGAGCTGTGGGCTGTAGCCCAGTGGTAGAGCGTCAGCATGGGCAAAGGCCCTGGGTTCAATCCTAAGCACTATGAATATCTACCTGATGTCTTTCAGTCAATAAAGATGTACAGTGAAGTAGTCTATAACCTATGTTACCATAAAACATTTGTAATATAGCATGTATCAGTTATAATTTGTAATATTAAAGTAGTGTAAATTACAATATAAATAAGTAACGCATAATTTTCATTTGTACTTCATAAAATATTTAATAGTTTCTACATTCCTTTAGCAAGAAAAAAAAATCACCAGCAGGTGAACCTATTAGTACTTAGCATACATGTGTCCTGACATTTAGAGAGCTGCCTTTGTCAGTCAGGTTACATGGAGACAGCATTCGTAAGATAAAGGACCCTCGTCGCAGCTTGTTTCTTTTAATACAGTGAAAGAATACGGACAGATACCACACTGGCACTAGTATAAAGAACCTACACCATGCCGAGCAGTTTCCGATCCCTGACAGGAGCCCTGGGTCTGGAGGCAGCAGAGCACGCCTGCTGGGCCCCCTCCCGAGTCTGGGGGTCTCCGGAAGAGAAGCCCCTCCACACTTCCGGCTTCCTCACTCAAGAGGAGGAAGCCAAGTTGTGAGGTCACGTGACGAGCAGGAAAGCTACACTACAGGGATACAAATTCTGCTCCGTTACATGAAAGTAACAATAATGTTAGCACTCACAAAAAACAAAGCAACTCCTAGAAACAGCAACAATTTCTGACATGTAACTCAGATTAAAACGTTTTTAACATATTACTTTAATAAGTCTTCCAATACATTCTTATCTATTTATGTGAACAGTTTTCTCATTAATTACCCATGTGTACAAACATGGAAACCAGGAATGGAAGTGATCTGCTCTCTATTATGATTAAATGAAGAATCTCTCTTTTTTTTTTTGGTACCAGGGATCCAACTCAGGAACTTATAGTTACGAGGCAGGCAGCAGAACCACTGAGCCAAATCCCCGGCCAATCTACTCTGTTATATTCTAACCATGAATCCTACGCAACCACACACAAAGCTCTAGTGGAGAATGGGAGGGTCACTCATTTCACTGAAACATGCATTTCTAATAAAAATGTACTCTCTGTGCAAGTAATGCCAAAATTTATGACTTGACCAACTATGTCACTGCAATGACACCTTAATCCAAAAGAAAAATAGTAGTACTTAGGGACTTATAACCGTAGGCACCAAAACAAACTTTCAAACTTCAATTATGCATTACTGTGGCACAAAGTATAAAACAGAGATTCTAGCTCAACAATACATTATTATGTTTAAGGGAAGAAGTAAAACCTCAAGAAGAAATGGAATACACAAGCTTCCAAATGTTAAAGAAAAGTTCATGGCTTATTTAAGAAGAATGGTCGGTGGCCTGCCTTGCAAGCACAAGGACCTGAGATCAATCCCAGGTACCAAAAAAAAAGAATGATGGTACATACTGCTCCTGTGCATACATTTACATGAGTAACGTAACATCTGTATTATACTGTATCGTATTGGTTTTAATGAGGCAGGGTCTCACTGTGTAGTTCAGGCTGGCCTTGAATTCACTATGTAGCCTAGGCTGGCCTCAAACTCACAGTGATCCTCCTGCCTCAGCCTCCTGAGTTCTGGGATTACAGGCATGTGTCACCACACTCAGCCCAACATCTTTATTAAAAAGTCAACATATGGCATAATTTCACCATTTAAGTTTGTAAAAAATGTTAGATATCCATCATAGTTATTCAGCTTGTTTTTTGGGAACAGGGTCTCACTATGCAGCCCAGGCTGCCTTGCAACTCAAGGTGATCCTCCTCCTGTCTCAGCCTCCCAAGTGCTAACATGATTATGGATGTGTGCCATCACACCCAGCTGTTTTTTGAAGTGTTCTGGGGCGAATACTGAAGCAAAAATGTGAAATTTGCCCCTCTAAAAACCAAAAATGTTTGGCTTTAGTAAGGGTGCCTTTGTAGCTGGAAGATTTAAAAAACTGCTCCAGGCTCTCCTGTTTTGTTTTTGGTACTGGGGATTGAACCCAGGGCCACTGAGCTACCCCCCACCCCCATGATTCTGTCACCAGGCTGCCCAGCTGGGCTCGGCCGCCCAAGTGGGCTCACAAGCCCCACAGTCCAGCTGAGCCAGCTGTTCAAGCACAGCTGCAGTTCAGAGATGCCCAGAGTCTAGGCAGGGCACCTGGGACCTCACAGTCAACAACTGGCCCACTGCACAGAGAGGATGGTGCTGCGTGTTACGCGCATGCACCCGCACGCACCCTCGGGGGCACTCCACATTCTTTCTACGCTATATCCAGGACAGGGACAGTGCCGTGTAGGCGTCCACTGCAGAACACTGCTTTCGGAAGTAAATTACCATACCTGTGCAGCACAGACACCTGTCCCTGGACACAGAGACAGACCGCAGTCACAGCTGAGCATCTCCTAGGCCTTAGCACCCCTGCACCTAGGCGAGCTGCACAACCCCAGTGGCTACAGACACCGCGTGCACAACTGTCCTGGTCGCCAGGGCTAAGAAAACAGTCAGGATCAGTGCCGAGATTTAGCCAAAGCAAAACGGCCGTGAAGAGGCCACGTTCCTACTTAAGAAAAAGAAATAATAAAAACTTCAATCCACACATCTCTAGTATTTTCTGTTACTTAAGCAGCTTATCTTAAATCAGGAGTTTTTCAAAACCCAATAACAAGAACAACAAATCAGTCTTACAGAAAGAAAGTAAGATTGATTTGATTCAGAAATTTTTTGCTCTGCTACTAATGAACCTGTAGTCTTGGGTTTCCTAAACTCTGCATATCTAACTTTTATAAATCAGGGATAATGTCTGTATCATGGAATTAAAATGGACATTAATGAAACATTCTAAGTGCTCAATGAGTAGTAGGTTCCTTCTCTCTTCAAAATCTACTGTACTGCTAAAGGAAGGAAGAAATAATTGTGATTATTAGCAAAGGGCTTTACAAAATGATATTTACAATAAAATGGTAGAATGGTATGTAAAGCAAGATGGTAAAAAAAAAATAGGAAGAGAGAATTTAGCAGAAGCAATGTGAAGGGTTAAAAGATGGAAGCTATGTAAGAGAGAAACAGAAAACAACCATCACTGGGAAGAGCAACACGAAGAAGAAGGCACCGCTCACTCTTTCAGTCAGGGCCAACTTGCCCTTCACACAACACTTTTACCAGATCTACCTCAGTATGGAGGCAAACGCTTTCAAGAAATAGGTTTATTCACAGTATACCCACTGGCTTTTCAATGAACACTTTTAGTGCTGCAGCTGGTGTTCTTTTCAGGACAAGAACATTACAATGTACCATCAGATCAACTGACCGGGATCCCTCTGCTGCTCACACACACAGGAGATACAAACTCAAGGTCAGTCCACGGATTCAGGCTTCTGCTTTGCAGAGCTTCAGAACATAGCAGCAGGGTTCTTCATACTCAAGGCCGGAGGCTGTCAGTACACAGTAAGCACAGGCCTTAAAATATTACGGCTGCCCTGAAAACATATGATACCATTTCTGTACCAGGGATCGAACTCAGGACCTTGTGTTTGTGAGGCAGGCACAGTACTACTGAGCTAAATCCTCAGTTGCTCTGAAAACATAAACTACAGATATCTGGAGACAGTTCAGTTACCCCTGGTCAAATAAAGAGTACAGAACATTAACCTGAAACAGGAGAACTCTAGCAGATAGAAAGTAACAAACCTTTAAAAAAAAAAAGGACAATATAGAAGAAAGGGATCAAAATAACACATTTCACCCCTCATTTAAGAATATTAAACAAATTAATCAACGATGCAAGGGTGGGGCCAATTTCATCTTTACCCTCTCTCATTCTGAAAACCATGTCAAAGGATACTTTCCATTAACAATAATGCCAAGCACAGAAATATCAACAGGACATTGCATTAGCTAAATAGGAAAATCCTGGCTGCTTGATCCTAAAAAAGATATACAATGACCTTTAAAAAGAAAAAAGAAATGAGTTTCCCATGATACAGGGGTGGATTAGCAAATTGTAAAGCAGGAACACAACAGATTACTAGTTACACAGTGGCTAAAAAGACTACAGTATATATGAAGAACTGCATATAATTCAATAAACATAAGAGCAAAATACAAAACGGTATGCAAATTATAGTCACAATTACATAAAATGTACAGGACTGGCTTCATAAACTTATTTTCTGTCTCTTACGAATTATGGTCACACAGTCTAACCTTTTGAATTCCGCAGAGTAAGAGCAGCGACCTCACATACCTTTCTGTGGCGGCAACACTGGCTGAGGAGAACCCAAGGCCACAGGCTCCCCAGGGTGCTGCCCAGCAGGTGGCGCCCGTGGTGACCGGGATCCTGGCAACACAGTGGACATAGCCGGGCTGGACCTGGGAGGCGGGACACTCTGCGTGCCAGGACAGGCTAGAGGGTCTGCAACTGGAGACAAGGAACTATTCATTCACAGCGATGAACTTGAAATATATTCAAAAGCTTACTAACAAAATCCAGCTTATTAGAAGTTGTGTGGCATATTTATTTTGTCTATGTAGAAAAGAAAGTGGTCCAAAGACTTTCCAAAAAAACTGAAATTGTTTTAATACTTCTTCATGGCAATTTTCCTGAAATACGTCACTTCTTACCTCTGTAGACAAAATGAACCCCAACAGCATCTCCTCACTTATGACCGCTCCTGCTACTCACTGCGCCAGGCAACAGTGTCTCAGGTAAGACATCAGAGGTCACCTACTGCAGGAAAAAATCCTGAAGCCCACAAACACTTCCTGTGTCAGCTCTGACCTCCGTCTGCACTGTCAACTGCCACCACACACGGGCTGTCTCTAAGCAGATGCCCCATGTCACATGTGACCACAACACAGACTGGACTTCAGGAATGACGTACACACAAATACAGCAGCCGCTGTGATAGTCAAATTACTAACGGCCTATGCAGGGCAAACTTCCCCTAGTTGAAAAACACTATCCCATAGGGTACTCTTCAGGACTACAGAGCCAGGGCTAACCAAAAGCTTCGGTAAGCAGTGACAGCATGCTGAATAAACACATGTGCAGGCACATGCATGCACATGTATGTAAGGGTGATGCATTATGCACACCTGTAAATAAACAGGTCTAAGATGGAAGCCAACATAGGAAACGGGGACAGAACAAAGTGTGTTCCACTGCGTGTCCCCTGAGTAAATGGATAAGGGAAATGAGGAGAGGGAGTGAGAGCCTCACCATGGGAGGCTATCTTCACAGTATTCTGCTGTTCCTCTCAAGAAGGGGGATTCTATTTTCCCACCCTCTGGATTGGAAATAATCTTGTGGCTGGCTTTAAGCAGTAAGCTGTGGTAGAAGTAAAGGTATGCACATCCCAGAAGAGACTGTAGACCCTCATGCCCGGAAGTGGATCCAGTCCAGGGAGAAGAGTCTATGCCAACTGCTGTGCTGCCGGGAGCAGCCTAGGCTCTCGCGGCCCAGTGACTCCTGCTCAATGAAGTCATGCGAATGAGCCCCAGATAACCCGCAGAGGAACTGCCCAACTAACCAAAAACCACACAAAAGCAGCAACACACTAATGATACCCTTAAAACTGCAAATGTAACCGGCAACAGAAGTACCTACCATGGATGGAAGATGTCACTCACTGGCAGAACACTTGCCTGACCAGATTAGGAGCCTGGGTGCAGTCCCCACCATCACACAAAGTAGATGAAAATAGTTGGGGACATGCAGGTGTGGACCCAGTCAGCTGAGGCTGGGTGCACACATGAATCTGCAGGTGCACACACGGACACACACGGACCCTGGAGCAGACAGGCAATGCTTGTGAGCCTGCCTTTCCCTCTGCCACAGGTGGCCCAGTGCTGAGGACCTCATGGAATGCCTGTCCTGCTTGGATGGACACAGCTGTGTCTACTATCCCCTGCTCTGTGAAGAGTGCACCCACAGACAGGTGCCCCCAACCCTTATGTCCTCTGTTCTAAACTCTGTGAAAATAGCATACTGCATGTACCCTACCACGACTGCCTAGCTGTATTTTACCAGAGACCCCTTAAGAGGCAGTCCACAACTTTAAGGTTAAGAAAATTACCAGGAGTGGGGTTCAAACCCACACATACATATGTCCATTGGATCTTAAGTCCAACGCCTTAACTATTCGGCCATCCTGGTGCAGCCACCAGTCTGCAACTTTAAAAGGGTCCAATGAAATGATCCTTTTTAAACAGCAACTCAAGGAAACACTAAACATTGCACCCAAGACATATATACTTGGGAGTAAATTTCTTAATAAAACAATCAAAGTTCTATGTTGAATCACAAACACATTAATATGCTTTCCTTTTGCTTTTTTGTTCTTTAATTTTTTGGTGCTGAAGACTGAACCCAGGGCCTCATGCTTCCTAAACAAGTGTTCTACCACTGAGCTAAATCCCCAGTCCTAATATGATTTCCTAAAGATGCAAATGAGATAACACTTCAGTTTCTTTTATTCCACATTTAGAGTGTGAACTCATCATTTTTTTAATGGTGGTGGTACAAGGGACTGAAGCCAGGGCCTTTGCACTGAACTATATCCCTAGCATCACACACTTTAACTTCTTATTTTGAGGCAGGGTCTCGGGCTCAAACTTGTGATTCTTCTGCCTCAGCCTCCATGGTGCTGGGATTACACGTGTGCCATGCTCACCCTAAGACTCTTATTTAAAATACTCTGAAAGTCCAGAAAAGGCTATCTTTCTACACCATAGGGCTTGACTATGCCTATTTGGTAATCAAGGACGTCATCCAGAACACTACCAGTTTTGTATCTGCCACACTTCAGGAAACACCCACTCCCCCGAAACAGGGTCTTGCTGTGTAGTCTGGGCTGACCTTGAACTATGTAGCCCAGGCTGGCCTTGAATTTGTGGAGATTCTCGTGCCTCAGCCTCCCAAGAGATAGGATTACAGGTGTGCACCACCACACCTGCCAGAAAGTGTAACTTATAAACCACCTACAGTGGTACCTCAGTTCATGAACTTAATTCTTTACATGACTCCGGGCACAATCCAAATCACATTTAATGGTCAGGTTCAATGCTGACCTTGTGGGGAGATTTGATGCGTCTCTCATCCACTTCAGTTTGGGACCAGAATCACGGAGAGATTTAAGCTCGTGAATCAAGGTACCTCTGTATCATACACACACAATTTTTAAACCACACCCCTGAAGGTCAGGAAGGCCAACTACTGAGGCACTCGCCATGTGTCTTACGTTGTCTGGTTCTTATTCTTCATCCTCGTTTACCAATTCAGAAGGAGAAAACAGCTTCCGGGTGCAGGAAATGTACCTCTGTAAGTCTCCAGAGGCTCACTTGGGGAAGTTGACAAAATGGTGCTGTGTTCATTTTTTCTGTGAGGGGCTCGGACTGGAAACATATCTACCCATTCTGAGCTAATATAAGAGAAAGCAACGGCCAGCACAGTAAATCCTCCAGGCGCCCTGCACCCAGTCCACACTAAAGACAAGTATGGCGAGCTGTGAGACCGTGAGCAGACACCAATCGTGACCACGGCAGGACTGGGCCAAGTGATCGGTGCGGGAAAGGGTGTGGGGGTCGGCAAATACACAGAGAATTCAGCAAACAACACACTGCTGCGGGGAGCCCCTCTCCGCCGTTTCTGTCAGGCTCCACCGTCTGTAACATCACATATAGTAACCTGCGCGGCCCTGGATGTGAACCGCATTTTGGGGAACTTTCCGGACCTACCTGGATTTGCAGGGCTGCTGCCGGCAGAGTTCTGGAGACCTTCCCGGGCCGGAGGGAGGCTGGGCAGCGGCCAAGGAGGGGCGCTGTACCCTGACAGGCTCTGCTGCTGGGATGGGGGTGCAGCGGGCCCTGCCGGGCAGCTCAGAGGTGCGAGCTGTGCACCCCAGCCCGGAAAGGAGCCCCCTGCAGCACTCTGGGCCGTCAGTGCTGGCAAGTAGGGGCTCCCGGCAGGCAGAGGAGAGCGGGAGGTGCTGGGGTGCGCGGCACTAGAAACAGTGGGCACCGGGAGAGGGCCACAAGCAGCAGGAAGTCCCTGAGAGGCAGCGGAGTTGGCAGTGTGGAGGGTGGGACTGCTGTGGTAACTCCCAAATGAAGGGTACAGCGGGGAGGCGCCGGTGTGCGCAGCCCCCGGGGCCAGAGGCAGAGTGGGCGCGGGTGCCGGATAGAGACCCGAGTAGTAACCGCAGGCCGGGCCGTCCAGTGGCAATGCGGCCGCCTTCCCTGGTCCCGCAGAGTACAGTCCTGAGGGAGCAGCAGAGCTCTGACGATGCAGTCCGTACCCCGCCGGAAGCTGCATCTGACCCTGGGCCGGACCTGGAGAAGAGAAAGCCAGTCATCAGCCATGGCGTGGGTAAAGGTCGGCTCACACGCAACGAAGCCCCTTCAGTGCTGCTCCCAAGTGAGCTCTCTAATGAAACAGGACACAGAAGTAAACTGTTTAATAAAGCCACACGCTGAGCAAGTAACAGGGCTGGATCCGAGTCAAGCGCGGCTCGAGTCTGGGCTCCTCACCAAGCACCTGCTGCTGCTCACCTCAGTGCAGTCCAGCTTTCTTTTCCCACCGAGTAGCCTGCTATCCCGACAGGGCAATTCTAGTCTTAGTTCTAACATTTTTTGTTGTATTTTGGGGAAGCTGTACCTATCCTCAGATCTACTCTTCCTACCAAGAAGAAAATATTTATATATGCCATACCTTAAATGAAAGAACAGCAACAAGAGATTCACAAACTATATAAAGAGGAAGAATAACTGTTTCCTTTGTCATAACATATAAAATACCTGCTTGTAAAACAGGTAAGAATAATGCTTACATTTCCAGGTTGTTTTTAATTTCTACTAAATAATGTAGTAGAATCTTCATTTTGGGTCATGTTACTATAGATAGCAAGGTCAGAGATCAACAGGCAGTCAGTGGCAGGGCTCCCCAGGAAGTCAGTGTAAAACTTGTCACAGTAAGACTGTGCTGCAGACTGAGGTGAAGACACCGTCGCCAGGCCTGCAGCCTCCCCGCCATAAACAGCGGCTTGAACTGCAAAGGCCACTACCAACTGGGCATCAGATGCACAGGCGGGCGGGCAGAACAACTGGACCCGAATGAATGCTCATCCCTTTCCAGGAAAGCTTTGTTCGTTCTACAACTAAAAGTGAGACACACTAACGACAGCGATGCTCACCATGTGCCCTTGCTGTGGGCCTTGTTCCTGAGTGGGTCAGCGTTAGCTGAACTAGACCTGTGACCCTACTGTTAATGACAGACCCGCACTGTGATTCTGCTGTACAAAGAGCCTCAGTGGCCACCCACACAGGATCCCTCCAAACTCTCATCTGTGTTGAGACCACGAGCTCACAAGCTGCATACACACGGCAGTGTAATGTACACAGTCTACAGACAACACTTCTAAAACTCCAAGAATTATAAAGGAAACCCAAATTCACGTGACATCTTACTCGGCTCATGATTTATTTTCTTACAGGTGTTTTGTGTAATCACAATTTACCCGAACCAAATTACTTCGAAGGCATGAGCCTGTTAGGAATTTTTCAGTAAGCTGCCAAAAATATGTGAAAAGTTTTTCCCTCCCCCATGTAAATAAAAAGATGGGTTTGCTTGCTTTCACTATAGTCTCTGACTACACTGGTAGAATTTATTGATGATCTAAATACATATCTACCCACTTAATTACTGATTTGGCTCATGCAGGCGACATGATCTGAAAACAGAAATAATCACCCTCTCCAAACTTCAAATGTCATTCTTCTAAAAAAGGCAGAAATGCATATCTGCTAAAATTTAGCAGAGGTGAGTTACCCATGGGAGGAAACCTTTTCAGTTCCTGGTTCATCAGAGAAAACATAGTGTTTACTTTGGGGACTTGCGCATCTGTGAGACTCACTTTTCTTTACTTAGTACCAGGATCTACTATTTCCAAAGTCTGAGAAACACCTGAAAACGCAGATGTCCTACTCAGGGTCTGTACCTCACTGCCGAGTGAGGGCACATGTGGTGGAGGGTGAACCTCACAGTGGGAATTCTGACCCTTCCAGCCACAACTGGGTGGGGCAGGAGCCAGGGTGACATCAGACCGACTGGCAGGGCCAGAGCCCCACATGCAGCACTGCACTACGCACCAGCATCTTCGGGATCTCTGGCACTTACTGTTCTATGCCACGACACTTCATTAATGTTTTATGCTTTATGGGTCTGGGTGAGGTCACTTCATCTGACTGCAGGCTAATGCAAGTTTTCGGAGCATGTCTAAAGCAGGCTAGGCTAAGCTATGAGGTTTGTAGGTCAGATGTATTAAAGGCTTTTTCTACTTAATATTTTCAATTTAAGATGGATTTATTGGAATGTAACCCCATCACTCATGGAGGAGCATCTGTAATTAAAATTATTAGGAAAGAGGGGCCAGGGATTTAGCTCAGTGGTACCGCCACCTGCCTCACAAGTGCAAGGTCCCAGGTTCGACCCCTGATACCAAAACAAAAAAACAAACAAAAATAACAGGAAAGATGAATGTATACTGTTTAAACGTGCTCAGTATTTAGAATTACTGAGCTATTTCACTTCTATATCACCTCAAAACCCACCATGGAGGCGCAGGCCTGCGACCCCAGCCAAGTCTGGAAAACCAAAGACGCCTCTGGGCTGAGATGCAGAGGCACAGGCCCGCTGTGGCCCAAGACTGCCCTGCTGTATGGCGGTTTCACAGCCCTGGCTGATGATTCTGGCTGGTTCCGCTCTCCTCACAGACCTAGTATTTTATTTTGTCCTCAGTTTCCCCTCCCATTCTTTGCTAGCATCATTTCCATGTCCCCATCATCTTACTTAGGCTCGTCAGCATCCTAGCACTCTGTCACAGGAAGAAAGTGTTTTCCTGAGAGGATGACCACAGTGCACTGTGCACTTTTGTGTTTTCTTTTTTTTTTTTTTTTTTTTTTTTTTTTTTTTTGAGACGGTCTTGCTGTGTAGCCCAGGCTGGCCTTGAACTCATGACGATCCTCCTGCCTCAGCCTTACAGGCATGCTCCACCACACTCAGCTACACATTTCTGTACAGACTGTTTCACTTATGTGAAGGTGATTCTTTGTAATTATTGAAATTGTCATCTTCCTTTGGATTCAAAATGATTTTGCAGCATTTATTATTGTTACCAAAATAGACATGGACAAAGATTGGGAGGAGAAAATAGTAACGTGTAGATTAGGTTTTTGAAAAATAATGAAGTATTTTTCCTGCTACCAATATGACTTATATAGTCACTTTTTAAAAGGTGCAGAAAATGATACAATAAAAACTGTTCATAATATTACCACCCAAACAACAGCCTCGTTTTTCAAACCAACATGCCACCAAAGAGGGAAGGAGCTCCTGTCCCTCTAGTGCCCGAGACAAAACGAAGGCTCTGAAGGCCAAGAAAGCAATGCTGAGCTGTCCGCTCCCTGTGAAGCAGGCTTGAGCACCGTGCCCAAGTCCCTGAGCCGCTGTGAGGACAGGAAAGCTACTGCTCTCCTCACGGAGATGGCCAAGGTCAGCACTCTGACCAGGCCTTGGGTCAATGGCTCCCGATGATGACGCTTTGGTGCTAACGAGCTGGGGTCATCTAGGTCAGGTGTGGTGACACGGGGCTGTAATCGCAGCACTCTGGGAGGGTAAGGCAGGAGGATCACAAGTTTGAGCATAACCTGGAAAATTTAACAACTTAGGGAGACCCCGTCTCAAAATAATATAAAGGGCTGAGGATGTAGTGCAGCGAAGGCCCTGGGTTCAGTCCCCAGTACCAAATAAATACGTAGGGATAATCTAAACCAAGTCCACGGGCTAACTAAATATATACTCTTTTCACCATTTAGAAAAGAGTACAGAAAATGATCAAATAAAATAATCCACAATCTTTACATCTGAGAAAATTGCTATTAAAATTCTCCGGCCCAGCTACCCAATAATTTTATTTTAACAACTACAAGCCTAATTAGTAGGCTTTGCATGAGCTGTTCGTCCACCATGACCCAAGCTCCTCTCCACCATCATTTTTAATGTCTGAATACTATTCTGTTCTGTGGATTTGCTTTATTTTAATAAATTATCCCTGGCCCATTTAGGTTGTTTTCAATTATTTTAAACATGAAACCACATGATGAAAAACAAATCTGTAGCTAAGTCTACATTCATTCATTTTACCTGCCTAAAAGTAATCTCCTATTAGTCATCCACAACTGGTACAAAGGTGCAAGAGCCCACAGGCAGCTAACAGCAGACAGACGAAGCCCAGGACACCAGCGAAAGAGAGGTAGCAGCACAGCCAGAGTGGGCCACGAGGACCCAACAGTGAACAAAGCTTCACAGCAGTCATCACAGATACTTTCAAAACGGAAAGGAAACCATATTCAGGACAAGTCGTTTCCTCCAAGACATGTACTTTCACCATTCGTATTCGGCAGTCATGGAAGTCTCAGCCAGAGCAGTAAGGAAAGAGAGAGGAACACAGGGCATCTGAGCAAGAAAGCAGCTCACATGATCCCTGCTTCCACATAACATGACTTTATGTACAAAAAAGAACCTAAGGATTCCACCAATAATCTGCCAAAACAGATCAATTTAGTAAAGCTGTAGGATAAAACATACAAAAATCAACAGTGTTTGTATGTACCATAATGAAATTGTTTAGAAAGAAATTAAGACAGCAATCCCATTCACGAGAGCTATAAAAAATAAAAAAATATCCATGAATAAATTTAACCAAGAAAGTGAATGATTTCTACAATGAAAAGTGTAAAAACATTGATGAAGGAAATGGAAGATGACCCCACCTACCTCACGCCTCAGACGGAAACCATTCCCATGTCCGTAAGCGAGAAGAATAAACGCTGTGAAACGTCTATCCTGCCCAAAGTGATCTACACACTCCACGCAATTCCTATCAAAACGGCAACGACATTCTTTGCATAAATAGAAAAAAACACTCCAAAACCTGAACAGATCTCAAAAAGACTAGAAATACCCAAACAACCCCAAGGAGAAAAACAAACAAACAGAAAAAAACCAAAAAACAAAGCTAGAAGTGTCGGGATGTAGCTGAGTGGTTCTGCCACCTGCCTCACAAGCGCAAGGTCCTGAGTTTCATCCCCAGTACCAAAACTGCCCCCCTCAGAAACAAAGCAAGAGGCACTGCAATACCTGACTTCAAAACATTCTACACAACCATCCTTAACAGCACAGTATTGACAGAATCAGTCACAGGCTGATGAGCTGAAAGGAAAACGCACCGAAGTAAGGCCAACTTTCTTCTTTCTATTTCCTCATTCTTGGAACTACAGGCGGAACTCAGGGCCTCACATATAATAGGCAAGTATTTTACCACTGATCTGCATCCTGAGCACCTTCAAATATTTTGAGTTCTTTTTGTTTCTGTTTTTTGGGTTTTGTGAGACAAGGTCTCACTATGTAGTCCAGCCTGGCCTAACTATGCAGCTCAGGCTGGACTGGAACTCACAGCAACTCTTCTGCCTCAGCCTCCTGAGTGCTGGGATTACAGGGGTGCACCACCACAACCGGCCAAAAGTTTTGAGACAAGACTAAGTGGCCCAGGCTGCCTTTGAACCTGTGCCGCCTCAGCCTCCTGAGCAGCTGGATTACAGGTGTGCACCACCACATGCAGCTCAGCCAACTAATTTTTTACAAAGGCAACAAGAACATGCATTGGAGAAAAAAGTCACTCAAACACAGAATCCATCGGTGAAATTATTTTCCTGGTGGTACTGCAGCTAAGTTAGGTAGAGATGGACAGACAGGCGGTTAGGGACCAGGCCTGCAGTCAAGGGCTGAGCTGGAGGAGAAATGATGGGACGGATGGCTAGGCCTGCAGCCAGCTCAAAGCTGTGAGCAGCTTAGCACCGTCCAGTTCAGTCAGCCTGAAGAGCACAGCACACAGAGCAGAGCACCGCGACTCACTCCCGCCTCCAGAAGCGCCTGTTCTCCTCCACGCTAGACGCCCTTGCTACTCACCATGTTCTTCTGTTAGATCCACACTAGCTGAGTGACTGCACTGACAATTCCACAGCCGACTGTAACGTGACCCAAGGTGACCTGTGGCGGGATCCTGTTGTGTGGAACCCCCCAGACAAAGAGCCTCTGCGGCAACCCTCTTCGGGACGCTCAGGCCTCTCAGAGTTTTCTCTCAATACAACTGCTCTCCTCTTCCTTCTTCGGCTCCCAGAGACACGAACTCAGCACCACTACCAGGCTGGGTGTTGCTTCCCTGCTGATGGCGCTGCAGGGTGGCTGCCTGCCTTCCTCACTGCGGGACCCCAACAGGGCAGAGCACACTCCACGGTGCCCACGCGTGGACCCCATCCCACCTGCACTCAGCTGGAAAAAGCCAGTTTTGCTCAGGGATGTCCTATAAAATAGCCAAAAGTCTTAATTTGATTAAAACTCGATCGTCAGGTAGATTTTTTGAGAGTCTGTGATGAGAACGGGAATACTCCTGAAGCATTTTTACTGTATACTTAAGTACAAAGGTTATCTGGAGAAGCACTTATTTAACTCAGTTACAAGCTATTTTGTGAAAAAAAAAATCAGCACATGGAATACAAAACATAAAGTACATCATCACCAAGCCAATTCACACCAGAAATGCACGGTGCTACATCACCATCTGAAACACACTCAATGTAATTCACTATATTCACAGCCTAGGAGAAGCTACGCAATCACTTCAATAGGTGCAGAACATGTACTAGACAAAGCTCAATATTCATTCTTTTTGGTTTTCTGAGACAGGGACTCGCTATGTACTTCAGAGTGGCCTTGAATTCACTATGTAGCTTAGCAGACTGGCCTCCAACTTGCAGGGATCCTCTGGACTCAGCCTCCCAAGTGCTGGGGTTACAAGTGTACACCATCATGCCCAGCCAATATTCATAATAATAAAAATTAAAAATAAGCTGTGCATAGAAGGAAACTATATATAGCATATGTGTGTATATGTGTACACACACACACACACACACACACACGTATATGTATTTTCCCCCCCTCCCAGCGCTCAGTATCAGTCACAAGGTCTCACACGTGCCAGGGAAGCTCTCTGCCCCTAAGATACAGCCTTGGCCCCTAGAAAGAACACTTCTTAATGCAAGAAGGAGTATCTACTAGTCACCTATGGCAAACACGCTTCCTAAGCTTAGGAAGGAGCAAGATGTTCTTTTACCACGTTATCCAACGACGCACAGGACATTCTGGTCACTTTAGTGAGCTGAGAGAAAGAGAAAGCACAGACTGGACAGGAGACATAAGGTCCATCACAAGGTCTCACACGTGCCAGGGAAGCTCTCTGCCCCTAAGATACAGCCTTGGCCCCTAGAAAGAACACTTCTTAATGCAAGAAGGAGTATCTACTAGTCACCTATGGCAAACACGCTTCCTAAGCTTAGGAAGGAGCAAGATGTTCTTTTACCACGTTATCCAACGACGCACAGGACATTCTGGTCACTTTAGTGAGCTGAGAGAAAGAGAAAGCACAGACTGGACAGGAGACATAAGGTCCCTTTATTTGCAGAATGACATAAATGCTCAGAAAATAAAAGGATGGGGAAGTGGTCAAAGGCACCAACGTGCAGAGCTCCCAAGGGCCAAAGCTAAAATAATGGGAACAAGAGAAATAAAGGACAGCACTGGAGTAACCCGAAGATCAAAGTCCTCGTGAGCTCCTAACACAGCAACACGACGACTGAACGAGCCTTACAGTGGGACTGACAGGACATCTCCTCACAGAGAAATTCCAAATGACAAATGCACAAGCGAAACAGAATTATCATTAAAATTCCAGTCACAATTGCTTTATTAGTGGAAAACTGGTAAAATTAAGAAAAATCTGTGGTTTAGCCAACTGTATCAATTTCCTGGTTGTGTAAGTTAACTTTAAAATTGAGGAAAGGAAAGCGACTGTACTTTCCTGCCTCTGTGCAAGACTTCCATGGATCTAAAATTACTGCAGAACGAAGTGTTTAAACATCCACTGCTGCAAATGATCTCCTAAACTGAGTGCACAACTAACGTTTTAGACAAATGACTACACCAAAGAAAACCAGTTTTTTCTAAAAAGCAAATCTGATTGTTACTTTCGTTACTTTTTCTTGTCTTTGTTTCTTGAGGCTGGATCTCAGTATGTAGTTCAGCCCCACCTTGAGATGCAAGTATCCAGCCAGCAAGGCTGTTACTTGTTTAAAGCCTTCAGATGCTTCCTCTTACACTAAGGAAAGTTTACACTCTCACACTGCCTGTAAGTGCATAGCCACACCTAATCTCTGGGGTAGGAAAGGAGGGGATTTACGTGGCAAGGGGGCTCACTGGCCTTCGAGCCACGCACCACGGCCCATACCTGTGATCCCAGCCCCACTGGACACTGAGTGCAAGAAAAGCTGGGCAATTTCGTGAGAGGAGACCCTCAAAAACATAAAGGGTGGAGGAAGTGGCTCAATGTCAAGGCCCTGGGTTCAATCCAAATACCAGAAAAGCAAGCAAACTAAAAACAGAAGAAAGTAACACATAGAGACAAAGTGTACCCATGATTGCCCAGGTGGGCCCGGCACCATCACAGGGTCCTCACCGCAGAGAGGAGCAGGAAGAGGAGGGGGGCTGTGGGCAGAGGAGAACAGAGCCTGAGGCTGACACAGCAGAGTCGGCCAAGAGCCAAGGCTGGGGGAGGAAGCAAAGCTGTGCCCCAGGCGGCCCGAAGGACACCTGGCTTCCGCCCCTGAGCTCTGGAGAACAAACACTCCATGCCCTAAGCCACTTGGTTACAGCACCAGGAAACTAACCCTTGCCCCTTTGCTCCCACTCCCCCTCCACCCCATGGAGCTCAACACAGGCACCTCTGCCCTCTGCTAACCTGGATTCCAGTGGCTCCAGCCATCTACACACACGGAAACAGAAACCTGGCAGCACCGTGGCCCGCTGCTCTGAGACAGTCAGTCTGCCCAGGGTCCTAGGGGAGGCCAACTGGGATTCCAGCTAGCTGTCCGTGGCTTCTGAAGGAGAAGTGCAAATGTGCCGTACATCCCTGAACCTCGGCTTCTACACACGTCAAGAATACCACTAACGCCGTTAGCAGTGGCCGTATGACCAGACGGCCAAGCCGCCAAGGCAGTGCACGCCTGTACCCCAGCTCCTCAGGAGGCTGAGGCAGGAGACAGCAAGTTCCAGGCCAGCCTGTGGAAGTTAGTGAGGCCCTGCTTCACAGGAAAGGGAGTGTGGGCCTGGCATGTATGAGGCTGAGTCCAATCCCCAGCACACAAAGAAACTTTCAAAGGTTGCAAGTCAGTGCGCATGCAGTTTCCGGCCTTGCTTCCTTCTGACTCCTCTCACAGGCTCAGCTCTACGTGGAGCTTTCCAAAACTCCCTCTTCCCCTTAACCCAACCAACTAGGACCCCATTCTTCAGAAAAACATCCCGAAGCCGGAGGGAAATGCTAACTGACCACTGCTCTTGGCTTCTCACACAGACGTGGAACTGTCCTACTGTGCTCTCCGCTAAGTGAGAAAAAAGGTAGACTGCTCTTAGCTTTATTGTACTCCCACAGCCTGGTGCCCGGCTTACGGAAACCATTACTGTATTTTGAAAACTGTGAAGCTTATTAAATCATCATCAATTATGAAGCCTAAAAAGTATCTAGAACTTTCACGATGTTTAAGAGATACTTAAGGAAAAAGAGTAGGAAACTTAAGAGTTTCAACTATGTAAAATAATTTATATGGTAATATAAAAACAAATGTACAGGTGTGAGTTTTTTATTTTGGCATTTTATACTTTAGAACATTTAAAGCCAAATAAAATGCCTATTTCATTACAAATGTTTTGATATTGCAGTTAAACAAATATGAAGTACAGTATATACCTTTCCTACTGCCACTGTAACAAACTGTGACAAATTTAGTGGTTTCAAACAGTTTATTCCCTCAGCTCTGGAAGACAAGAGTCCAAAATGAACTTTCCTGAGTAGGAGAATTCAGGGTGTCCTCCTGGCCTGCTGACTCCTTCTGCCAGGTCTGAGGGGAGCCCTTACCCTGCCTTCTTGGCTCCTGGTGTCTTTGGCTTGTGGCTGCATCCTCCTCCCCCAGCCTCTCTGTCACCCAGTCACGGTGATCCCACCAGGCAGCAGGCCTGTACACATCTCCTCAGGGGTCTGCATACACTTCTGCAAGCCCACACAGTAGGTGCCAGCAGGGGTTCTCACAAGGGAATCAAGATGCCTCCCTCACAGGGAGAATCTTAAAACACCCACTAGTCTAAGGTGTAACCCAATCTCAGGAGTAAACATGCAAAAAAGTGCCTTAGATTCAGTGAGATAATTTTACTCACCAAAGAATCTAACACAGTGCTTTACAAAAGGAGACAATGAAAGACTCACAAGTCAGTTTCTACACTCTCTGAAAGGCTTGACACTCTGAGTTCCAAGTAAAGCAGTCACCTAAAGGAAGCAAACAACACTGTAACCACTGACTGGCACCTGGTCAGCCCCGCCGATGGACCCAGGGCCCTGCATTGTGCTGGGCCCAGCTCTTTTTGATCTGTGTGGGCAGTGTCCCCTACATTGCTAAGCTGAGTGTCACCACACCTCGTGCATCCTGTGTGGCCTCTCACCAGGCCACACAACCCACCACAGGGACACATCTGCCCCAGGGCCATCATCTATCAGAGGCTAATAACTAATTCCATTCCTGTACTGACCTCAGCTGACATGAAAACCAAAATTCACAGTATGGAACGTCAAGCCACGACACAACTACAGGACCCCTTTAAACGATTTTTTCTAGTACACATGAAGAATGGTTTGGTTGGAAAATGTCAAAACCAGACGACCTCCCTCTATCCCACTTTGGCCTCCCTCCACTCCCTGACAAAGGCAGGGAGGTTCTGTCTGACACTCCCCAGTGCACCAGGCTCAGGGCTCCTCCTCCGCACAGACCAAGTCCCAAGCACGAGGCCCCACCACCAGCCCACACACTTCCCAGACCCATTCTTCTCACTGGTGTACTACCTTCCACCTTAAACTCCTTGCCTGTAACTCGCACACTTACCTGACATTCACACCAGTCCTGACTGAGACCCACCTGAGGCTGCACTGTCCTCTTCCCAAGCTCCCAGCACAAACAAGCCAGACCCGGCCAGGCTCTGCTTCACCTTATTTTCAGTGCTTTGGTGCACATTCTTAGAAAACCTGAAATCCACTAAAACCCACTCCCTGGAAGCTCGCCGGCTCTCAGCAGAAATGGTTATAAGTAGAAGCTCTCTAAGATGATTTGTGGGAAGGAGGGACAGAAAGTGGAAGAAAATAAGAAAAGGCCAAACTCGGCTTGGGACTTAAACACAGTAAAGGATAAGTTCAGGACAGTGTCCCGTCTTCAAAAGCAGTAAGGACATAGGAAGTCAAGTCCCTTCCTAGTGCTGACCGTGCTGCTACTGGGATGCGACGAAGAAAACCTGCCACGCGATGAGGAGGGAGGGTCCCGAGCTGCAGGCCAGCCTGGCCACACAGTGAGCCGGTCTCAGAAACCAACCAACAGACACTGCCATTCAAAGAATCCCTAACTTGGTGCTGTGAAGGAAATGGAAGGGGAACTCTCACCACTAAGCATCTACTAGGACCAGGTAGTAAAAAAAAAGCAGTGTGGCCTTTAATGCAGTCCTCTGGACAACCCTACAAAGAAGGTCTCACCACACGCTAAGCCAGGGGTGTCGAGCCAGTGTCATGTGTGCCACAGCAGGCTGTTTTTATTGCTGACAGTTCTAAAAGGTTCGCCATCACTGTTCTGAGCTCAGTGATGTCACAGTAGTTTTCGTCACAAAAATTTCAGCTGAATCAAGTCGGGCACGTGCTACAGATCTATAACCCCAGAGTCCTGGGAGGCCAAGGCAGGACCCCATGTTTGAGCTCAGCCTGGTCAATTTAGCATCATAGTGAGAACCTGTCTCCAAATGAAAAGGGGTGTGTGTGTGTGTGTGTGTGTGTGTGTGTGTGTGTGTGTGTGTGTGTGTGTGTGTGTGTGTGTGTGTGTGTGTGTGTACAAAGCTCAGAGCTAAGGCCCTGAGTTCAATCCCCAGTACCACAAAGAAATAAAAAATAAAATTCCAAAGTGGGGGTTGGATGGGGCCGTAGTTCAGTGGGAATGTCCTGGGTTCAGTCCTTAGTACTTGGGGACATGGGCAGAATCAGAGCCAGCTACCTTTTCACAAGTCCACACCTTCAGGACAACCCTGCATGCACCTAGTCCACTGCAAGAAATGGATGCTCCAGGGCTGAAAAGGACATGGTCTTCTTTACCACACGACATGGCTGATGGCGCAGGTGCCTCATTCTAGGAAAGCCCACTGAGATCGGCTCCAAATCCACTCCATTTCAATGCCTTAGTGCAAAACTGCTCAGCTTGAATCTCAGAGGCCTGGCGTGGGGGGGGGGGACGGAGAAAAGGCCTTGCTAACAACTAGAGCAACACACATAACGATAGCAAATAAGCCAGGGGCTCGTCCTGGTGTAAGATCTTTGAGGCATCTGCTCAGCACCTTCAGAGGGAAGGAAGTACTCAGACAGACAGCTGCTGTCCAGAGAGGACCTGGACTTCTGGTCCGCACGAGAAGATCAGAACCCGAGAACAGCTGCTCACTTGGTCAAAGGCACTTGGCTCCAGACACGCTGGGGAGCCAGGGGCCCCGGGACCGACAGCCCAGAGTTCTGTGGAGTGAAAGGCACATTTGCTTAAACCTTTCCCGGGAAAGGCTACCAATTCCCTTCTGCCTTCATTTTGCTTTCATTTCAGCATTCAAAATAAGGAGACTGCCAGGACTGTCATTCTCCGAAAGGGCACAGGAAAGCAATGAAATGCATTCTCATTTGAAACTGAATGCCATTAGTTGCCTAAAAGTGAAATACAAAAGCAGGTGTGTCAGTTAAACCTGGGTGTACCTCCCTCCCCCCAAAACTTTTTAAAACATCTCTTTCAAGTCAATCAGTTGGGGACAACTGTAGAATCATATCCCTGTACTCCCGGACCATTATTTTATTCAAGCCCCTGAATTTGGATTTGGAAGGAATCTCAAAAGGGGAAAAATACTCAACTAATATTCAGACACACGTATGTACAAATAAATGTAAAAGACCCAATACCGCTCAGTGCAAAACTGCAGTGCAGGAATGGAACCCTAGAAAAGAGGGCTAAGGTCACACGATCTTCAAATATGTGGGGGAGAAGCATTTTAGCAGTTAAACTCAGAAAACAAGTGAAAATGATAACAAAAGCTGTTTTCTGCTTCTTTTCTCCCCACTCTTCCCAAACAAGGTCAAGGTTTCTAAAATGAAACTTCCCAGTCTGTTAATAGAGACAAGGACTGGAATTCAGGAATGAACTGGAGCACCTGTAACCTGCCCTGCACCGTCTCCGGCCCCAAAACACAGCAATGAACAAAAGACATAAAACGGCCCCTCACTCCAAGTTTACACAGAAGTGGCAAAAACTGTACCTACTTTGCCTTCCTGACGATTCCATCTATAAAATGAGGGAACTGGAGTAGGTGTTTTTCAGGCTGTGTTCCAAGACCTACAGGACCTCCACCTCTATTTTAGCCATATCTACATTGTCTCTTTCTGATTTCTCTATCCACAATTTCCTTTGAAAAAACAAAGTTTTAAAATATCAATTATCTTGTCAAAGAAAAATACTCGCTCTTCACAGATGACTAAGGGATTGGCTTTGGGTTCTTCTTCAACGGACTCCCTGAGTGTGCTCTCATTCTGTCTAGTGACTGATGGCACAGGCGCGGGCAAGGCCAACCTCCAGCTGAGGCTATCACTGATACTTCTGAGCAGCCAGCTAGACTGGGCTTCCCACCGCCCATTCCCTGGATCACCAAACTTGACAGGAAGGAGGGCTCCAGAGCACACAGGGCTTACAGAAGACGGGAGTGAAAGCCGCAGGGAACTGATGCAGGCTGGCAGCCGTCAGGGGCCTGCACTCCATCAGACTCTAGGACCTGAGGGGGGCCCAGAGCTCCCCGTGCCCCAACCCACCCCACCTGGAAGCCGCTGGCCAGGGACTGAAAGGTCCCACCCTCAATCACTAGGTCTCTCAGGTAAGGTCCCAACCCTGGCCAGCTCTAGGTCCCATCCTAGACCTCCTCATTAGCATACACTCAGGTGTGACTCAGGTGTAACCCAGGTGCTCATCCTGCCAAGCAAGGGTTTCATCATGCAAGGGTTTCGGAGTTCCATGACATGAACCAGGGACAAAGGCCTGCACACTGTGTAATGAAGAGGTAAGTACCTCAGTTTGTCTTCTAGGATTTTTTGGAGACAGGATCTCTCTAGGTCACGATGTAGTCCAGACTGGCCTTGAACTGGTGGCAATCCTCCTGTCTCAGCCTCCCAAGTGCTGGGATTACAGGCATGACCCTATGCATGTGTTGTCCTGTGGTATTTTTTAACTCATACTTCTAACCTATTTCTTTCTCACCATAACTGAAATTCCACAGAGATCTATTAAAAAGCAAAGTGATTTATGTAGAGTTGAAAAATAAAAAACTCAAACAACTGCCTCCTAATCTTTATAATTTTTTCTAAAATTAGCAAACAAAACACAAACAGATTTGATCTTGTTTCTCTACTTAAAACTAACCCCTTCTATACAAACAAAACAAAACCTAACCCTAGTTCTGTATTTCCAAACCCTTAGGCCATTCTGAACTCCCCCACCAGCTGCCCCAGGGGTGTCCCCACCTTAACTTTCTTGGTCACCAGTTCTCCTGGCTGCTCTGGGTGGCTTCCAGGTTCTCCACGGTCCTACACTCCTGTCTGCTGTAACTTTTTCCTGCCACAGCCCTTCTCCTCACCCAGATCTGTCAAAGCCCTCCAAGACAGGCACAACCAATAGAATGCTACCAAAATGCAAGTCAAGGAGGAAGGAGTAACCGGTCTTCTCTCTACCCTAACTTGGAGGATTTAACTGGTAGGCAGGCAACAAATGTCAAAATGATAGCAACTTTACGTGAAAGAAGTCATTATAAACGGCAAAAAGCAAGCATTTTCTCCATTTGGCAACAAAATATATTGATGTGTTCTTCCAAATTTAACATCCGATTTGGCTAAGCAAGTATCTTGGCATCTTTGAGTGTTCATGAAATTTATACGGCTAACGAATATTTGCCACTTGAAAACTGTCCATTCTGATGAAAACACATATTCAACAAATCAAGGGAAAACAATCCTTGAATCCCTCCTAAGGCACGGGTTTACAGCGTTCTAATGCACGGGGCCTGCTCCAAAAACCACTGCTCTACTTGCTTCACACAAAGCTGTGTTCAAAACAAAACAAAACTCTATCAAGGAACAGGATACCACAGGAACAGCGTCTCAGAAACAGAATTTTTACATCTATTCAGATCACTAACAACACTGATTGCATTCAAATCCCTTTACAGTAAAGACTTTTGGAGGTAAAGCATGTAATACCTATGCATGTGGCTGCAACAGTGGATAGAAGTCAAGGTGTCACTTCGGATTATGAAAAATTTCAACCCCTGGTTCTCAGCAGTGACTACAGCCTTTATGTTTGAAAAGCCATCCGCTGAGGGACTCAAGACGTTGCTGACCAAGTAATTTTCATTAGCGAATTGGGTAAATAGGTCAATCATTTGAGGAGTAGTATAATGTATCTTTGTTCTCCAACGAGCTAAGACAGACCTATTCCTCTAAATCCAGCAATTACTTTGCACGGTTCTCCCACATCCTATCAAGTCTGCCGAGTTCTCCCGCCCCAGCCCTATCCACAACACTCCAAAGCTCAAGATTAGGAAACAGAAGTCTCGGCGGCATCGTTTTCCAGCTGAAACCGCTGCATTCTCAAAGCCCACGACCTTAGAGGAAAGCAGCTCCCGTGCAGCGCTGGCCGCTGCCTTGAGGAGGCCTCGCCTGCAGCCCGGGCCGACCGGCTCCGAACTTTCTTCGACGTCCGAGAGTGGGAGCCAGGGAAAAACAAAGCGATCGAACCCCGCCG
>NW_022900937.1:2885639-2949595 GCF_012274545.1 Fukomys damarensis
CCCCTCCCGTCCTGGCCCGCCCTTAGTCCCGCCCCTCTCGCGCTGGAGCTGCCCAGCGCCCCCTGTCGGCGGAGATCGCGGGGACCCAGGGACGCACCCCGCGGTCCTCAAAACCCTGGCTTTGGTTTTTCCACTGTTTACGCTTGAATTTTTTTTCTCTTAGTTGCAAAGGAAATGCGGCCGTCAAGGTCCATGTCTGCTGGTAGGGGGTGATTCCTCCTTAAAGATAAGAGGAAGGATTTCTCCATGATAAATACAAGACTCACTGAAAATTGCACTAGCCAAAGCCGGGAGTGGTGGTGCACACCTGTAACCCCAGCACTCCCAGAGGCTGGGGAAGGAGGACCACAGGTTTGAGACCGGCTTTCACTGGGAAACAGCGATTTACTGAGAGCCTCTCTCTGATTTCTTTAAAAAGGCAACAGGGTGGGGGATGTAGCTCAATGCAAAGGCCCTGGGTTCAAACCCAGCACCAAAAAAAGTGACTTAATCTTCCTAGGAAGAGGGAGACAAACTTCATCTTGCACATTTGCCAAGTGTTGGTCATCTTGGTGCTCAGAGAGGCTGTGGCAGCCAGAGTCGGCTTGCTTTGTCTCCAGGGACAAATCCTCCTGTGGCCTTGGTCTGCTGCAGGCTGAGAAGCCTGGTGCCCAGTCCTGCTACCCGGAACCCTGAGCAGGCCACCACCCCTGCAATGACACGAGACAGTTCAACTCTTCAGCCAGAGTGAGATCTTGCAGGAGTATTCGGGAGTCATGATCAGGCTAATTGGAAGTACAGTGGACCCTTGACTTACGAACTTCATCAATTCCGGAGGGCTGGTTGTAACTCACATTGGTTGTAAGTCAATACAGCTGAGATCTGGATGTTTATCTGGGTACTCGCCATAGAGAACAAGAGGCAGACGACTCTTCCATCAACCTAATAAACCCAAGGTGTTCGTATGACGGGCCTGTTGTAACTTGAGGATCGACTGTACTGTACTGCAAAGCGTGAAGTATGTGGGTCGGTCCTAGGATAAATCATGAATTCAAGGTGCTGGGTAGTTTAATGCACCGAACTTCAGATAGAGATTTAGCGCCTGGATTTACACTTCTGCGCCAGACAGACACAGTCCAGAGCGCTTCCGCTCCTCCGCCCCACTAGGAGACCGAACAGGGGCCACAGCCGGCCCTGGAGGCCTCAGGTCACCAGGCCTTGACTTTCCGCGTCCACCATATTTAAATGAAGAATGGAAGAGAGCACTTCTGTTTTATGGATTCCATTACTTTCTTATGTTGGGCGTTTATTTTTTGCATTTCTTTCTTATGCTGGGCCTTCATGGCTTCTATCACGGTCCTGAGGAGAGCACTTCTGACCAGCCCCTGGTGCAGGGTTTGGGAACTGCGCATGTGCCGTGGGTATTTGTGATTGACAAGCCACTCCCACTGGCCCGTTTAGTTTGCCCTGCCCTAATCTCCCATCTCAAATTGAATAGTCGTGGACTGTGTGTGTGTGTTTCATCTAGTTCTCACAATTAGCCGATGGGGTATTCTTCTTTCCTCATTTGGCTGATCAGTAAATTAAAGCTTATGGAGTTCAAACAATCTTAGTAAAAATCATGACCTGTCATGTGCAGAGGTTCGTCTCATCTCAATACTTTTGTTCCCTTCACCACAGCCCACACTCGGTTAATATGCTAGCTGGGATATCCTATTGTGTGTCAAAGCATTTCTTGTTTTCCACGTGTGGGATGTGTGCCAGTGTTCTTTGGAATGGTGGATGGCAACGTGCTTAAAGTCCAAATTCTCCAGCTGCAGAGTCAGGAGGTCCTGAGACAGGGCCCCAGATCCAGCTCTCCGAGTGACTCTGATGACACACAGTAACACTGGGAGGGTCACCTCTTCTGACCCTCCTCTTTCGAGGAGCAAAGTTAAATTGAGTTGGCTCATTCGTCTCTATTTTGTGTGTTTTTAAGACAGTCTTGTAGATCAGAACTCATGGTGATCCTCCTGCCTTGGCCTCCTGAGTGCTGGGATTACAGGTGTGTGCGGACACTCCTGGCTATTCATCCTCACTTTGAGAATTGATGGCCCTTTGCATCAGGACATTTCTCCAAACTCCTGCAAACCCTTAACTGTGTTATTGTGGACATTTGTGATGACAGCTGCACGCATGTCAAACCTGATTGTTCTTTTATCATCCTAAATGTTTGCTAAGTAAGGCTAATGCAGATGCTATGGAAAAGCTGTGTTCAGCAGGAGAAAATGGAAATTAACCCCAGCCACACACGCAGAAGAGAATTTTTTGTTTAGTTTGCTTTGGTTTTTTGGAGACAGGGCCTCACTATGTAATCAGGGCAGGACTCAAACTCAAGGCAGTCCTCCTGCTTCAGCCTCCTGAGTGGTAGGATCACAGGTGTGAGCCAACACACTCAGCCAGAGGGAACTTTTTTTCTTGGTACTTTAGGACCTTTTGCTTTCGAGGCAGGCGCGGTGCCAATGAGCTAAATCCCCAGCCTATACCAATATTTGTGAGGCCCATTAGGACTTGTTTTCTGTAGCAGTGCACCTTAGACAACTCCTAAGCGTGAGAGTTCAGTTCTTTCTCTACCATAGCGTCACTTTTTGTATTCCTACACCAGGTTTTGTTGTTGTTGTTGTGTTTTGTTTTAATTCTCTACATTGTTTTCAAGGTTCTAAGGACCTCTGATATACTAGGCAAGCACTCTTCTCTCACAACCATCTTTAAAAAATTTTTTTAATGAGACAGGGGCTTGCTAAATTGACCAGGTTGAGCAGGACTTTGTACTCCTCCTGCCTCAGCCTCCCAAGTACTGGGATTACAGGCTTATACCACTGTGACTGGCTCATTCTCTACTTTTAAAATCACATTTGACCTTTGTAGGATGTCCTTCTTTTTAGCGGTATTTTCTATTAGGTGTCTGTCCCTCAGTATAGAGAAATGATTTTTTTCTTTCTTCTCCTTTATTTGATCTATTTAACCATCTATTGCATTTTTAGTAGGTCAGATATTAGAGGTATAAAGATGATCAAGATATAATCTGTCCCCGGGGTATGCAGAGTCTCTCACATATATTCCTACTGACTTCTCTGCAGATTTCTTGACTTTTTTGCCCCTCTAAACTTTCTGCATTAGTTTTTCTTCTGTCCCTTGCTGACTGTTTTCTACTTCTCATTTCAACATCCCAATCTGAGTTCTACAATTCAGTGGGAGGAATAAGCAGTTTCACTGACCTTTATATTATTTGGTCATTTATGTCGATGTCACAGACCTGTCGTGTAAGTCTCAGTGGTCTAAATCACAGTCCATGTTCTAAAAGCAAAAGTGAATGAAATTTTGAGGCAAGCAATCACGGCATAGCCACACTGCACAGAAGTGCATGACCTTGCTAGAAGTTCTCTCTGGCTCTCACATTCGGTTGGTATTTTTCACAGGCTGTCATTTCTATAGCCAGCCCAGGGCATAATAACAACAACTCACAGGTGGGGGAAGGGTGGGCCATTCCTACAGGCATCTTGAGAGTGGCAAGTGCTATCAGTTGCAAGAAAATTAGAAAGACAGAAGAATTAAAACTGCACAGCACTCTGTGGCTGGCGATCGGTTAAACCCAAGAGCCCTGTATATCCACTGGGAACTGGAGAAGCATCACCCTGAGACTCTGTGAGCTGCTGTTCCCGCACGATGTGAAGGATCGAGCACATACCACACACCTGCATGGCTCAGCACATACCTGAAACTCGGGACCAAAGCAGGTATGCAGAGCCCTGGCCCACGAGCCGCAAGAAGGATTAAATCATATGCTGCACTGCTGCAGAAGACACACAGACCCCTTTTAGAACCTCAGCAAGTTTTACATTTGTATGCGGTCATGGCTGTGTCTGGATGTCCCCGGAAGCCTCATGTGGTCAGAGGTAGGGCTTTTCAGAGGTGGCTGGATCCTGAGTGTGCGATGCTGGAATTAAGGGCATGTGAGGACTAAGTCCACTGATTGGTTTGGCACCGCCCTAATCCCAGTAGCCTGGATACAATTGAAAAGGGGCAGAAACATGCTGTTAAAGTTCCTTGCTTGCTCTCGGTGTCTTCTGCCTGCCAGGAACTGCTTCTCCTGTCCCGTGTGCCACCTGCTTTGGAGCCAGCAGACTATGGACTGAAACCTCTACAAACTTTGAGCTAAGTAAGCCTCTCCTTCTTCCCCTTTGGAGGTCAGGTATTTTGTCTCAGCAATGAGAAAAAGTAACTAAGACAGATGGCTTAACCTCTCAAGTTCTTTTGTTCCACAATTCCAATAGCTACTCTTTGATCACAGGTACATTTCCACCAAACAAAGATGAGAGGTGGTTTGAGGGTCTAGACCCACACTTCCTCTTCTTTTCGCTAATGCAAGGGATAAAGTGGCGCCTCTCAAAGTTTAATGTAATATGAATGTCAGTCACCTGAGGATCTCATTAATATGCAGGTTTCTGGTGGTGAGGCTCAGAATCCCCATACTTGGGAGGCGGAGGCAGGAGGCTCCTGAGTTGAAAGGCCACCCTGGGCTAGTGAGACTTCATAGGGAGATCTGTCTTAAAAGGAGTGCGAATCAGGTTCCAGTTGGGCAGTTTGGGTGGCCTGAGATGTTGCCTTTGTAACAGGAGCAGCGCTAAAGATGGTGCTGGTGTCCGTGGTCTGCACTGCGGAGAAAAAGCCTGCCAGCCCAGGGAGGCAGCAGCAAGGTTCCCAGCGTCTTTCCCTTTACGTATGCAGGTAAGCCCTGGAGGGAGCTTCCCCTCCTTGACTGCAGTTCCCTAGCTTTCCTGAGGCCTTCAGGAAACCTGAGCCACTCTGGGGTCCATGGTGGCCTGGTGTCCACTCTGATCTTTCCCCACCTGCTCTGCAGCGCTTCCAGTTTCCAGTTTCTTCTCTTACCGTTTGTTGTAGAAAATGGCGAATTAGTCTGCTTAGGCAGCCGAAACAAAATACCATGGATCGGGCAGATTAAGCAACAGAAATGTATCTTGCTGGGATTCCGGAGGCTGGAAGTCGAGGTAGCAGGCTGGGCTCTGGTTAGGGCCCTTCCTGGCTGAGGATGACTCCCGAGCTCTCGAGCGTCACCTGCTGGAAGCAGATGGGTTATTACACTGCTGCTCCAGAAAACCGATGTTTATCTTTGTCTATAAAACAATGTAAGTTAATGAAAAGATTTTAAGAAAGGGTAGAGTTATATCACAAAGGATTTGGATAACCATTTTTTAACTCGTTAAAGGGATGAACTTTAACTGTGTGAAAACATGTGAAACAGTTTTTTTCTAAAGCCAGATTTTAAAAAAATGTTGAACATACTAATTCAATTGGAGAGGACTTTATACTTCTAGAAAGAACACTGATAAACTAAAGCACGACCGCGCTGGCAAATTGTTCAAAAGCTCGTGATACACCATGTGGAATAACGAATTGAAAACGGAGTGGAGACTTACACCTAAGATGCAAAACTGTAAAGCACCGTTTAGAAGAGTACACCGGGGTGCAGGTCTGGGTGAAGATGTCTTGGATCTGACTCCAGAAGCATTGACAACAAATCAAAGTTAAACAAGTGAGATCTCGCCTAACTGAGAAGCTCTACACACAAAGGATTGGACAACGTGTTTGCCAACCAGGTACCTGATAAGGAGGTAATATCTAAAATATACAAGGAACTCAAAGAGTTCAGTGATAAGAAAACAAATAACCTAGTCAACAAACAGGTTAAGGACTTACCCAGACAATTCTCAAAAGAAGACACCACTGCCCAGAGGATAGTTGAAGAAATGGACATCGCCACTGAGCCAAGGAGATACAGATGGAAACCGTGGGCTAGCACCGCACACCTGTCAGAGGCTACAGGGAACGGACAGGCGGGGAAGCAAGGGTTGGCAGGGACAGAGAGCAAGAGGAGCCCTGGGTACCGTTGGTGAGAATGCAGATGAACCTGGCCATTATGGAAAACAGCACAGGGGTTCCTCAGAAAATGAAGAAAGAGGACTACCAGCATCCAGCCATCCCACTGCTGTGCCTACCCGAAGGAGTCAGTGGGCTGAAAAGCTACCTGCGTCACTCCTGACAGCCAAAAACTGGCAGCAACCTACGTGTCCACCATCCAATGAAGGGCTGAAGAAAACGTGTGTGCGGGTGGATTACTATGCAGCCCTTATAAAGAGGCACACAGCTGTCATTTGTGATGACATGAATGACCCTGGGGGACATTACATTAAGTAAAATAATCCCAGCACAGAAAGACAAATATCCCATGATCTCATTAATATGTGAAATCTAAAAAAGTCAGTGTAGTGGAAGAAAAAGTTACAAGGAAGGTTTCCAGTGGCTGGGGAAGGTAGGAAGAGGGGAAAGAAAGATTCAGTCAAAAGGTACAAAGTTCCATTTAGATAGGAGAGAGAAACCTTAGAGGTCTTCTGCACAGAAAGGTGACTGTAATAACCACAGTGCATTGGACATCTCAAAACTGCTCAGAGTAGATTTTAAATGTCTTCACTGCAAGAGGAAAATAAGGGTGGGAAGTGAGGCCACATTCATGAGTTCAGTTTCATCATCCTGCAGTGTAAACATACCCCCAAACCTCACAGTGGACCCTATTAATGTGTTCGTTGTTATTGGCTAATTAAAAATGAAATGGAAAAAATAAGCTTGTGATAAAGGGACCATTAAGGAACTGGGGGATTTTGATCAGCAAAGACAAAACCATAAGAAGATGATCAATGTCTTAAAATACGAGAAAGTTGCCCACTGAAGAACAAAGCCATCACTTCGCGTAGTAGTAGAGCAAAGACAGGAATCGGAACCCGGTATTTGGGTTGTGTTCAGGCACGAATGGCCACACTCGTGCTGGGTCCCTGGGGAAGATGAGCCCCACGGGGCCGGAAGTGTTGCCTTGTGCTTTCTCGCCTCTCTCCCAACTCCAGGCTCGGTACATAATCTGCAATTCGATTTCACATTTAAGTTTCCCTAAGTTTGAGAGTTTTGTTGTTGTTGTTGTAATTGTTTTTTGTTTATTTGTTTTGAGACAGAGTCTTGCTATACAGCCCAGGCTAGCCTTGAACTCACTATGTGCCCAAGCTGGCCTCAATTCATGGCAGTGTCCTGCCTCAGCCTCCCAAGTGCTGCGATTATAAGCATGCACTACCACAGACAGCTTTCATTTGATATGTCAACAATTACAGAATCTTTTATAACAACACAGTTTGTTTACCTTTGGTACAATTTCTTTGGTTAATGAATTCTTCCTATATTGTTTCAGTATGTACTTAGAAGAAGTAAAATATTACAGCATTTCATGTCTTAAAAACACTTTTATAGAAAGAGATTTTGACAAGGCTGGGCAGATTTTGGTCTTACTTTCATCAATGTGGATCATTGTTCATCCTTGTTGGACCAACACGGACCTCAGTAAGGCGTTCTCTGCACAGTGTGTATGAGTTTGCTTGAGAGATCTCTTTCGAGTACCTGCTGTCCCACAGCGTCGAGGGCCATGTCCTTCTCCCTCTATGGACCTTTGTTGGACTCTCACAAAGGCGGCCATCAGTGTTCCATTTGGTCATGAGGTGTCTGCCTGGAACGTAAGTTGTCTGCATAGAATTATGTACCTCTTCAATAACAGATTTTTTATTTATTATTACATTTTATTTTATTTTTGGTTTTTTGAGACATGGCCTCACTATGTAGTTCAGACTGGATTTGAATTCACTATGTAGCCCAGGGTGACCTCAAACTCACAGAGATCTTCCTGCCTTAGACCCCCAAGTTCTAGGATGATAGGTGTGCATCACTATACCCAGCTTTAATAATAAATTTTTTAGTGAAGAAGATAAGATTCTTGTATTTTAATCTTTTTCTGATTCAAACACTTTTAAGTGATGTCCTCAATGGCTTTAAAAGCATAGCTAAATTTAATTCCTTTATAATCCTGAAGGTTCCTTCCTTTCTCTCTATCTTATTTAAAGACTGAGATTGATTTTCTCTATTTTGCTGGTTCATAATCTTTTTCAAAAAGATTTTCCTTGTGACGACTTTAGTCTTTGCTAGTAAAAAGTAGAAATCAAGTAGATTTCTGTACACAATTGCTATTTTATTTATTATTGTTTTTTACACAGTTGCTATTTTAGACCAAAACTAACCCTCACCACATTCTAGTGAACGCATATAGGGTTATGGGGCTTTAACTGCATGAAATTTGGAATGGAGAGAGGTGTTTTCTTCCAAACATAGTCACCGTTTCTTTGAAGCCATCTGTTTCCGACAGGGAGAAATCAGCACTATCAAATACCTCAAGAAAAATATTTCTCTCAGAGGAGAAGTCAGTATTGCATAGTTATTTCATCTATTACAGATGCATTCTGAGACAAGTGGTTGTAAAATTATATTCCCATTTCTTTATGCTCTAAAAACAGCTACATATTCCTAAAAGGAGGCGACATAAATGAGTAAGCCCTTATAGTGGACCAAATACGCCAAGACATTTACAGTGTGTGTGTGTGTACGTGTGTGTGTACATGTGTGTGTGTGCGTGTGTGTGTACGTGTGTGTGTACGTGTGTGTACGTGTGTGTGTACGTGTGTGTGTACGTGTGTGGGGGAGACTGAGAGGGACCTGGAGGTGCTCTACCACTGAGCCACACCCTCAGTCTTTCATGTTTTTTATTTTTTATTTTGAGTCAGGACCTCACAAAGTTGCCCAGGCTCAAACTGTGATCCTCCTACCTCAGCCTCCTTCAGTACTGGGATTACAGGCACGTGCTGCCACACCCAGCTTGTGTATGTATTTTTTGTTTTTTGGGGTACTGGGGATTGAACTCAGGAACTTCTGCTCTCAAGGCAGGCGGCAGCAACCAGTAAGCTAAATCCCAGGTCTTGTATGCATATTTTGAGTCAAGATGTTCATTGCTATTATGGTTACTTTACAAAGTTGCCTTTCGAAATTGACACGTGCCAGCTGTGCCTCTCTGTGGAGTCCAGTGTGGTCATCTGAATCTGTAGACTATGTGTCCTGATGAGACCTGGAGAAGGTTGTGTAAACAGCAGTTTCTCCCGTGAGATCCCTTCTGTTAATATGGCAAAGCAGAGAGCACTATTCCCCAGGAACTGCTCAGGAGAAAACGTCTCAAAAAAAAAAATTCCGGAGGCGAAATCTGTGCTTGGGGTTGCCATGGAGAGAGAACCAGGTGACCTCCTGCTGTCCCCATGTGGTGGGGGAGACAGAACAGCAGGGGCTGGAGGAGGTGGAGGGAGGATTTCAGCAGCTGTCAGGAGCAGGGGACTTTGGAGAGATGGGAGATGCCGCAGAGCTGGGTTAAGCTGACACCTTTCAGTAAACTCACAATAGAGATCTGCTATTTATTAAGATTTTTCTCACAGCCCCTTTGAACGAGATTGCACAGACTGATGTCACATGCAGCCTCCACTGCAGACAGCACACGCTTAATTCAAAAGCATCTCGTGGCCTGATGTCGTGGGTGTTCTCTTGTCACTGGGACAAAGTATCTGACACCAACGACTTCAAGGAGGAGAGGTTTGTTGTGGCTCACAGTTTTGTCCATTGACAGCTGGCTCCAGGCAGGATAGGAGGGCAGAGGGGCCCGGGGCCCGAAAGGGCGCAACCCACAGTGGCCAGGAAATGGAGAGGGGTAGGCAAGGAAGCAGGGACGAGACCGCACCTTCCCAACCCTCACTCCCAGTGACCCGGCCCTTCTCACCGTGACGCCTCTGAACATGAAGTTTGTGGGGGAAATTTTCTGTCTAAACCATAACATTCCACCCTTGGCCTCCAGAAGCCTCATGACCATCTCAACGTGCAGAATGCATTGACTCCATCTCTAAGAATCACTGAAGTTAACAGTTCCTGATTATTGAAAAGTCCAAGTCCAGAGTCTCCTCTGAGACGCAAGATAAACCCGTAGCCTTGAGCTCCTGCAAAAATCAAAAAGAAAGCTAAACACTGCCAACACACAGTGGCACAGGGTAAACATTCCCATTCCAAAAGGTGTAAGTGGGGAATAGAATGGGACCAAAGGAAGGCCACAGCCTGCAAGGAAAACTCTAAAACCTATAGCACTTCTGAGCCTATAAAGGGTGGGGCTGTGTGATTTCTAAGGTGCCTTCAGACCATTTTTCCCATTATCTGCATGCACAGTACTTGGCTTCCTTTGACTGAATCTTTCCAGCAGCCAAGCTCTCTGTGGCTCCAACTTTACAGCATCTTCCTTTCTGATGAAACTGCAAAGTCTTCCTATCTGCTTATTGCTCCTGATTTTCATGTAGTTCTGGGTAAAAGTAGCTAGCAGTACTCACTGCAAAGCCTGAACATTGGGAGACTTTGAGATTTCCTATGCCAGATTATTTAGTCCACTGTCCTTAATCTCAGTCTCCCAAAAAGTGTCAGTTCATAGGCAACATGAAGACACGTGTGACCCCAAGTCCTGCTGCCAGTGGAGCCCTTGCCTCCCACTGAAACCTCCTGAGTGTGGCTTTCTTGTGGCATTCCCTCAGCATTCTGTTCTGAGCTCCAGCCAGAGCCCCCCACCACGCTCAGCTCACAGCATTCCAGGGTGGCTCTAGACAGTATCTCCAAGCCTTTCCGAGCACCTCCTGCGAGACAGTTCCAAAGCCTTTCAAACCACATGGTCAGGTACGGTCAGCAACGGCCCCTCTCTGGTATCAAAGTCTGTCTCAGTCACTTCTCTCTCCACACTGCTAAAATCCCCGTAACTTAGAGGAAGAGAGATTGATTCTGCCTCAGTCAGTCCGTGGTCAGCCGGCTCCAAAGCAAGAACAGGTGGGCAGAGGGGGTCTGGAGGAGGGAAAGATGCTCAACCCGGAGCAGCCAGGAGTGGGCCGGCGGGGACGCCAAGGGTGAGACTTTGCCATTTCCAGTGTTGCCCCAAGCGGCTTGTCTCTTCTGAGGCCCCACCACCAAACATGAGGGCACGGGGGCCACTCTTCTGAAAGCACGTTTATTATTCCATGTTTGCGGTGCGTAATGTTTATATCCCCGTGTGGAGTCGGCCCATGGACATAATACATCTGATTCCCTTTTTCATCCCCTTTTCCTCCCCCGTCTCTGGATCCCCTTCCCATTTGAGGAAGATCCACCTCCTCGCTTTCTATCATCTATTTTTATTTTGTTCTTTAGTTTTGCCCTGGGTTCTTATACAAGAGAAACCATGTGCTATTTAAGCTTGTGCCTCTGACACAACATTACCGAACATTATGTTCACAGTGCACCTATTTTCTTACAAATGACTCAAATGTATCCTTCTTTATGGCAGAGTAGTATTCCATTGCATTTAAACACCACATTTTCTTCATCCGTTCATCTTTTGATGGATGTACAGGACATTGCCTTCCACGATCTAGCTCTTAGGAGTTGTGCTGCTTTAAACCTCACTGTGCATGGATCACCGTAAAATGATGTCTTTAACCCTTTCAGGAAGATACGTAGAAGAATAGCTGGGTGGAATGGAATTTCTAGGATTTTTTTGGTTTTGTTTTGAGACAGAGTCTTGCTGTGTAGCCCGGCTAGTCTTGAACTCATGGTGATCTTTCTGCCTCAGCCTCTTGAGTGCTGGAATTGCTGGTGGGCATTACCACACCAGCCTCGTTTTTTTGGGTTTTTTCTTAGGAATCTCCGCACTGATTTCCGCAGTGGCTATACTAGTTTACACTCCCTGCAACAGTGGAGAAGGGCTCCTCTTTCACCCACAGCCTCTTCAGCATTCATTTGATTTCTTGACGGTGGCCATTCTTTCTGGGGTAAGAGGGAAGCTCGGGGTTGCTTTAACTTGCGTTTCTCCAGTGGCTGACACCTGACCACTCATCTCCTGGATTGAAGTAGCTTTTGACATCCAAGGTGTGATTCAAATATATGGTAAAAGTTTAAGTAAAATAGTTATTACAGTGAAGGTCCTATTGCCACTCCTCCTCCTCCGAATACTCAAAATACTCCCCTCTGCCTTGAGTGTGTTTATCCCATGGACTTGGCAATGTGTCTTTTACTGTAGTAAGGTTTTAAAAAGTAAATATTCACCGTACTTCTGACTGCTCTGCGCAGGCAAGAGGAGGACCAGCTTTCTGAGGCTAGGTGTTGCACCTCAGTTTCCCCAGCACTGCAAGCCACACTTTTTTCTGTAGGTAGGGCAGGGAAGAGGTCCTGGTGTCTCTTAGTTGCCCTGTTAACTGAGGTTTGGAAAATACGTGCCTTGGCCACACTCTGGGCTTAGTTAATTGTTTTTCCCTGTGGTTTTAAATTATAATCAGCCGATCAGATACAAGCATTGAAAGGCACAGCCAATGCATATATGAGTTTTTGCTTTTTTTGGTTTGTTTGTTTGTTTTGAGACAGGGTCTCACTATGTAGTTGAATGACCTGGAATTCACTACGTAGCCCAGGCTGGTCTCGAACTCACAGTGATCCTCCTGCCTCAGCCTCCCAAGTGCTGGGATTACAGGAGTGCGCCACCACGCCTGGCTGCATATATGAGTTTTTATAGACACAAAACAAAGATATTTTGACAGATAATTCTCACAGATCGCCATACAAAATTGTCATAGCTTTGTTACATGATGATTAGGTAGGTACAAATGGTCACAACTGTACATGAATCTGCACATGAACTGTAATTATGATCATGCATCTACTTTCAAAATAAGGTAAAAGTTTGAGGTAAAAAAATAATTATTCTCAACTTTTAGAGCACTTACTATTTCCCAAGCCAGGCATGGAGGTGCATGCCTATGCCTGTAATTCCAGCACTCTGGGAGGCTGAGGCAGGAGAATCACATTGAGGAGGTCCACTTAATGAGGCAGAGAGAGGCAGAGGTGGGGGGAAGGAGGGGAGAGAGAGAGGGAGGGAGAGAGAGGTGCTAGGGATGTAGCTCAGTGCAAAGGCCCCATGCTCAATAATTTCTTGAGTGGGATGGGAAATTGGAAGCCACACAGGAAGAAAGGAGGGCGGCCTGAAACATCCCAGGGCCAGCTCCCAACAGCCGGGACTCTGTGAGAAGGGTTTTCTCCGGGTCCCTTAGCTGAGTGTGAACAATATGTAAGAGATTTCAACCACCTCAGTCCTTCCCCTGGCCAGGCAGCTTCCATGAATAGATATCAGGAACTTGAAAGGAAGAAAGAAAGAAAAACGAGAGAGAGAGAGAGAGAGAGAGAAAAGGAAGAAAAAGAAACCCTTAGCAAATTTTACTAAGGCCATGACGGTCCATGCAATTCTGTATTATTAAAAAAAAGCTGGAAAAGATAAATCGTTAGGTTACTAAAATTACTTTGACACTAACATATCTTAAAATAATTTAAAAAGGGCTTTTACAAATTGAATTTTAAGAATGGGCTTATACAAGTGAAACGGCCTTGCAAGTGCAAGGACCCGTGTTTGATCCCCGGTACAAAAAAAAGAAAAAAGTGCGATTCCGAGGCTCCAAACGCAGCCTTCCCTGCAGCACCTTAGTTCTGGAAGCAGCTGGGGAAGCCTCCCCCTTTCCGCTTCCGGTCTCCTGCGCGCTAACTTGCGGTGGGCTTCTGTCGCCACCTGGTGGCCAGTGCGCGGATGTGCTGATTTGCACTGAGGGCCACACTGTCGATCGGGCATTTCTGCCACAGACCTGGGAGGAAACGCGTGGAGCGCAAATCTGACAAACGGACGAAATTGGTTTATTTGTGGGTCAGTTTCAGGCGGTGGACTACAGACTAGGACTCCACAGATGGAACAAAAATAATTACTCTTTTGCTCTGCTGGAAACCCTCACCTCCCTCTCCACAGCACACTTTATAAAAACCCTCAGCAGGGAGCTTAACGAAGCTGTGCCTCAGTTTCACTTGAGAGGATACAGGGTCTCTGTTCACGTCCGGTTCTGTTTATTTCTATAACTCCTTTGTCTGCAGTGATCATTTCAGCATTTAACAGTCTACTCCTTAGCGCGCCATGGTGATGCACGGCCTGTTGTCCTAGCCCTCCAAGAGGCTGAGGCAGGAGGATCACAAGTCCAAGCCCAGTCTGGGCAACCTGGAGGAGGGGGAGAATCTACTTCTTTCTGATACGATCAGCCCCTTTCTTTTTATTTTAAAATGCAGATAACTTTATATGTGTTGTAACCCTATGGTGTTGGTGTGGGATGTGTTGTTAATAAGTGCGTGGAGAAGAAACAATGGGTTGTGCTGGTCACGAAGTCATTCTGGAACTGATTGCACCTGGCAGTCAGGGTGGGTCACGGATTCACTTCCGGTCAAGGAGTTACAAATAAAGATCTAAAAATTCCCTGTGATCCTAGGCAGGAAGTTAATATCTAACACTAAGGCAACAGAGTAGCTGTCATGACATTTTGCAATTTGTTTTGGTTTAATTTCCTCAAAGGGCACTTTAAATAAAGGCGAACAAATGTGTATATCCGCCCACATAAGCAGACTCAGCCTCCTGAACACGGGCGGCCTTTCGAAGCAGTCTGTGGTCCTGCACTCAGAGCTCCATAGGAATCACAAGCACTGGTGCAGTCCCAGTCCCCAGGACCTTCAACTGCTGGGCTGAGGAAGACAGTGCTTGGCCAGACTTTAGACAGGCTTCTCACCTTCTGACCTGTCCATCTGTGCAACTCTTTGGAAAATTGAGTTTTGGCAGAGAGGGTTGCCTAGTTGTTCTGGCAGGAATCTCCCACTCTCAGATCTGATTGTGCTTCAGCTGATAAAACTGTCTTCCACCGCCCAGGTTTGGACATCTGGTCCACCTGGCCTGTCTTCAGCAAGAATCCTGCTAGGCTGCTTTAGCCAGAGTCCCGAATATCTGGCTTCCCTCTTGGTGTCTTCCCATCCACTCGTGCCCACTAGGCTAATTCCCACTTGTGATGCCCCCTGGGAGTTCAGCCAGCCCCTCTTAGGCTCTCAAGACCTAACTCAACAGTCCCGAGTAAAGCCTCTCTTCCTGTGCATTAACAAATGCCACTGGATCATTCTTCTTTTAACAGTGGCCACAAACAATCAATTACTTCTAAGCAACAGGCATCTGAAACAAACAGCACTTCTCAGACGAAGAAGTACAGTTAATAAACACATGAAAAAAAGTTCACCATCTCTGACCATCAGAGAAATGCAGATTAAAACAACACTGAGAGGGCCGGGGGTGTAACTCAGTGGTTCTGCCCCTTGCCTTGCAAGCACAAGGTCCAGAGTTTGATTCCCCTGCCACCACCAAAACAAAACAAAATACTAAGAGTCCATCTCAGTCCAAAGAATGGCCGTCAGCAAAAGATCAACCAACAGCAAATGTGGACTGCTGGAGGGAATCTTTTTTTTTTCAGATTTAATTGAGTTTATTGGTACATTTTAGGGATACAGTACAGTTGCATTCATTGTTGGGATCTTGTACCTCTTCATGACAGGTCTTGGTTCTCATTTTTTCCCCTTGTCCCTGCCCTCCCTTCACCCCCTCCTCCCCTCCCCATTTGCAAACACTTTATTTCCATCTTTTCATTATCTCACATTTTTTTCTTTTCCCTCATTACCCTTCCCCTACCCATCCCACCTTCCCTACACCTTTAGCCCCTTTCTTCCCATTTCACAATGTCAGTAATCTTATTAGGATCTTATGTATTATTACAGTTTTTTCACACCAGAGAAACTATTCGGTATTTATACATGTGTGACTAATTTATTTAACTTAGGAGTATATCCTCAATATGTATCCATTTTCCTGTGAATGAATCTATTTTCTCATTCTTTATGGCTGAGTAATATTCCATTTTATAGAAAAACCACATCTTTATCCAGTTTCCAACTGTTGGGCAAATGGGCTGTTTCCAAGTTTTAGCTATTACAAACTGTGCCGCTATAAACATAGGTGTGCATATATCTCTGTGATATGATTCTTTTAATTCTTTTGGAAAGATATCCAGCAGAGGGATGGCTGGATCAAATGGAACCTCCAGTCCAAGCACTTTGAGATATCTCCATATTGATTTCCATAGTGGTTGCACCAGTCTGCACTCCCAACAATGGAGAAGGGTTCCTTTCTCCCCACAACCCTGCCAACATTTGTTATTGTGTGATTTCTTGATAGCAGCCATTCTTTGTGGGGTGAGGTGAAATCTCAGTGTTGTTTTCATCTGTATCTCTTGAATGACCAGTGATATGGAGCATTTTTTCATATATTTACTTGCTGCTTTTACTTCTTTGTCTGAGAAATGTCTGTTCATTTCAGATGCCCATTTTTGAATCGGTTCTTTATATTTTGGGGGGGGCTGGTTGTTTTGAGTTCTTTATATATTCTAGATAATAGTCCTTTGTCTGAGGAGCAGCTGGTAAAATTTTTTTACCGCATTGTAGATTGTCTCTTAGTTCTGCTGATGGTTTCTTTTGCAGTGCAGCAGCTTTTTAAAAAGATGAGATCCCAGTTGTTGATTCTTTCTGCTAGTTCCCATGCTACAGAGGATTTGTTCATAAAGTCTTTTCCTATGCCAATGTCTTCCAGAGTTCTGCCTAACTTACCTTCCAGCAAGTTTAGTGTTTCTGTTTTAATATTTAGATCTTTAATCTACTTGGATTTTAATTTAGTTCGTGGTGAAAGATAAGGGTCCAGTTTTAATCTGTGGCAGGTTGAAATCCACTTTTTCCAACACCATTTATTGAAGAGCCTGTCTTTCCTCCAGTGAGGATGGTCAGCTCCTTTGTCAAAGATGAGGTAGCTGAGTACATCTGGATTTGATTTTGTGTCTTCCAATCTGTCCCACTGATCCTCAGGTCTGTTTCTTTGCCAGTACCATGTTGTTTTTATCAGAGTGGCTTTGTAGTATAGTTTCAATTGGGAATTGTTATTCCTGCTGCCATGTGTCTGTTGCCTAGGATGGCTTTTGCTATTTTAGGTCTCTTATGGATCCAAATGAATTTTTGGATTCTTTTTTCTAGTTCTGTGAGATATAGTGTTGGAATTTCAATTGGCATTGCATTGAATCTGTATAACAGTTTTGGTAGTATGGCCATTTTCACTATGTTGATTCTTCCTACCCAGGAGCAGGGGATATCTTTCCATTTTTTTATATCCTCTTTGATCTCTTTTTTCAGAGTGCTGTAGTTTTCAGTGTAGAGATCTCTTGCTTCTTTTGTTAGATTGATTCCTAGATACTTCATTTTTTAGGATGCTATTGTAAAAGGAATTTTCTCTCTCAGTGAGTCTGTTATTTGTGTATAGGAAGGCTATTGATTTTGGGGTGTTGACCTTGTATCCAGCTACTCTACTGAATCTGTCAATTAAATCTAGAAGTCTTTTGGTGGAGTTTTTTGGATCTTCAATGTAGAGTATCATATCATCAGCAAATAATGACAGTTTAACTTCTTCCTTTCCTATCTTTACTGCTTTAATTTCTTTCTCTTGTCTAATTGCTGTGGCTAATGTTTCCAGAACTATATCGAAGAGGAGTGGTGATAGTGGGCATCCTTGTGTTGTTCCTGATTTTAACGTGAAGGTTTTCAGTTTTTGGCCATTTAATATGATGTTGGCTGTTGGTTTTTCATAGATAGCCTTTATTAAGTTGAGATATAGACCATCTATTCCAATTTTTTTCAGGGTTTTTATCATGAATGGGTGTTGAATTTTGTCAAATGCTTTTTCTGCATCTATTGAACTATATTCATTAAGGAGATTGGTCTGTAGTTCTCCTTTTTGGTTGTATCTTTCTCTGGTTTGGGAATCAGAGTGATACTTGCTTCCAGGAATGAATTTGGAAGTACAGCTTCCCTTTCGATTTCTTGAAAAGTTCAAAGAGTAGTGGCAGTCGTTCTTCTCTAAATGTCTTGTAAAATTCAGCAGTGAATCCATCAGGGCCTGGGCTTTTCTTTGTTGGTAAATTTTTAATTACATTTTCAATTTCACTGACTGTAATTGGGGTGTTTAAAATGTTTTTTATCTTCTTTGCTCAACTTTGGTAATTGATAAGTACCTAAAAATCTGTCCATTTCTTCTGTGTTTTCCATTGTATTTGAGTACAGGTTCTCAAAGTAGGTATTAATGATCCTCTGGATTTCTTTTGGATCTGTTGTGACTTCGCCTCTTTCATTCCTGATTGCATGGATCTGAGCCTTTTCTTTCCTTTTTTTGATAAGATTAGCTAAGAGTTTGTCAATTTTATTTATTCTTTCGAAAAACCAACTCTTTGTTTCATTTATTTTTTGTATCATTTTCTTAGTTTCCGTTGCATTGATTTCTGCTCGAATCTTTATAATTTCCTCTCTTGCTTGAGCTTAGGGTTTTTCTTGCTCTAGTTTTTCTGGGAGTCTAAGATTCATCATTAGGTTGTTTATTTAAGCTCGCTCTGTTTTCCTAGTGTGGGTATTCAATGTTATGAATTTTCCCTGTAGAATTGTTTTCATTGTGTCCCATAGATTCCTGTATGTTGTATTGGCATTTTCATTTATTTGTAAAAACTGTATAATTTCTTCTTTAATTTCCTCTGTAATCTATTGATTTTTCAGGAGAGTGTTGCTCAGTTTCCATGTGCTTGTTAAGTTCCTACAGTTTCTTGAGCTATTGATCTCCAGCTTGATTGTACTATGATCTGATAATATACAGGGGATAACTTCAATTCTTTTGTATTTATTCAGACCTGTTTTGTGAGCCAGTATGTGGTCTATCTTGGAGAATGATACATGTGCAGCTGAAAATAATGTATATTCTGATTTTGTGGGGTGGAATACTCTAGACATCTGTTAAGTCCATGTGTTCCAAAGCTTGGTTCAGTTCTATTATTTCATTGTTGATTTTCTGCCTAGATGATCTGTCAATTTGTGATAGCGGGGTATTTAAATCCCCCACTACAATTGTATTAGTGCTTATTTGGTTTTTCATGTTACTTAATATTTGTTTTATATAGTTGGGGGCATTTATATTTGGTGCATACATGTTTATGATTGTCATCTCTTCCTCTTGAATTGTTCCCTTAAAAGGATATAGTGGCCTTGTCTCTCTTAATGAGTTTTGGTTTGAAATTTACTTTGTCTGCAAATAAGATTGCTACTCCTGCTTTTTTCTGGGCACCTGACTCATGGACAATTGTTTTCTATCCTTTCACTTTCAGTCTGGGCTTCTTTTTGCACTAGGTGTGTTTCTTGTATACAACATATTGTTGGATTTTGCTTCTTAATCCATTCTGTCAGTCTATTTCTCTTGATTGGTGAATTAAGGACGTTAACATTGATGGCTATAACTGATATGTTCTGACATTATTGTCATGTTATTGTCCTTTCATTGGCTCTTTTTACTTTTTCTCCCCTCTCCTTTTAGTTTCTTGCCTTGCCTATTTGATTTGCTCTGTTGGGCCTCATGGTATTGTGACCTTCATTGTCCTTTTCTAGGATATTGTTTAGAATTCCTTGTGGTGCTGGTTTGGTGTTCATGAAGTTTCACAGGTGTTCTTTGTCATGGAAATATCTTATTTCCCAGTCCATTTTGAAAGAGAGTTTTGCAGGATACATCAGTCTAGGTTGGAGGTTGTTTTCTTTTAGGACTTGAAATACCTCACCCCAAGCTCTCCTTGACCTAAGGGTTTGTGTTGAAAAGTCTGCTGTGATTCTAATGGGCTTCCTTTGCATGTGATTTGTTTCTTTTCTCTAACTGCTTGTAGTATTTTGTTCTTCTGTTGGATTTCTGGGATCTTGATTATTATATGTCTAGGTGTAGATTTTTTTTTATCGTGGCTAGTTGGAGTTCTAAATGCCTCACTTATCTGTATGTCTAATTCTTCCCTTCTGTTTGGGAAGTTTTGTGTGATTAATTCTGTGAAGAGCTTTTTAAAGTCATTTGTGTTTTCTCCTGCTATTTCATGGATTCCTATCAGTCTTATGTTATTTTTCTTTGCATCATCTAGGAGTTGTTGGATAGATTTCTCATGATCCCTTACTGTTTTTGAGAGACATCTTTTTTCACGGTCACTGACTGCAATCCTATCTTCTATATCTGAAATTCTATCTTCGCTATCTTCTATTCTGTTGTGTACACTTTCAGCAGAGTTTTTAATCTCCTTGATATCTGTTTGAATCTGTTTTATGGATTCCATTTCTTTCCTCTGTTGGGCATTCATTGTTTCCATTTATTTCTTATGCTGAGTCTTCATGGCTTCTATTATGGTCTTGAGCTCATCTATTTTTTTGTCAGTTTCTGTTCTAGAGTCTCAAATCATGACTTCCATTTTGCTTACCATCTCTATGGTTAACTGGGAAATTGTTTCTGACTTGAATTTTTTTAGAGCCTGATTGATCTGTTTTGTTACCTCCTGTTCCATGGGTTCACTGTGTCCTGCTGGTTCACTATCAGACTTTTCATCCTCATTTGCCCTACTGTTTGCCATTGGCGAACTGGAAGTCAGTCTTTGTATCTTGCTTAAGTGTTTTCTCATTTTTATTTTTGTTGTTGGGTTGTTCTTGGTTTAATTTCTGTGTTATTACTTAAATTTTCCTGATATAGTTGCACTTTAGCTTTTGAGTTTCTAATGACTCATAGACATCCTCATTTTCATAATATCAGAGAAAACAACTCATTAAATCAATCACAATCCTTTACCCCAAATGATACATTCAGCAGCCCAATAGGATTGAGCACAGCTTACAAATTGACCACTTGTGGTAGTCATTAATCTATCATCTTTAAACTATGTGAATTAAATTAATATCAAGAAGCAGCCCAAAATATGTTTGCAGTGAATACACTTTTCAATATAACATCTTTACCATTTAGGATGGGGGCTTAGACTGAGTTAGGATGAGAGGAGTAGATAAGTGAAAGAATTGGAGAAGGTTTCAAGTGAAGCCAGAGGATGTAGAATGACCATACTATCTTTACGAAACTATTAACTTCAAAGGGGATAGACAGAGTGCAGGAATAAGGACAAGAATATATCCCCTTAACAGTAACAGGGGCTCCTCTTCCCTTGAAGCTACAGAGCCATGAGTGAGGTAAAATGACAGGAGAAAAGAACATAAAGAGAAAAAGAAAAAATGATAAAAGAAGAAGTCTGAGTTAGGGCAGGAGCAGGAATAAAAAGGGAGATGAGGGATAATATGGTGGAGCAAGAGACTGAGTTAGAGAAAGAGGACAGACAAAAGAAAGAAATTGCAGGGTGGAATGAGGAAAAGGAAAAAAAAAAAGAATTTGAAGGGCCTCTTTCAGACTTTGTATCTCTGTTGTCATATTATACCACGTCTACAGCCATGTGCAGAACCAAGTCCCCTGATCTCAGCTAGGCAACGGCCGGTCCCCGTGATTCAGACTGACCTCAGTCCACAAGGCCTAAATTGAGTTTCCCAACCTGCAGGGTTGAACTCCACTCAGTTCTATTACAGGTTTCCCCTGCCCTTTCTTTAAAGATGTTCAAAGTTGGGAGCTCAGCAGAATACCCTTTATGACCACCTATGCCTCTTAAGAGTGGGTCCCAGGACTGGCCCAATCAGGAGGTTTGAGATCCGCGTCGAGGGATTGAGGTCGTGGGGGTGTTTCAAGGGTGCCCGCGTGGCTATCTTCCTTGCTGGAGCTGGTGGCGCGCAGTCGGGGAGGTCGCGGACCTGCTGCTGGAGGGAATCTTAACTGGCACAATCAGTGTGGAGATTCCTCAAAAAGCAAAAAACTAGAAATTCCATTTGATCCAGCTGTTCCCCTTCTAGGTATCTTGCCAAGAGTTACAGTGATGATGTGATATATGCGATTCATGCACACCTGTGTCTATAGCAGCACAATCCATAATAGCTAAATCTTGGAAGCAGACTATATGTCCATCAACAGATAAATGGATAAAGAAAGTGTGGTATTTACACACCATGGAGTGCTACTCTGCTTCAAAGAAGGATAAACCTGAGTCATTTGCAGGAAAATTGATGTGCCTGGAAACCGTAATGTTAGGTGGAATAAATCAGACACACAGACCTGAATGTTGCACAGTTTCTCTTACATGAGAAACCCAGTATATAAATAAGTACAAAACAACAAAAGGCAGATAAAAGGAAAAAAGAGAAAATATTACTGTAATACAGCATGGACACTGCATCTAGAAGTTTACCTTGATTTAGTATAACTGTCCTATGTGAATTTTATGTTTTGTGGCCTGCTAGTCTGGCTGTTTATCTTATTTATGATGATTAACCTGAGAAAGACTTACAAAATGAATAAATGAATCTGATGGTGTCAAAAAAACATTTTACCACTAAGCAAGCTTCATAGGCTCCCCAGCCCTGTAAATGGTGGCATCTCACGTGACCAGGATGAATTCTAATGAAACCTGATCCTGCCCTGTCCATATTGGATGGCTGAATTCAGAGCCAGTCCTACACTTACGTGACCCACAACCCTCTAGCTGTTTAGTTATACATTCCACAGGTCCTAGAGACCCAGTTTCCTCCACCTCCTGAGAACTGGGGGCGTGGCAGCTGCTGTCCTGTCCTCTCTGCCCCATTCTGGGTCCTTGTACTTCCAGGCAGAACCCTTGGCCAAGCTTTTGCTGTGTGGGACCAGGAGGAAGCTGTTAGACACCAACAAAAGCGTGGCTTCTACAGAGGAAAATCAGAGTCTTTTCACTCTCAATTTAAGATCCAGGACAAAACCATCAATTTCACTTTGGAATCTCTCTGAAGTGGAACAGCTGTCCATTCTGGGTCTCAGGGGATGGCTCCACTGGACCCAGTGTCTGTCTACAACATCTGACTTCTCTTCCTTAGGATTCTGCTGTTACAAGCAAAGAACAAAGTAAAAAGGAAGAAAGGCCAGGTGAAATATCACTTGAGTGGAGGACCCGCTGAGGGGAGCAGCAGAGCGCTGGGGCTGGTGGATTCCAGCCCACCCCAGATGCAGTGACCCCTACTTCCAAGAGCAGGAAATACCTCTCCTTCTACTTAAACTGTCTTGGTAGCATTCCTTTTTCCTGTGGCCAGATGATTCTAAACTGTTGCCCAGGACTCTTGCATGGTTCCTGGCACAGTTAGAATGAGAGAGGTTTTCAGAGCTAGTGTGTGGCCGACAACAAAGTTAGCTTGCCACATTATAATCATTTTTTATGAGTTTGGTGATGTTTAATACTGCAAATATTTAGGAAATGCCCACCCCATGCAATGCACAGGGCTTGTCAGTCAGATGAACGCAAAGGTTTGTATTAGCTGGTAGTTTCTTTGGAAAGAAGGCAGTGACGTACAAAGATAATAACAGGTACTAATTTTATTGGCATGGTAGAAGTATAAGTAAAGCGCTTGGGAATAGAGTGAAGTGAATGCTTTATTCAGACTTTTTTGGGGGTGATGGGAGGATGAGTCAGGTGTTCATATATAGTTCAAGGTGGCCTCACACTCAAAGTGCTCCTCCTCCATCAGCCTCCCAGGTGTGAGGATTACAGGCCTGGGCCAACACCACACTTAGCACTGTATTGCGACTCTTAGCCATTGTATTTATGAAGTATAGAAACACTAATGTTTTATGTGCCCAGAAGTAGCTGAAGATACACAGCAGGGCAAAACACTATCAAGAAGACTGAATGTAATCACAAGGGTAAACCAGGCACATTCACCAAAGGGGCGCCTGCCAGCGTGTGGGGCAGCTGTGGTGAGAAGACTTCTAGAGGAGGTGTCTATATTGGCAAGAAAGATAGACAGTTTCAATGGGATTAGATGAAAATGAGCAAGAATTTGCAAAAGATGGGTGTTGAGACAGTTTTTTCAGCAGCATTAGAAAATCAACTATCAGATTCTGTTACTCTCTACTCTGTTTTTGTTCCTACCTGTCTGGCTCCTTCTCAGTCTTCTTGGTCCTGACTTTCCTCCCCTTTTCTTTCCTTGTGGTTGCCCTGCCCTTCCCTTCCCTTCCCCTCTCCATGGTTTCCATGTCTACACCTTTGGGCCCTCCTTTACCTTTGTTGGTGCCTCTCCACTTTGTAGTACTTCTTGTCTACACCATACTTCTCTGTGGAAGTGACCTGTGTGTCTTTTGTCTCCTCCTTGGACTCTGGATGATGTAATAAGGTGAAGAGAGGATTTGGAAGTGAGGCTGCAAAGAACTCCAATCATGAGATAAAAGAGTTAAAGAATCTGGCTTCATAAAAATTGAAGACTAGTTCTCACTATGTAATCCAGGCTGGCCTTATACTCACTGTGTAGCCCAGGCTGGCTTTGAACTGATGGCGATCCTCCTGCCTCAGCCTCCCGAGTGCAGGAATTATAGGCGTGCGCCACCATACCAGGCTTTCCTCGTTTCTTTTGACTCCTCTAAGAACTCTTGTCCACTCCCATGCAGCTCCCCTTGTCACCTACTTCCACTCATGTATCAGCTTAAAGTTCACAAGTCCTTCTTACCTCTCTATAAAGTTCAAAGGTTCTAATTATTGTCTCTCACTGCCTCTCCTTGTAGCACTTACCATAAATTGCAGTTTTTAAATTTATTTTATGGTTATTGCTGTCTTTTCCATTGTATGAAAAGACAAGAAACAGCTTCTACTTATGGTTTTTTGCTTTCATAACACACACTGATGGTGATGATGCTTGATCATTCACTCATGAGATTACTTGAATAATAATGACAATAATAATGAAGAGACGAAATCTCCTGTTGTTGTCGCCCACCGTAATTTTGCCCCACCTCCCATACCTAGAACCTTTCTCGGTCCATCCTAGGAGCTGAATGGGACGACTGTCAAGCTGCTCAGACTTTTCCTCTCAAATTCTGAGGAACTGCTGGTTTCAAGGAGCACAAACACTGTGCAGATGTAGGACGTACCTTCCTTGTTCTTTTACCTCGTGGCTGTGCTGTCCCAGCCTTCTGCCTCCCAGGTGCAGGATGGGTGTCATCCCTGTCCCTCTGAGCTGGGGATGGACGGCCTGACTCTCGCGATCTTGCCTCCCTTACTCACCTCCTCCTCTTGTGCTCTGCAAGCACCTGGCCACCCTTTCTGCCTGTTGCTGACAGAGTCCTTGCTGCCATCCCTGCTCCTCTTTTCAGGCCGGTCTCATGGTGCTCCCAACATCTGGTATGACTTAGGGAGAGAGGCTCTTGCCTGGAAATACAAGTTCTTTCCAGACCGTGATATAAATCCCTAGTAAAAGCTAATGAATGAAAATACAGCAAGAAAAAACATCTCACCAAGCTGTTGCCCCAGGAGTGGGCTGCTATCGTAAACGGTGGTATTTGCCTGTGACGTGGTCCCAGCAGGCTGCTCACGCCTGCCCGATCCGGAACTTCCTGTCACTGTGCGGTTTGCTTGCTGGTCCCCGGCAGACTGTGGATCACAGTGTGTGCGTTGGCACTTGTTATACAACAAGTGCCAGCAGCTGGGGTTCTCGCTGGTTATCCAGTGCCAAGTTGTTATTCCTCGTACGACTCTAACTGCTTTTGCAGTTAGTAACATCGGTGACTGGGAAATTTACTTTCTATCTGGTGGTTTGCTAACTTGGCGCTGTTTTCCAGATGTCCTTTAGGGCTGTCCCTCTCATGTTGATTTGTGGTGGAGTTGGTATTTTCTTTCTAGAGCATTTTATTATTTCTGAGCAGTGATATTTAATTTAGTTGGGGGAAATGTCTTTTCCAAACTCTTTGTTTTTGACGACACACCGTTATTCTGCGTCTTTTGTGAATCCCGTGGACGACCGCACTTGGCCCGAGTGTAGACACGGCCAGACAGGGGTTCAGAGGAAACACTGCCAGACTTCCACTGTGACTGGCTACTGGGGACACAGAGAGGTCATGGGCCTGGGCGCAGTTGGTGGAGACATTCCGTACCTGGTTTCCTTCCTTGCTAAGTAGTGGGGCCCTGGGCCTCGCAGTAGCTTTGGGAAGCCAGCACTCCTCGGTACCTTGGAGAAGAAACCTTTACCCCATGCTTCTAACCCGAGGCCCTGTGTGAGGGTCCTCCTCCCCTGCAAGCCTCAGAAGCCTGCTCCGAGAACAGAAGTCTCCTGGCCGTGCTTGGGAGAGGGAGGACAGTTCCATGCTGTCCTGTGGCCAGGCCTGAGCTTTGCTGCCAGTTCACACTCTGGGGTGTCTCCCAGAGGGACTCACTCTGTGCAAGGCCACTTTGTCAGGAAGCCCTCGCATCCCCGCCCATCAGCTGTCACCCACTGCAGCCCCACCAGGGGCCCCTTACAGCTTCCTCCATCCAAAGCAGAGAGTGGAGAAAGAGCAGGTCCAGCATGCGGGGGCAGAGAAGCTGTGAGTGTTTGACAGCAGCCTGTAAATAACTCGGGGCGAGGGAAATATATACAGGAAACATCAGCATCAAAAAAGCCTTTGCAAATAAAGAATGACGGCAAACAGACAGAGACTCCCCAAAGCACACCAGAAATGCTCATAAAACTGCAGGTAGATTTACGTTCTGCTACACAAGTGTGCAACTCTGGAGCAGGGCCGAAAGCCTCACCTGCTCTAGGCTTTCTCCTGGACACTTAGCGGCAGAGCGAGATAACTGACCAGGAACGCACGCCAGGTCTGGGGTAATCGCAGACTGTCAGCTCGGGGTGTCTGGGAAGGAATCTGGGGCCTCTTTCCATCTTTTAAATGATGAGTGTTCTCTGTGTGGAGAAATGGAAGCACAGATATGCACTGTAAGTGCACAAGATGCAATAAGCAGGGTCCAGTGAACCCCGAGAAGGCTGCCAGACCAGCTCCTCTGACACCCACCTGGCTGGCGTCCCCACTGTACCCCTCCTGCAGGCACATGGGTGGCTCCTGCTCGGGAGCCCAGAGGCACCTGGGGCCATGGAGAACCTAAGACTCAGGTTGTGGCGCCGGAGCTCCACGAGGGCCCTGGTTAGCCTGCTGACCCTGGTCACTCTGGTCACTTCAGGGCCACTAGCCCGCAGCGTGTCCAGCCTGGCACAGTCCTGGCTGCCAGTCCAGTCCTAAGCCCATCCCACTTGGAGCCTCACTTAGGAGCTGCCCTTCCTCTTCAACTAGGCGGCCTGTACCCTGCACCTGCCATCCCAGAGGCCTCAGCCGCTCCACCCTCTCCTCCAGTGGGGTGGCTCCTAGGCCGCGTCTCCACCATTCCTCTGCTCTTTGTCTAAAGTCACCTCTGCTGGCTGCTGAGGCTGCTTCCCTTGGCCACGGGCCCCATCCCTTCCACACTGGGCACCTGGGGCAGCCCGGTCCTGGTTAGGAAGTGACCATTAAGGCAGGTGACTCGCCTGTTTGGATTATTCAGCTATTTAAATGCATTTGTTCCTTAAGTCTGCCGGAGGAATGCACTGTGATGGTCTTGACCTGCTGCTTTGTTAAAATGTTCTATATTCTTTGGATACATATATTTCACTTGCCTATTGAACTAGCTTCTTGAAGGCAGAGAATGCACTTTTTGGGGTCTTATTTCCCTTGCTGAACAGATACTTTTTAGTAGGTTTTTTTTGGATACTGGGGATCAAACTCTGGGCCTTGCACTTATGAAGCAGGCAGTGGAACCACTGAGCTACATCCCTGCCCACGGTACTCAACTTTTCAAAGTGACCCACTGACCGCCCCACCAAAGCAAGACCTGTGTGCCTGGAAGCACGAGCTGTTGGTTTGGGGATGGATGTCACATTCAGCGGACAATTTCTATAGTTTCTAGACAGGAAAATCACACTGTGTGGGAGTTCTTCCCTCCAACTCCCCACTCAACCCCCAAATGTCCACATTTTATTTAGGTAGAAGTCCATGAAAGCAATTATCAAGTAATGGTGTCACCAAGGACAAACACTGGCACTCTCACCTGGCCAGACTGAGGAGGGTGTGTGCCTGTGTGTCCGTATGTGCTCGCGGCAGGGTGCTGGCACAGGCTGGCATGGAAATTAGAGGTAATAGTTGGCCTTTCCTGGCCCCTGTGGCTGCAGGAGGGACACAGCTGCCGGTGCTTCGTGGCTTCAGCGGGCAGAGACAGGGAAGTGCAAGGACCTCTTCTCTCAGCCCTCAGTGTTCAGGGGCCAGCGTGGCTCGGACCTGGGGAATGTTCTCAGCCTCCTGCTTGATGTTTCCACCTCAGCTCTCCTTCCGGCCCACCAGTGCCCCCCGTGAGATTAGTTCCCCGGAGCGCAAGGCTGGCTGTGTCGCCTGTTTGGCGCTTCCTTTAATTTCCCCTTCCTTGGTTTAGCACGGACTCTGTGCACGGAGCGGGGCTCTGAACTGTGCGTCCTGCTCCTTGCCCTCCTCTTCTCCCCGTGCACATCCTCTTCCTGCCTGACTCCAGCAGCCTGCCTGGCTGACGGCTCTGCTCCTCGAGGCCAGGTTAAAGAGCGCCTGGCCGTGGGTCTTTCCCAAACACCGCCCGGAAGTGTCAAGGGCAGCCCGCTTCCCCACAGCACGCTGTTTTACACTCAGGACATCTAGGTTCTCCTGTGTGTGCCCAAGCTGAATGATTATGCCCTGGACCGGATGCCTACATTTTACCCTGAAATTTGGTCACTCATGTGACCTCGGTTATCAGACTTCTTCATTGTTTTAAATACACATTTTGTAAAAAAATTTTGAGACAAGGTCTCACTAAGTCTTTAAATTACTCAGGCTGGGCTTGAACGTGCAAGCTTCCTGCTTCAGTCTCCCAGAGCGCTGGGGTGGCAGACGCGCACCCACCTGTGTGTGTGATTGGTGGTCTTCATCAGGCTGGGATTCTTCACTGGGAAACTGACAACAACACCGACAGCCATCGAACAGGGCGCTTCCTGAACGTTAAATAAGATGACGCGTGTAAATCACCTGCCCACGCTGCACACCCACAGCAGTCAAAGATGGTGACGTACGGTGTTTCTTCCTGTCACCGTTGCTTTAGTTTCCTTGGTAGACTCTAAGTTCATCGAATGATCTACATTTTCTGTAGCAGAAGTCCGTAAACTTTTCCACACAAGTCCAGACAGTGTGTTAGGCTCTGGGGGTGACGTAGATCCGCCACCCATTCTTGGCCATTTAAAACAAATCTTTAAGAGTGTGGATGAACTCCCCACTCACAGGTTGTACAAAAACAGGCCACAGTTGGCCAGAGTTTGCCAACCCTGCTCTAAAGTCCACAGTACCCAGGTGGAGAAATTAACTATGCCTGAGTTGACTGAGAGACACCGGTTGAACAAGCGACTTCAGGACAGGGCTCCCCAGAAGGTCCGATCTGTTTCCTCACCTTTTGCAGTGACCCCGTTTTGTCCCCTTGGATCCGGCACCAGTGCAGGTCTCGATGTTTCTGGTGAGTCTAATTCCAGAAGCATCTGGGAGGAAGCTCCCAAAGCACAGCACTGGGTGAGCTGTCCCTCGCATGCGGTGGTGCCTGCTGCCGCCAGGGCATCTCTAGGCCAGCGTGGCACGGAGTCTTTCTTACACTGAGCCAGCAAGGCCCTTCCGGGAGGGAAAGTAGTGAGATGACTAAGTTGCGTTTTGTCGGGAGCTATTGTGTTCGCCCACGAATGTGTGAAATCCTCGCTGCCATGCTGGTTTTAATCAAGTGTCTGACCAATGCAACTGTACTGCAGCAGGAGAGGATCAGAACGCTGGTGTCGGCACGGTTTCCTTTCTCTTGTCACTACTTTGACAGCTCTTCTCCTGGGCTGGAGTCTGTTATTTTCTCCCTCGTGTCTTGATCTTATCGAGTTGGCGGGATCACCGAGAACCACCCTCACTGGCAGTCCCAACTGAGATTTGCTGCCTTTGCAATGCCTCTTAAGGGAAGAACTCAGCATGACAGATGGTATTTATCTTCACACACTTGAAGCCCTTTCTCTCTTATCTCCTCACAATAACTGTAAGGCAGGTTATCAGGTTTTGCATTAGACGAATGCTGTTAATTCACACCTTTGCCTACTACAGGAAGATTAAGAAACAGAATCATCAGCCATAGCCACACACGTTGTCTTGCTCGCAATAAGCTGGTTTCCCACTCTGAAGGCAGTGAGGGGAGTCCTCACTGAGAAGGCCCCAAGTGTCCACTAGATGTTGCTGCTGTCTTTGAATTAGCCCAAAGAAATGAAACGTGACAATTCTGCCCACAGATACCAGTCATGATGGCTTCAGCCATGATTATTGGGAAGACAAAGAAAATAAATGGTGCTTGGCTTCTTTCTACATCATTTTGAACAAGTTGTCATTTGCAACTTTTATTTTATATGTGGAAGAAAAATATCTCTGGGGAGAAGCAGTAAGTCAGTGCTAATGTTCATTTTTTAGATGAATAATTAAAGGGAGTATTTAAAAATTGAGATTTTAGGAAAGGCAAAAATAAAGTATATATGTATATATTGACCTTAAGCAATGCTATGTTTTAACAATGCTTAAAATAATGATTAATGTGAGAATTTGGTAAAATTCTTAAAAAAAGAGAAAAAAACTTTAATTTTGGGCCCTTAATAGAGCCTAAGATTGCAGCCCTATTCTTATTTCAATGCCTACAGAGTAGAAAGTGGCTCGATATCAAACATACCCTGTAAATTTTGAGAACCACACTTCCCTTTCAGACTGGGTTGTTGGAAGTTGTAGGGTGTTGTTGGATAGGATAGAGCCCAAGACGCAAGCTCAGCTCAGCTCGCGAGTGGGACAGCCACTACTGCTGCTATACAAAGGAGGAGTGAGACAACGTGGGACTTTTCTCTTTTAGCACTGGTTTCCAGCTCAGGCAGCTGTGGGGCCGAGCACCAACCACAGTAGACGGCACCTCTCCCCGAAGCGGCAAAGCCCACGGAGTGAGCACCCTCCTGCTCTGGAACTGCCCCACGAGGAAAGAGACGGCAAGGCTCGTGGCAGTGACTCGGGGTTCAGGAAAGACACACCTTCCGAGAACGGATGAACACAGAGGCTATTCCCTGTCTAGTCTTTGCTATTTCTACCCTTCTGGTTTTCAGTTAAATGGTGACTTACAGTCACTGGTTACGGTGACCCATTAATTCTTCACGCAGATGCTCTAATTAAGTCAAAGACTCCTTTTTTAAAATTTTTCAAATGTGAAAGAAAGTGGACCTAGATGGTCGTATACTTTTCCTATAATGTGTTCTTTCCTTTACCTATGCTGGCAACAATCTATCTATTAGGCCTGGATATACCATAAATAAAAAATTTAGGGCTTCTTATGAATAGGTCAACAGTGATCAGTGAATGTTTTCGTCAAAAAGTGAGCCAATAGATAGCAAATTAGATCCTCCCAGCATGTTTATCATATGCATCAAAAAATACTATAGAACCTTTGGAAATATTTTTAAAATTAAAGTTGGCTCTAATGGTCCCTACCTATTTGAAACTTCTAATTGTGTAATATAGTGGGGACCTCACGCCATATAAAAGTGCCACTTATACATTTCTCTACCACTCGTCTCTCTCACTGGGCTACAGACACAAGGGTTGTTGACAGCGATCGATGTCTCTACAGACACTGCTTCAGAATTAGTTTTACAGAATGAACTAGCAATGAATAAGTGCAGCTAAACATTGCTGAATTAAACAAATGAAATATGAGCCAAGGCTAAATTCATTCTTAGTTTAAAAAATGGTTTGTAACTGTGGGTCAGCCAGGATATTCCTGAGACTGAGCACAAGGTCTTTTGATAGGAGAAGCTTTTAAGGTGCTGAGAAATATATCTCGATTGTTTCCTGAATTTACCTGAACCTTAATTTCTCCTCCAGACTGTTTTTCAGCATCTTGTTTCTTGAGTTTGCTGTCTCACAGCAGGAAACTTGGCACTTGGATAACAGATAACTGTAATCCTTTCTGGTTTCTCCCTGCCATCAGTCATTCTGGGCATGTTGGGTCCACGGTACCCCAAGCAGTACAACTGATGCCAGTGTGCACACCTGTGTGCTGCTGGTGCCTGGTTCTGTGCAAGAATTCTATACACACCATGATGTTGCTTTCTCTGTGCCATTCTTAATGCCGATTTCTCTACTTTAGATGCTCTCCCTGTCTTTCTCACCTGTGAAACCACTGCACATTATTTAAGACTTACCTTAGGCATTTCTTGCTCCCCAAATTCTTTCCTGCACCGAAAGGCTGGGGTTTCACAGGTTGCTATGCATAATGCTATAAGGAATTTAGTAACTCTGCTTCAATGTTTGTATGCCCACATCTCCCACGACACTACAGATTGTCAGAAGGAACAAGCAGGAGCAACCTTCTGTTATCAAGCACATGGACCCACCCAAATCTGTATCCAGATCTCCTGTCCTACTTGCCAGTACAGTGGGTTGAAAGGCATTGGCTCATGCAGTGATGTTCTACTAGAGTTCTTCCTTGCATTTATTTTGTCTATGGATACAATTCTGGTTTGGAAATAATTTTAAGAATTTTGAAGGCATAATTCTATTGACTACTGGTTTGCAGTGTTATTGAGAAATCTCAGTTCCATCATGCATGCTTTTGTAAAGTCCTGTACTATAGAAAATTCTAAATATGTTGAAAGAGAACAATAAAATAAATCCCCATGCATCTCTCATGCTACCTCCACAGCTATCAGGTTACAGCTGGGAGCGTCCTGGGCCCACCTCCAACTTTCTACCCAACTTTTAGTTATTTGGAATCAAAACCCAGAACTGTACTGTTTCATGGTACTCAGTATGTCTAAAAAATGAAGGATCGTGTTTCTTAACCCTGTATATAATTTGTTTACTCTCCCTGAAAAGTTTTAGAAGTTTATTTTTTTCTAAAGTTCTGGACTTTTACAAGAATACAACCACCACTGCACCTGTTTCTGCGAGTTCTTTTTATCTGTAATTTTATGTCCTTTGGTCTAAGAAATGTTCTTAAATTGTTGCATTGATCATTTCTTTTCCTTATTACTCAGAAGTTAGACCTCTTAGAATGAATGGTGTTTTGTTTTTGTTTTTGTTTTTTTTTTTTGCTATTTGGATTCCCAGACTTTCCCCATAGCACCTGAATGGTGCTCTTTCTTTCCTTCCTTTCCTTTGTCACTTTGACTTTTTGTTCCCCTTTTCTGAGAGATTGTCTCAGCTGGATCTTTTGACTCACCTACGAAAGCTTTTGAATCCCCATTAAATTTTAACATCTTAGATCTTTTTCACCTTCTCTCAGTGTTTGTGTTTCATGGTATCTTGTTTTTGTTTTATGAATGAATATGTTCTCTTTCTCTTTTTTGATGACTTAAGACTTTAAAAAGGGTCTCTCCTTCGATGTTGCCTTTCTCTCATTTATTTGTGTATTTTGGTTTCCTCTTCTGCAGTAGAGGCTTTCTTCGTGGGGCTTGTAATCCATTTGCTCTCTGCTCAGGACCAAGAAAATGTGAGAGCGAGAAAGTGTCTGGGGCATTGAGTTTTACTGGAGCGGGGGAAACACCGATTTGTATCTTTAGATCTTGCTCTTGTGCTGCTCAGGTTCTGCAGAAAGTGGTTTTCATTTTGCTTTCTGGAGGGTGAGCATCTGGCTGCCAACTTTCCCGGAGCTGTGGTGGGAAGAGGCCGAGGGTGTCTGGGTTCATCGTTAGATGTGTGGTCACTAGACAGCCGTCTGGTCTGCTGTACCCCGTTTCACCCAGGTTACAGTAGGGATTAGGGAACTCTGACTGCTTCCTCCTTAGTTAGCAATGCCTTCACATTTAGCTTTCGATTTTTCTGGTGGTCCCAATTTCTGATCATTTCGGTGCCAGTTATGTTGGTTGTGAGCTTCCTTGCTGTCTGCGAAGGACTTGGGTTTCTGGGGGTTGCTAGGTCAGTCACCACACATCATCTGCTGTTTGGCTTCCAGATATTTGTTGCTGCTGTTTCTCCTACTGTTTCCACACGCTTACAGGTTTAGGTGTGAAACGAAACATTCATTGTACTCCCGTAAGTTTAGGTAGGGAAAACCCAGGTTTGTGTTCACATCATCTTGCCCTGGAAGATTGCCCTGTTCTCCCTTTTTTAAATCCTAGAATCCCATAGTCATGGTGTAATATAGAGGTGAATGCTGTTCCTCACAATGGACTTACTGGAAGGACTTCTGGTGCCAGAGAGGCACCAGGGCCTCCGAGCTTCTCGGATTTGCAGTGAAGATCGCTGCTGGCAAGGTCTGGCCATGCAGGATGAGGATGTCTTTGATCTTCTTAGCAGCCTCGTCCACACATTTCTGGTAAGAGGACACCAAGGGCTTTGGAGATGGACTGGCAGGTTTCTTAAATTTGGACCATGGCCATTGTGTCCCGCCAGTGAACCACTTGTTGCCCCACAGCAGAATGGATTCCAGTAGCTGGTAGGCAGCATGTCCCCTCAGTCACCGCCAGCAGTGACCACTCATCTTGTTGGAGCTGTTGGCCCATTTGCGGCACAGCAGGCCGTGGTTGTTTTCTTGTGTTCTGGGACTGCAGCGGACTGGTGTGGACAAGGGCTTCACACTGTGCCACTCTGCATCCATGAAAAAAGGAGTCTTTCCTCTCTTTCTTCTCCTCTTCCTCTTCTTCCACCTTCCTCTCTTTCTTTTCCTCCTCCTCCCCCACCTTCCTCTTCTTTTTGGTGCTGGGATCCAACCAAGTTTGCGCATACCAAGCACACAGTCTGTCTCAGATACGCTCCCAGCCCCTCTCCTGAAAATTAACTTCTTAGCAGAGTTCCAGCATACTTCAACTGCCTACTTTTTCCTTCTCACTTTAGCAGCCACCCAATCAAAAGTTATCACTTGGCAATTGGTTTTGGAGCATTTCCTACATTTCAAGGGTGTTTAAGATGATAGAGATTTTATATCATTGACTATTTGAGAATATTTTGTTTCAAATTTACTGTAAGTATTGCCACAAAGGCATAATTTCATAAGAAAATTCCAGACCTATATCTCTTATGTATACAGTCAGTCTCTGGAAAATGCTACTAAACTGAATGTAGAAAAATAAGACCAAAGAGGATTTGTCTGAAGAATCTCACTTTGCTTCAATATGTGAATATTAATCAATGTAATACACCATATCTATCAACCCCAAGTCACAAAATCCTCCAATCTGCATAGAAAAGGTATTTGACAAAAATCATACCATTTCATGATTGCAAAAAAGACACTCAAAAAATAGGAAGAGTAGAAAAATTCCTTAATCTGATAAAAGGCATCTGTGGAGGATCCCCAGCTGAGTTTGTACTTAATGATGAAAGACTTACTACTTTCCTCCTAAGATTAGGGAAGGCACAGGTTGCTTTTGCCCCTTCTATTTAGCATTTTATAGGAGGTTCTAACTAGGGCAGTTAGAAAAAAAGTATAAGGCCTACTAAACAGAAGGGAAAAAGTAAAACTATGCAGATGACATCTTTTAGGTATGATATTCTAAGGAATCTACTAAAATCTGCTAGAAATAAAATTCAGGGACATTTGGGAAGATTCCAAAATATGAAGTCAATGTAAATAATCAATTTATTTCCATATTCCTTCAATAAATGTTCTGAAAATAACATGGAATTTTAAATTTCCATTTTAAAATTTAAAAATTCCATTTATTATAACATCAAAAAGAATAAAATGCTTATATATATTTAATAGAAGTAGTTCAAGGCATATACACTGGAAACTATAAAACATTGTTGCAGAAAATTAAAGATGATTTAAATGAAAAGATAAAAGCCCTCTCATGTTTCTGGATTGGGGATTTAGGGTTAAGATAGTAGTACTTCTAAGATTCATTCCAGTCAAAATCAGAGATTGTTATTTTGTTTTGTAAAAGTCTTCTTGTCTGCAAAAATTAAGAAACTGATCTTAAAATTCACATGGAAATTAAAGGACCCCAAATAGTGAAGGTAGTTGAAAAAGAGAAAAAGGCAGAGGATTCACACTACCTGTCTCTGTTACTTTTTTCCTTGCTGAGACAAAATACCCAACACCCAAAGTTAAAAGAGCAAAGATTTATTTTTGCTCACAGTTTGTAGCAGTTTCAATCCATGGTTCAATGGCTCCCAGGCAGAGTGGCAGGGCAGGCAGGAGGCAGCAAAGCAGCAGCAGCACGGCATCCTCCCTCTCCCTTTCATTCCTCCCAAGCTATCCACCTTTTGGCTGGTGCCACCCACACCCAGGGTGGGCCTTCCCGTTATCCATACCCAGAACTATGCCGAACGAATCACTGGACTAATTTAGTACCACACACCCTTATCCCAGCATCACACATCCTATCCCAGTCACCTTTGAAACTCTCCACCCCTGACTGCATAAGGCTTTGGGGTGACATTCAGAGACAAATCATAAAACTTCCTCAATTGAAAACTCACCACAAAAGTACTATAACTAAGACAGTATGACACTAGCATGAGGATAAAACACACAAGAAAACAGAATTAGAGTCCAGAAATAAACCCTTACATTTATGGTCACCTGGTCTTTAGCAAGGTGCCAAGACCATTCAGTAAAAAAGAATAGCATTTTCAATAAATAGTGCTATCCACATGGAAAGACATGAGCAAAAACTTAAATTTAAGAGTTAAAATTATAGAACTTCTAGAAGAAAATAGGAATTCATTCTAATGAACGTGGGTTAGGCAATGCCCAAACAGGATCAGAAGACAATAAATTAGACTTTGTCAAAATTTAAAACTTGTGTGCTTCAAAGTGCACCATCAAGAAACTGAAACAACAACAACAGTAATAAAATGCTGCTTTAAAAAACTGAAGAAGATACACAAAGAATGAAAAGGTACCCACCTTCATTTGTTGGAAAAATTCATATTGTGAACATTTCTGTACTATCCAAAACAATGTAAGGATTCAAAACAATCTCCATCAAAAAATATCAACAGCATTGTTCACAGAAGTAGACAAATGAATACTGAAATTCATATGGATGTACAAAAACTCCATATAGCTAAAGCGATCTTGAGAAACAAAAACAAACAACAACAACAACAACAACAACAAAACAAATCAAAGCAGGAGACATCACAATATCTACAAGCTACTGTAACCAAGACAGCCTGGTACTAGAATAAAAACGGACGCACAGACCAGTGGAAGAGAACCGATTCCAGAAGATGAGCCTGTATCTTCAGCCAGCTGACTCTCAGCAAAGAAACCAGAAACATGCCCTGGAGAAAGTAGAATCTCTTCCATAAATGGTGGTCAGAAAACTGGAAATCCATATGTAGAAGAATGAAATTGACCTTCTCTCACTGCGCATAAAAATCAATTCAGAATAGACCAAAGGAGCTGGGCATGGTGGTGCACACCTGTAATCCCAGCACTGGGGAGGCTGAGGCAGGAGGATCGCTGTGAGTTCGATACCAGCCTGGGCTGCATAGTGAATTGCAAATCATTCTCAAGTACCTAGTGAGATCGTCTCAAAAACAAACAACCCCCCCCAAAAAAACAACCCAAAATAAAACAATAGATCAAAGGTGTAAATGTAAGATTTAAACTATGAAACTTTTTGAAGAAAACACAGAGAAAGCACTTCAAGAAACTGATATAGGCAAAGATTTTTTTAAAAGTATGACACCAAAGCAAAGCCAAGGTAAACAAATGACATCAAACTAAAGATTTTGCACAGTGAGGCAAACGGAGTGAAGAGACAACCTGTGGAATGGGAGAAAATGTTTACAAATAAATTCTAAAGAATTAACATCCAGAATGTATAAGGCACTCAGCAAACCCAAGAACAACAGCAAGACACAAATAATCCAATTAAAAATGGATGGAGATTTGAATAGACTCTTCTCAAAAGAAGAAATACAAATGGCCAATGCATTTGCGTTTGACAAAATGCCCAATGTCATTAAACATCAGGGAAATATGCAAGTCAAAACTCACACAGATATTATTTCACCCCAGTCAGAGCTGCTATTATCAAAAAAGCAACAGATACTGGTAGGTGCAGAGCAAAAGTTCTCTTACACACTGTTGGTGGGAATAGAAGTGAACATGGACGTCGTGGAGATCCGTATGGAGTGTCCTCCAGATACTGAAAACAGATCCATCAGAAGGCCCAGGATCAAGAGTGGGGGCTTTTTCTTTCTTTCTTTATTTTGGTACCAGGGATGAAGTTGGGACCTTGTGCTTTTAAGGCAGGCAGCAGAACCACTGAGCTAAGTCCCAGGCCGTAGAGGTGGGGCTTTGGGAAGTGAGTGGACCATGGGGCTCCGGCCGTAGGTGGGCTCCTGGAGGGTGAGGCGGGGCTGAAGTGCTGTAGGTGGGGCCTGGCGGGAGGAGGTCACGGGATCTCCCGGAAGGGTGCATTCTGGGACCCTGCTCCTCCCCTTTCTTTCCCCTTCCTGACTGCCAAAGGCGAGAAGCTTTTCTCCTCTGTGCTCTTCCTCTGTGGCATTAGTTGGAAATTGAAAGACAGGTAAAAACTGAAAAAATACTCTTTTAGGCAAAAGGATGATTTCATATAAACCTGCCACCAAATTAATAACAAAAGGGCAGCCAATACGGATTTAATTTCTGAATCTTTGAGTCCCAGTAAATCTCTCCTTTTCGTATTTGTGCGTGTTGGGTATTTCGTCTTAGTGATGAGACAGTGATAGATGGAGGGAGGTGTCCACTTACAGGTAAATGGACGAGGAAAGTGAGGTGTGTATCTGCAGTGAAATATTATGCAGCCATAAACCAGAATGGAACCCTGTCATTTATAGCAACACGGGTAAGAGCACGTCATGCTACGTGAAATGGGTGGATGCAGAATGGCAAATAGCACGTCTTAAAAACCTTGGTGTCACCTGGCATAATAGCGCCTGCCTCTAATCCTACCTCTTTGGGAGGCTGAGGCAGGAGGATTGCACATTTGCATCCAACCTGGGAAATGTGACGCTTTAGTGGAGACCTTAGCTCCAAGAAACAAAATGTATAGAACTATAGAATAGGACAGGGGCTACCAGAGCCCAGGGAGGGTGTGGTGAGATGAAACGGATTATTTCTCAATAACTGGCAGAGAGGAACTTGGAATGTCCCAGAATGAAGAAATGATAAGTTTGCAATGATAACTTTACCAATACCCTATCTGATCACTACACATTGCACGCACATATTGATGTATCGCATTGTACCCCACAAATATGCAGTTACTGTGCGGCAATTAAAATGTATTCATTTATTTATGGTACCGGGGATCAAACTCAGAACTTTGCTCTTCAAGGCAGGCGCGGTGCCACTGAGCTGAATCCCTGGCCCTGAAAATGTATTTTAAAAGGTTGCCAGGCTTAGTTCCCCTCTATACCAAGGACTTCCTCTAGGCCACTCCTCTTCCTCCACACCTCCGCCTCCTCACACCTCTCTTCCCCAGTATTTAAAGAATAAATTTATTTTTAATCCAACATTTCTGAGTGTTTTGCGGGAAGAAGATTTTCACATTACACAGTTCAAAATGTTTCTAGATATTGAAGTCGTCATTATTTCTCAAGCATGTTTCTGGAGGTAAAAAGTTCTGAACATTTTTTACCAAGATAATATAGTAAATGAGACAATTAACAATGTGAAATGGGAAGAAAAGGGCTAAAGGTGTAGGGAACGTGGGAAGGGTAGGGGAAAGCGAATAAGGGAAAAGAAAAAAAATAGGAGAAAATGAAAAAAATGGAAATAAAGTGTTTGTAAATGGGGAGGGGAGGAGGGGGTGAAGGGAGGGCAGGGACAAGGGGGAAAAAATGAGAACCAAGGCCTGTCATGTAAAGGTACAAGATCCCAATAATGAATGTAAATGCACTGTATACCTAAACTATACCAATAACTTTAAAACTAAAAAAAAAAGATAATGCAGTAATTGGCACTTTCCGGCAGCCACCGCCGAGGCCCTGTCCCAACCTCACGTCACTTCTTGCACTACCATGTTTTAGCAAACGCAACTTTAAAAATGTAACTGTGGTTAGACTCACATCACGTTATTTTAATTTGCATTTTGAAATTATGATGAATTCGAAGATTTTTTCAGTAATACTTGTCATTGGATTTTTAAAACCTTTCTCAAAATACCTTTACACCAGAAATACATTGCGTGCATTGATACTTCTTGTGTGATTAAAACCGTACGGAAATACACAGATATCTAAGACATAATGTTACATAAAGGATCTACATTTTTTCCAGAGTGAACAAAAATTTAAAGCAACTGTTTATTAAGAATCGTCCCTTTCTCTGATGATTAAAAAGCAATTCGTTCTTTCTAAATCTGCATATCTTGGGACGTGTTCGTCTGATCTGGAATCTGTTGTTGCTTTTAAAGCTCTCTATCGTCATGCCAGAATCGCATTATCTAGATATGCTCTTTTTCTTTTTTTTTGTAGGAATTTTATTTCCTCTCTTTACTCCTTGAATGTTTGAGTTAGAATTTTGATAGAATGACATTCTATTTATAAATGAAATTTAGGAGACTTGATATTTTCTTCTCCACTAATTTTCTTCACCAAGGACGAGCTGTCTTGCCCCATTTCCTTAGGACTCCGAGGAGAGCCTGACAGATTGGGGTTTTCCTGCTCGTCAGTTCTGCCTGTGTTTCCATTTCACTCGTACCCATCCCCAGGCGAGGCCGCGGCTCCGGAGTCCGTTCTGTCAGAGCAGCCGTGCGACCATGGGTGCCTCAGGTCTCACGGGCAGTGTTTACTCTCCTCCAGCTGGACCCAGCCGCTTTCTAGTCCCGCTTTCCACGGTGCCTGACCCTGCCTGGACGTTGGGCTCCGGCCGCTCCGGGGACAGTTGGTCCCTTGTCCTGGGTGGGGCCCCGGGACTCCTGTGTTTATTAAACACCCGGACAACAACAGCACAGGACACAGAACAGAGGCTGGTCCTGAACCAGAACATTTCAACAAGGAAGAGAAAAGTAATAGCCCGATTTCTGGTGGAGCTCTCTTTATTTTATTGCATAGAAAATTTAACCACCCTAAGCAGTTTAAGTATATGATTCATGTAAAAATATACACTTTTTTTTTTCTTTTGGTACTGGGGATCGAACTTGGGACCTTGCATTTGTGAGGCAGGCAGAGGAACCACTGAGCTAAATCCCTGGCCCAAAATATGCACATTTTTATGCAGACAATCCCAAGAACTTTTTCATCTTACTTACTTGAAACTTTGGACCCACTAAACAATAACCTCCCCTTCCTTGTACCCACAACCACTGCTCCGTGTGTCAGCTGCCTATTGTAGACGTTGGACAGAAGCGGAACGAGGTGGCACCAGTCTCTTCTCCTGGTTTACTCCCCTTAGCAGAACTCCCTTCACCCACGCTGGAACACGAGCCAGAATTTCCTTCCTCTCGACTGAGTAATATTCCACGACACCCATACTCCACCTGTGCTCTACCCCCTCTCTTCCCAGAGACACTTGTCTGCTTCCCCTTATGTTTTTATAGCAATGTTGCCATGAAGATGGGTGTACAATTAGCTCAAGAGCTTTCTTTTAGCTACTTTTAAAGTATTTTACTTTATCTCCTTTGATCCTTTCTTTATGAATCAGGTCTTCCCAGTACCCAGTTTTACAGATGAGGAAACCGAGGCCCATGGAAGTTAAGTAACTTGCTAAATAACAAATTTGATTCCCAAAGCTCCCATGTTAACAGCACTTGGTGCTGCTTTCCCAGGGAGGAATCTAGGTGTCTTGTACCAAGAAGTGAAAAATAAACACGAGAAATGAAAATCTGCTGGCATTGCCTGTTGTAAGAGGCAGGCTTTAATTTTTATCTCTTACCATACTCAGTGAACATGACCATAACAACGATATTCAGGTTGTATTCATGACAGAACAGATTACAGCACTAGAGCTGTCCTGGTAATTCACGGAGCATCACGCTTTTGAGCTACCTTTCAAAAGTAACTTTATTCCGACAACTGCTTTGGTGGGAGAAATCTAGTAAAGCTATATTATATTTTAAAAATTAAACATCCCTATTCCCTCCCGGTACAAACACGGCCGTCATGAAATCAGTAGGGAGAAAATGAAAGAGAAGCGAATGACGAGTCTGTGGAACTCCACGCCGTGGGTCGCTGTTGAAGCCCTCACGTCTATGCGCTCCCCTCCGAAGGTGACTCTTGTCCACCGAGGTCCCCTATGCGAGGATGTGAAATACTACTCAAGGGAGGAAAAATGAGCCTGAACAATGGACCCTTCACAGCTCACAGTCAGCGTGGGGCCCTGAGCCGGCCGTGGCCTCCACCCCCGCCTCGTTCCCATCCTGTCATCGGGGCTGTGTCTGTACCCCACATATGCTTTTGCAATTCAGATTCCCAAATCTCCTGAGAGATGTAAAAACGTGTTCTGGGAACTGTTCTTTAATGGGTTGTCTATAAAGTAAGTGTCTGTTGCATATATCTTGATTTAAAATTTCTTTTTTCAACGTAGTGGCGCATTAAAACCATCCATCTTTCTTAGGTCTCAAAACACGGCTATATTTTCAGGATCAGGGAATAAATATGTTTTTGTTTCCTGTTTCCCCAAATAAATTATTTGAGTTGTTTTTCTAGGCTAAATTGTATTTTACTTCCATCTAGATTTCTTTTACCACTAGACATCTTTTTAGTTAGTGTGCAATTTATATCCAGAAGACATATTTCTTTCATTTATTTTTAAAAAACTAAAAAAATGCAAAGTCCTTTCTAGAAACAGAAATTATTTAATACTTTTCCCACAAAATCATCTGCAGGGTAGATGAAGGGTGTTTTATAAAAGTCTGATGAGCTTTGGCCATGCCAAGATACGTATGTGACAGTTGATAAATAAAGACAACATTTGAGGCAATTTAAGAATGCTTTTAACTTAAAAATAACCGAAGGAAAACCCTGCTTCTAAGGGATGTGCAGAGGTTACAACTGGCATCTTTGTCACCTCACTTTGGTCACACCTCTGTGATGTGTTTAGGGAGACAACAGTGGGACTGCATCACAGCGATGCAGGTGACACCATCTTAATAAGCTTACAGATTTTCCCATTTGATTGTTGGATATGTGACAGTTACTCAGCTCAAATCTGTTCAGATATGACTTTTGTTTGTTTTTTGTCTTTTTGGTACCAGGGATCGAACTCAGGATCTTGTGCTTTCGAGGCAGGTGTGGGCGCCACTCAGCTAAATCCCCAGCTCCTGAATGAGATTTTTAATCGCTCACTGAATCCAAGGAAAGACTGAGCAAACAAAACCATGAACCTCAAGAACAGCTACAGCTGGGACCAGGCTTCAGTTACGGTCAGTGTCTCTGTCTTTCTCCCTGAGACCTTGGGCTTCTCTTCTGCTCTGGGCCAGATTCCTCCATGTGGCAGGAAGCAAAGCCCAGTGGCCACTTCCTAAGTCTTCTACCTCTCAACGCCTCTCTCAGACTGCTGCTGCCCTGGCCCCGGCTTTTCCCCATCTCTGAGGTCACCTGCATCCGGGGAATTCTCCTATCCTTCCCAGGTCTCCTACCTCAAGGACATTCCCGGCCTGGGGTGAGGGTGGGATGGCAGGTGGTGGATGTGCCACCAGAGGGCAGGGGAGGGGTGAGCAGTACCATTTCCTCCTCTTCAACGGCATCGTGGATTTAGCTCATGGTCTTCTGAGACAGTCTCCAGCAGGGCTGACCACTTTCTATTATTGCTTTCTTCCTTTCTCTGCTTCAATCCCCCCTCTCCTAATCAGCTCCCCCCAAAACTACCTGTACCCAAATCCTTGTTTCAGTGTCTGCTTTTGGGAGAATCCAAACTAGGATGACCACCAAAGAATAACTGCTTCGGGTTTCAGTTAGTGTACAGTTTATGTCCAGAAGACATATCCAGCACAAAATCTTGCAGAAATTCCCCATTGGCCCTTCTCAGGCCGAGAGCGTGGCTGTGGGCCAATCAGCTGCAGCCATCACGGTAGGGCTCTCACACAGGCCAGGGTAGAGGAAGAGCCAGTCAGAGACCCAGACTGAGGGAGTGGAGAGAAGGCGCCGGTCAAAGCTGCAGGAAGAGCGAATTCACAGAAGGTGGGACGTGTGCTGGGTGGTGTGCTGGTTGCTCACCTAAGACAAGGAGAACTTGCCTATAAGGTAATGAATTAGGTATTTTATAAAAGGTTTGTTCTGAACCCAGATTTTTCGGTAACTTTTCTTTAAAATACTTCAAACTTACAGAATACAAACAGAGAAAAGCTGCAAGAATAATCAAGGAATTCTCATATACTGATTATCTAGATTTACAAATTACACACGCACACATACGCCCACACACACACACACACGGTGAATGCTTACACTTAAAAAGCTTGTCATTAATCTCTCCTAAAATACTCTGCCTCACTTCCAGCCCACTTCTCCAATCGTTTCTGCCACTTTCAGAAGCAATTCTGGAGTCCTCTTTCCTGAGTGTCTTTATTCACACTGGCATGGTTGCCTTTATGTCCAGAATGACCTTCTAGATGTTGGCCTTTCATGGACATTTTGACTTGGAGCAGGAGCCAGGAGTCTCTCAGAGCCAGATCCATGAAGGAGGTGGATGAGGACACAGCGGGATGTTTTTAGGAGCTGCCTTTCTGTTGAATGAGGCTCAGCGGCAGCGCTGCCTGTGTTTTTGATCACACATTGCAAAGACACTCAGGAAAGAGCACTTGTAGAACTGCATCTGAAAGTGGCAGGAAGTAATGGGAGAAGTGGGCTGTGAGGTGGCACGTTCATGGAAGGCCGTGTGTCTTTTATGGTAATAAATTTTTATAAATTTGAATATTCACTGTACATTTTGATTGCACCTTGTGTATTTTCAATTCTCTTCGTTTTAATTGGTACAGATCAACTGCACATATTTCTAGGGTATAGTGTGATGTTTCCACACATGTATATAATGTATAATGATCAGATTAGGGTAACTGTGTGCCCATCACCTCAAACATTTGTCCTTTCTTATGTTGGAACAGCTGAAAATCCACTCTCCTAGCTATTTTAAAATAGTCAATTAACTGTTGTCACCCGTAGTTCTCTTGCTGCACTGCAGAACCCCAGAAATCACTGCTCTGTCCAGCTACACCCCTGTATCTGTTAACCGTCTTCCTCCCTTCACCTGTCCCCCACTTTTGCCCATTTTTCTCCTGTTGGACTGAGTTTTGCACATGTTCTAGATGTCAGTCCCTTTATAGATGAATAGTTTGTAAATATTTTCTCCCACTCTCTAGGTTGTCCCCTCAGTCTGTTGCTTGTTTCCTTTGCTGGGCACAGACTTTTTGATGTGATATGATTACACTTGTCAGTTATGCACTTGTTGCCTATGCTGTGTGGTCATATTAAAAAAGCAAAAAACAAAACTTTATCCAATGTCCTGAAGCCTTTCCCTCAAAAATTTTTTTCTACTAATTTCATGGCTTAAATATTTAAGTCTTTGACTCATTTTGAGTTTATTTTTGTATATGATGTGAAATAGGGCTCTCGTTCCATTCTTCTGCCAATGAATACCCAGTTTTCCCAGCACCATGTGTTGAAGAGACTTGAATTTCTCCAGTGTATGTTCTTGGGGCCTTTGTAGAAAATCAATTGTCTGTACACATATGGACTATTTCTTTATTCTCTACCAGTAGTTTATCTTTGCTCTATTTGTTCTTGTAACTCCCCCGCTTTGCCTCTTTTTCTCTCTCTCTCTATGCAAATGCAAGTATTTCAATACATGCAAATATATATTAATATTTTAATGAACCATCACTTATCCTTAAATACTTAACTGTCTTTTTTAAACACAGGAATTCTCTTACCTAATTTAAGCTCAATGATATCAAAGGAATTTATTATCAATTTTCTACTATTATTTAGTATATAGTTCATATTTAAAAGTCAACAGTTATTTCAGCAGGCTGCTTTGTGTGACTATTTTTTTCCAGTCCAAGATCCAACCCAACAGCATACATTGCATTTAATTATCAAGCCTTGTTGTCCCCTTTTAATCTGTACCACTTTCCTCAATCTTTCTCTGGCACTGGCATCTTTGAAGCATACAAGCCAGGTGTTTTACAGAATATCCCCTAATTACGAAACCAATATATTTTTAACTAGTAGGTACACGAGAAGTAGAGAGAGAAGCAGCAGTGAATCGGGTCCCACAGATAGCACTGAGAATCATCTCATTAACTCTCAAGCGGTCTCCACCCCCTCGTCTCTGGCTGTGGGTGGACGAAAACATGAGGCTGAAGATGCGTTGATCTCAGGTAGGCAGCACAGAGATTGGGACATGTGGATGTAATCCAAGTGTCAACGATGAATGCCTTGTGTTTTCTCCTTGGTAAAAATCGTACCATTCAAAGGTGGTCTCTGACCAAAACTTCTCTGCAGCAAGTAGGTATGTTGCATATATCATGGAAATTTATAGGTGAGTGGAGCTGGAGGTTATTTAGTGTGTTCCATAGATCACGAGCTGAGATTTCCTGAGCTTAAGAAAGATGGCTGCAGTCATCGGTGGAAAGCCAGGAGTGGATTCCCTGTCATCCTGATTCCTTGCGCAGTGCTCGGTCTTCGTCTGCACTGTGATCACAATTAGCTACTGGTGTAGCTGTCATCTTGCTTCCCCTTGCTATTTAGGGACGATCTAACTTTCTATGCATTTGATTCATCTCATTATCAAATATATGAAGCTCTACAAGGAAGTTCTCATCAGAAGGGCCACCCCTCAAGAAGTGCCCGTCAAGTGACGCAGCCCCTCTCTACGTCCAAGCGTCTATCCTACAGTTCCGGTGTAGATACGTCCGTAGCAACTGTTTTAATTTGTGAATTCCTGATGATTAGGTTTTACACAATAGTTATTGCTTTGAAGTGGAAAAAAGTGACCTGCGTTCGAGTGAGAACAATGCATCGCGAAGGAGTGAAGGCTGTTCTCTCGAGAGCATCGAAGCTGGTCCCACACACAGCTCCCCTTCAAGAGGCAGCAGTGGTTGAAGGGCCTTCTGGTGTGGCGGAGGGGCAAGTGCTATAATCGGCTGGGTGGAGCTTCCCCGTCCCGTTGGTCAATCCTGGCGCTGTGGCTGGGGCAAGTTTAGCAACCAAGCCCCAGTGTGCTCGTCCAAGCGATGGGCCGAACAGTATCAGTTCTTCCGTCCTCCCTGGGACGGTGGGTACTCGTTCTCCAGGATGGCAGAGAACGTGACTCACAGTGTCTGGTGTCTCAGTGCTGAGCGTACTGTTCTAGGGACGATGCCCCATCCTCTGCCACAAATAGGTACTAAGAAACATGGCCGTGGGGAGAGGCAGCTGACTCCACCGCAAAGTGCTAAAAGTCCTGCCGGGCCATCACAGCCGATGCGCATGGTTCCTCTCGCAGCCTGCTTTGCCCCAGTTTGGGACAGCAGTTAGCAATGGAGCGGTTCTCCGTGCAGCCCGGCTTCTCTGCTTAGTTTCTTTTTTGTGTTATTGTTAAAACAACAACAACTTCTTTCAGTCTTCCAAGCTTCCCCAGAGCTTTGTTTTCACAATGCTTTACAAGCATAAAAATGTTTCATTACCCGGGTCGGCAGTGCTCTGTGTGTGTCCCCTGCCTCTTTCTTATTTCAAAATGTGACCTCGTGTCCACAGAGCACCAGTGAAGTGGTGCATGCTAAAGGGATTTCTTCGAGTGCAAAAACATCTCTATGCTTTTTGTTTTTCTATTAGTTTTCTCATCTTTAAAGCAAACTGTAAAAATAAATTTCAGTCTTTCGTAGCCACATTTCTTGCTGGGTGAGGGTCAGTAGTGTCAAGCTTGGCGTGAATTACCAAGCTCTGAAAATGAGACTATAACGGAGGCTGCAACTCAAGCACACAGCGACAGCATTGCGGATGGAAAGCTGCAGTACAGCCGTGGCCGCCCCTCAGCGGATTTCTCTGTCTTCAGGTCCCACAGAATCTTCTCTCCTCATCTCTTCCTGTGTGGACACAAAAGAGACCAAATGTATTCGCTGTGATCTGCACGCATCAGCTGCTTTTGAGCCTGATAATTTTCTTGGAAAAAATGTCTTAAAGGCAATTTACCCAGCACATGATGGGCACAGGATTGCCAACGGGGGAGGCCTGGGGTCAGCTCCCAGCCAGCCCCGCTCCCCGGGGCAGCAGGCTTCCCTTCTAGCATCTCTGACAGGTGGCCGACTGGCGTCTCCATCACTGCAGACAGAAATAAGTCGTCGTGAGGGGAAAGTGGTTTCCCTCCATCTGGGGCTCGGCAGTCTTTCCCTCTTCGTTTTAATCATTCTTTCCAGCAACAGACAATGTAAAATGAAAGCAAACAGGGTGCTATGTCTAACACACACACACACACACACACGCACACACACAAATGTGGGGAGGCTGCTGGGCCTGACCGCGAGCTCTGGACCTTTTGCACACGGCAGGGCTCACCTGCTCAGGTGGCAGCGCCTCGGAGCCAGGTGTGAGGTGTGTTTCTGCGGGAAGCACTAAATCAGGAGCTGTGGTCAGGTTCACTCGGCTGCTGTCTTTAATTCAGAAAGAGCCCAGCAGGCGAAGGCAAAGCTGCAGCAGCTGAAAATAGAACCCAGTATAATAAAAAGTGCAGGTCGACTGTGGGTGGCATATTGGAAGTTGTATGTCTTGCTGATCTCAGGTAGTAGAGAATTCTCTTTTCTGCCTGACTTTTTATCTCTCCTTTGGGAGAAGCTCTAACGATCGGTCCTGGTCTGACGCTGAGGCTTCCAGCCCAAGGCTCTGGCTCATGTCGGCTGCAGTTTCTGCTGCTTCTCCCCAGGAGTGGTGTGTGGAGCGTGGGAATGACAGCAGAGAACAGCAATCACATGGCAAACGGGTAGCCGCAGCACATGGCGGGCTGTGGGGACCCAGCAGAGCTGCTGAAAATTGAATCTTTCCCCCTAGCTCCCGACCCATCAGATCCCAGTGCAGGAGTTCTCTGGAGTGTGAGCTCTTCACTTTCCTTTGCTTTGTACACTCGCTTCTGATTTTGCTCATGGTAAGCCAAACAAGGCCAAGAGCAAAGAAGTTAATATTTTGGGAGTCTGACCATGGAAGTTGCCCCCGAAATCTCCCCTCTGCTAGTCACTAGGCATCTCAGAATTCAGGTATGTGCTCCCTAGCCCGAATTCTTTGGCACTGCATTTAGAAAGGATGCTCTTGTGCCAGCTACACATAAGCATTGAGCCTGCCTATGAGCACTGTTTATTATGTGACACATTCAGGGCAGTGGGACGTGAGGCTCAGTGTGTGTTTACTGGCTGCTGGGAATGACTGAAAAAACAAACTCTGTGGCTGCAGAAGTGAGCTGTTTAGTCATTCCCGGGCGCTGGTGTGGAACAGGAGCCTGTTCTCCGGGGCTCTGTACCCTGCCATTTTCAGGACCCTGCAAATTCCACTGAGTGGTGCTCCCTTCAGCTTGTTTCTCCTTCCTAGCAGGGCAGTTTTCCCCCCTCAAGGTTCATGGACAAAACTTCGTGTGCCAGGTGCTCTCCTAGATTCTTTGCAGAATATCAAAAGCAACAGAAACACGAATTAGTAGAGAGCTGTAAATAAAACTTTGCTCTATCATCCAGAGTGTGCTGGGTGTGAGCAATAAATGTGCTGCTCCTATGCCAAGGGCATCTGGACAGGTGCCATCCTGTGCTCAGGAAATAAAAGCCCTCTTCATATTTTTCTCACTTTTGTCCTGAAAGCAGTACCCATAATGCCAAAGGTCTCACTCAGTGAAGTAAGAGATGCAGCTTTGACAGAAAAACCACAGTGCTCTCAAGCAGCAATGATAATGCTTGGATTTGGCAAAGTCTGTCCCATTCAGGATGTGGACATGCTGTGGTTTGGGACTAAATGGCCAGAGTGGCCTGTGTGGGGTCCGAGGGAAGAGGGTGAATCCATGACCCGAACCAAGTTCAGTGACAACTCGGGTTACTCTTTCAGGAACACTTGGCGAGTGCTGACTTCTGGCCAGGCGCTGTGCTGCACAAGAGGCTGGAGATGTAAAATGTAGCGGAGTGGGCTTTCTGTCCTGAGTTCCCAGGCCAGTGTGGTGCAGGGGCTGGGGCTCTGTACCCTGCCACTTTCAGGACCCTGCGAATTCCACTGGTGGTGTCCCAAAGCCAGAGGACCAGTGCTTTAGGCTGGGACCTGTCTGGATCCTGCTACAGCAAATATTCAGAGTACATCTGCGGATCGCCAGGACAGAGTTTGAAAGAGATGGTATGTAATGTAGAAAAGCAGTATTGCTGTCTGATGCTTACTGGGCCTATTTTGATGGCGTTATTGTCAACATCAATGACAATCACGGTGATGTGTGTTTGTACCTGTGTGTTTTTTGTCCCAGGTTCACCAAATCCAGTGGTGTGCTGGTCCAGGCTTACCAACCAGCTGTTTGGAAAAGAGCAAGAATAGTCCTCAGTTACAGGTTTGCTGACATCTGTAGTGTGAATACTCCTGGCCCAGCCGATGGCAAGCTGCTGTCATGTCCTCCCTGGCCCTGGAGCAGGGGAGGGGTGGGCCAGGAAGAGAGAAGCATAATGTTGATTTTGTACTTTGTGTGTGTGTGTGTGGTGTGTGTGTGTGTGTGTGTGTGTACTGGTAAATGAACACAGAGCCTTAACACAGAACTATGTTCTCAGTCTCTTTGTGTTTTTTATTTTGAGACAAGGTCTTGCCAAGTTGCTAAATTGCCCAGGCTGAGCTGGAACTTGTGATCCTCCTGCCTCAGCCTCCCGGAGTGCTCGGATTATAGACTATGTGCCAAGGCACCTGGCTTGGTTCTATTCGTTTAAGCACAAAATCCAGAACATTGTTATACTTAAATTTTAACTCCATGAATTGAAAGAATAAACTAAGAATATGAGATCAGAATTTTATTTTGTGTGTAAGGGAAGCAGTGTGGATGAACACTTTAATAGGCTGTATCGTCTTCCTAACTTTTAATTACTTTATCAAAATAACAACAGAAAAACCCCTTAAATGTGCATTTACTTAGAATATATTCTTTGACGTTCTTTATTACATACTGCAACAAATTAGACCATTTAAAAACAGACCATTTTCAATGTAGCATTTTAATGGCAATAAAACCCTTTGCAAATCAATTTTATTGTTCTCTCCAAGCTCAGGAGGTAACAAATATGAGCTCCTTATTTTTATAGGCGAAGGAAGAAAGGCACAAGGAGATCTTCAAACTTTTCACACAGTGTGCTAATGGAGGAACTGGGATTAGGACTTCAGCCCTGAACACTCTTGGCCATAGTTAATTAGGTTATGTTTTCTGAAATGGGGATAATTTAAAATGAGATTTTCTCCGGCTCTGGTCTGCACAGAGTCCCTGCCAGAAGGGCCATGGGAGAACTCCATTTCCTAACGGATTCCTGAAGCCTCCCCTCACCTTTACCCCAGCTTCCTGGGTTGGAGGGAAGTGCCAGAGTCAGGGGTGGAAATCAGTAGGTCAAGCTAAACGTGACAGGACAATCGCACTCCTCTCCAGAGTCAAAATGAGATGGGAAGAGAAAATCAGCGAGGGACCCCAATGTTAAAAGTCATGCTCTAAGCAGACGGGAAGCCAAGGTGGATTGTGGGTAAAGGTATGAGAGAGCAGAAATTATTAATAAGAAGAAGGTTTGACTTTGAGAACATGCATAATTCTCAGATAATATGGAAGCAATATAAGGAAAATTAATCAGTATTCAGGAAAAAGAACTACAGACCATGTAGTAAGAGAAATGGAGAGAAAACATTTCCCAGGGTTGTTCTGGTAGGACCAGCAGTCTTCTAGCTTCTGCCATGTATGCACAAGAGCTGATCGGAATATATGGTGGATATTTAAATTAAAAATAATTTATTACAGCAAAAGGTGCAATGCATTAATCCCCCCCCAATCCCCTTCCTGCTTTGAAAACACTTATCCCATTTTTCTTGCCACTTTCTGAAGCAGCTCTGGAGTTCTCTTTCATGGCTGTCTTTACCAGCTGTGGTAAAACATATGGTGAATGCTGTAGTTGAGTGCTGTCAAATGGAAAGGTAGATTCATAGAAACAAGGTGCTCTGTCCTCATCCACCTTAGTCACTGGATCGGGCACTGTGTGACTCCTGGCTCTTCCCCAGAGTCAAAATGACCGTGAAAGGGACACATTTTTAGTCATTTCAGGACATCAAAGGAGCTAGGACAGCGCAACTAATGACTCAAGAAGAGGACTCCAGAACGGTTTCAGAATTCCAGAAGCAGAAGGATGGGATAAGTGTGTTCAAAACAAAAGGAAGTATTTTGCAGGAGTGCATGGCAATGTGTAAAAGTACTGTAGAAAATGAAAAAAAACTTTAAGTGCTCGCTGTGTCTTTGAGTGCACTGAGTGTGGCAGGCTCCGCGGTGTGGGACGGGGGCTCCCCCCGCCATGACTTAGCCCAAAGGGGGCAACTGGCACAGGTGGTTCAGGGGTGGAGCCTGGGGCAGACCCAGCATCTCTGCTTTGCATGCCACCTTGGGTGTCACCTGGACGCCTACTTTTGCCCTCAATTTACCATCGCTTGGCCTCCAGCCTCCCATCTATTTCCATGCCAGAAGAAAAAGCAAACAATGGCAAGAAACATGTTTTTCATACATGAGGAATGCAAAACTTCCTCAGGATAATTCTGCTGTGGTCCCCTTGTCCTGGGCGGTGACGTGGACTCCCAGCAGCAAAAAGCTCAAGAGATAGAACTTTGTCCCCACCCTTTTTCTTTAATTAGCTTAACATTGCTTTCCAGGATAGAACTGGAAGTCTGGTTAATAAAGAAGAGGGGGAAATTAGGCAACCAGCAGTGGCTGTGCAGTAGACTTACTGTACACACAGCTCCACTGCTGGGTATCCTGAGTGAGTCTTGGACAGAATTAGAAGCCACAGAGAGGAAGCAGCTCTTGCCGGACTAGGGCAAGGCTTTTTGCTACCAGCCATCCTCATTTCACTGTTGCCCTCTGAGCAATGTAGTTGAGCTATCCAAAGAGGGCTTCTTGTTTTAAAGCACTTAAAAAAAATCCAGACAAGAATGGTTGCTATCAAGAAATCAACCAAAACAAATGTTGGTGGGGTTGTGGGGAAAAGGAACCCTTCTCCATTGTTGGTGGTGGGAGTGCAGACTGGTGCAACCACTGTGGAAATCAATATGGAGACACCTCAAAGATCTAGGATTAGAGGTTCCATTTGACCCAGCCATCCCTCTGCTGGGTATCTTTCCAGAAGAATTAAAAGTATCATATCACAATGATATATGTGCACCCATGTTTATAGTGGCACAGTTTTTAACAGCTAAAACTTGGAAACAACCCATTTGCCCATCATTTGGAGACTGGATAAAGAAGATGTGGTTTTTCTATAAAATGGAATGCTACTCAGCCATAAAGAATGAGAAATTAGAGTCTTTCATAGGAAAATGGATGCATATTGAGGATATACTCTTAAGTGGAATAAATAAGTCACACATGTTTAAATACCAAATAGTTTCTCTGGTGTGAAAAACTGTAATTGTACATAAGATCCTAATGGTATAATTGACAATGTGAAATAGGAAGAAAAGGGCTAAAGGTGTGGGGGAAATGGGAAGGGTCAGGAAAAGGTAATAAGGGAAAAGAAAAAATATGAGAAAATGAAAAAATGGAAATAAAGTCTTTGTAAATAGGGAAGAGTGGAGCAGGTGAAGGGAGGGCAGGGATAAGGGGAAACATGAGAACCAAGATCTGTCATGTAGAGGTACGAGCTCCCAATGATGAATGCAATTGCACTGTGTACCTAAAAAGTACCAATAAACTCAATGAGAGAAAAAATAAATAAAATAAAATAAATTAGCGTTATAATGAGAAAACAAAACCTTTCAATACATTTACCTTCCTTGAATTTTCCCTTCAAGTTATTTTTAGTACCTATGATTAATTAATATGTAGTGTTTGAGGTTCTTTATTTTATCAAAAGAATGTAAGGAAAGTGAACAAAAATCCAAACAATTGCTAAGAGCAAATCTGGATTTGTTGACTGTCATGCCAAAGTGAATTTTTAAAAAATTCTACTGAAAGGTAGGGAAATGCCGTAGAGGTTGCGTCTTGACTTAGCAAAGCATCGGGTAAACTCTCTTGATGTCGCGGAGAAAGACAGAAATTTAACTCGATGTCTAAACACAAAGTTGATGAAATCTTTTCCCCAGTATGTTGACACATAGATCGGTGCTAACCGGATAAGAAGTCTTCGAAGGGGAACCAAGGCCTCTGCCTTGACTTGTCCTGATCGGTATCCCGGGGCGACCAGGAAGAAGAGATGCTGGTTCAGGGCCTGGAGTTGGCAGGAGAGGCTAACGACGGTGATGGAAAACACTGCGCGGCAGAGAGGCCTGCGGACTAAAGAGCCGGTCGCACAGATCGCGCAGAGCGGGCACCTGGCTCACAGCCGCCTGGGGGAAGCCAGCGGAGGCCCGCAACCAAGTCACCTCCGGCAGCGCCGCACCTGTTCTCCCGCCCTTCATTTTCTCAGGGAACGGATCCATAACCCAGGTGAGATTCAGTCCTGACCATCCCCGGCCTGCACCGGTGCAGCTGTGAGAAGCGGGAGAAAAACACAGCCCCCGGGGAGCGGGAATCCCCCCTTAAAGTTCGTGACCAAACTGGCCCACGGTCACCCACGCCTGGGAGCGTGCCCGGCAGGGCGTTCCCATTTCACACGCCCGAGCGGATGTTGCAGGAGTCCCCTCCTTTCCCAAGTCCTCAGCACCTCTCTGTTTCTCCTCCTCCTCAGCGGACGTCCTGTATAAGGGGCAGAGCCACACTCAGAAGCCAGCTCACAGGGACCTCCTCCTTACCCCTTCGCCCTGGCCCCTGTGTGCCTGTGACCGAATCCGCTCAGGCACGTACCTCGCTGTGCCCACTGCCACCCTCCTCGCCTCTCGGAGTGCCCGCTGGAGCAGCTCTACCCTCCCTCTGTACCATGCAGGGCGCCCTCTTCCTTGAGAATCCCGCCAGTGTGGAAACACCTCTTGTCCTGCGGACTCTCCCAGCGTGTGGGGAGCTGTTCCTCTCCCTCCTCCCCTGGGGGTCTCCCCATCGTTTCGGTGCCATCGGTCCTCAGCTGAGCCCTACACAGGGGCCTTTTCTCTCCTCGCTGCTCCTCTCTTCTGCTCTGGATTCCTGAATTCCATGCTGACTCCCTCCCCGCACTGTGGCCCAGGAAGCCTCTTTGGGCGGGATCCGGGACCATCACGGGACCATCGTTTGTTTCCCCACTCTTGGGGATCATCATTTGCTGCTTTCCACGTCCCAGGTCTGAAAATCATTGTTTCTCACGCTCCTTCCAGTTCTGGAGATGTTCATGGTGGAAGGGCAATCTGGTATCTAGCACTTTGTCATGGCCGGAAACAGGCCTTTGTCCTCTTAACCCACTCCAGCGAGACTTCTGCCCTGGCACAGCTGAGTCCATCCTGCCTCATCACCTGGGCTTTAGGTTTGTTAAATCCACTTCCGGGTCTTCGCTTTGCTGGACTTCTCGGCCAGTTGGATGCATCTGCTTGTGCTCTTCTCCGCACGCGCCGTGTTCTTGTGCCTCTCGGTTGCCTTCCACTCCCTGTGCTGGCTGCTCCTCTCAGGTCCTCCTCTGCCCCGCCTCGTCTCTGTCTTACAGCACTTGTCTTTGAGCTCCTTCTTTGCCTCATCTGGGCACTCTGCGTGTGGGCCTCACTCATCGGTCCCTGCCGGCCTGATTGTCCCGAAGCCCGCCTCTCTGCTGTGGTGGGAGTCCTGTTCACTCCCTAGCTGGCTCAGCCAACAGCTTTCTCAGCTCTAACAGCCCAACTCTTCCGATTATCCAGTCCCAAATTTGGCAATGAGTTTTGACTTCTGTGTGTCACATCCTATCCCATCTACCAGAGCTCCTCACTTTACCCTCAAAGCACCGAGTTTCTGATCCTTCTCCTCCCCTGCGCCTTTCCTGTCAGAGTGGCTCATCTTCTGGTGTCTTTCTCCTGCAGTGTGGCATGATGCCCTGCCTTGCTCTCTCTGCACGAGGCAATAGAGCCCAGTCAAGTCTTGCTGCAGATGCACCTGGAATGAGCTATTAAGAATAAGAGTGAACTGTCTGGAATAGAGCGCAATCCTTCCTTCCCTGGTTCAGAGGCATGCAGGGGCTCCAGGTTTCCCTCAGAGCAGGTAGCAGCTCAGCTTGTCCCAATCTGCAGGTTACCTTTCTGCTGTCCCCCCTTTCACGGAGCTCCACACACGGTGGCCTCCTTTCGGCTTCAGGGCTTGGCTGGAAGGCTCTTCCTCAGGCAGTGCCCCTGGTGAGCCCCCTTGCTTCAAGTCTTTGCTCGGATACTGGTTTCTCTCAGGGTCTCAACCCTGACAGGTATATTTAGTCCATCCCCACCCTCACCCTCCAATTCACCAGGCTCCATGTGCAGAGTGGGAACTTACCAAGTGCCTACAGCACACTTACTAAGTATTTATCACAGTGCTCTCCGAATAGAATGAATGAATAACAGCTGGTAAGCAGGCAAGTGCAATTGCAGACCTGAGTATTTTACTGAATCCATTTCCAAACAAGGCGCCTGTAGTCCCGCTGCCCATGGAGTAAGTTAAGAGCTACAGTTTTGCGTACTCCTCACTGTACACATTATCATGACAAGGAACGTTCATGGCACTGTGGTGAGGCTGGTGCTCTGTCCTGTTGATGAAGGAAAGGAAGGGGAGAGGGTTGGACAAGTTTCCCCCTCACTGGCTAGGCACTGGCAGAACCAGGACTTGAACTCAGGCAGTGGGCTCCAGAGTTCACACCTTGGCCACCTCCCTGGGGACTGATTTCCAAATTGCAGATCCTGCGATTCACCTGCCCTTTAGCTGGTGGCTGAGACACTAAGGACAGAGCAGGGAGGGGACAGTGTGAGACCAGAGTGGCTCATTAGCATGGGAAAGAGAAGCAGTTCCCTCCCTTGCACAGGCAGACTGGAGATGGGAAAGTGACTGCTTGCAGTTCCTAAGTGTAGACTTGTGATCCCACCACAGCCGCGGTGCGTTGGAGTTTGCCCTCCTGTGGAAACAGGGCATTGTTAGTTGGACCCACGGGTGAACGTGTCATCGTGCAGTCAGTCTGGAGAAAAGGATTAGACCCATGGTGTGGCTTAGTCTGCAAAGATCTCCAGAGACACTTCTGTCTTGCAGTGTGGAGTGGACATCTTTGGAGGGCGAGCAGGTGAGAAAGGGTTGGGTGGCTCTGGGGGGCAGGAAGAAGCTGAGAGAACCAAACTCAAATCTGCCCACTTGACAAGCAGCCCTGGAGCTGCTCTATTCCTTATCTTCAGTGTGTGGCTTCTTGGCAAGTGAGAAGCAGCCTAGCACAGCCTGCAGTGGGTGTAAGGAACAGTCCAGCCTCAGTTCAAATCCCGTCCCTTCCACTTGCTGGCTGAGACTCAGCTTTCGCACGTCTGTTAACACTTAGCTCGACAGGTTGTTTACACCATCAGCGGAGATCATGCCATGGAAGCCAAGTGTGCTTTGTTGCTCAAAAATAATAGTTCTTCCCCTTTTCTGGATCTAGAAAAGGGAATCTTGTGGCACTGTGCCACTCAGAGGGTGACTCAGGAGCTGTGTCTGCTCCCTGAACTTCTGCCACCAGCTGGAGAGGAGACATGCAGCTTGAGCCAGGCAGTAAATCTGGCACAGTATTTCTTTCTGTAGAAAGTCTGTCCAAACCCTAACGAAGAAGAAGTCAGCTAAACTGCACCGTGAATGCAGTGACTGCTTGTTATACTCTGGTGCAAGCCTCCAGTGTCACTGTGGACTGGTAACACATATTTTATTGACAGTGCTTGAGGTGCAGTGTCCAGAGGCACTATAATAAAGCTCAAGGACAGAGCAGGTAAACACCACAGTTAGAACTGCCTGGGTTCAAATCCTGGCTCCACTGCTTAGTAATTCTGGGCAGCTTATTTACCTCTCTGTGCCTGGGTAACCTCAGCTGTAAAGTGGGCTGTTAGTGGTTAATAATACACTGTGTGTGAAACCTCTAGAATGGAACCTGGCATATATACATGCCACTCAGATTTCACTGTTGTTATTATTGGTGTAAACTTAGATGTTTTGATCATACAGCAACAAGGCGGGCTGCTTTTTTTTTTTTTGCATTTTATATTACTTAGCTTTTTATTTCCTTCCTTCAACCCTTCTTCCCTTGCTTCCTCCTTTCCCCTCTTCCCCTTCCCCTGTTGAAGCAGACGGTACCTCGACCTCTTTTGCTAGTCAGTGGCTCTGAAGTTACATTAAGCCACAGTGAGTCCACTCATCAATCTAACAATACTTTGGAAGCTTGGCTTGCAGTGGCTTGGAATTTAGTGTACAAGTCCCAGGAAGGGAGCTCCCTGCATCATTCTGTGAAGGGAAGACAAAGAGGCTCTCTGCATTTCCTGAGGACAGCTTTGTTGTCTCTCATCCCTGTGGACCAGGACAGTGACTTCTGTTCTGCAGATACTGTGCATCCTGATTGCTCTCTGTCCCACGGAAGCCCTGGCGGCAACCTTCTGTGAGTTGGTTTCGAGAATCACGAGTCCATGGACTAATTTGCCAAATAACATAAGATCAGAAAGAGAAACACCTCTGTGAAAAAGTAGGTGATACAGGGACAAGCTTGGTACTGTGGTGCTTCAGAGCAAGGCGGCCCCAGAGCCTGTTGTGTGTGTGTTCGTGCTGGGTGCTTTAACTCGCCGATTCTGTACCCCATGGCTGCATCTCACACAGCTTTGACTGTTCAGCCAGTTTCTTGGACCTCTGTTTTTGTAAATTGTGCTCTTGGAATGTTCTTCAGCTACTTGGCTTGATTTGACTTTTCTGGAAGCGCTTTGTTTGATGGTGTTGTCCTGACTTTAATTCTTTTTGCTTTTACTGCATGGATAATTAAAGAACCAGCATGGGGCTATTTAGAGGGAATTGTTTGTAGAAGAGAAAGCATGTATCAAATGTCCCCTCTGCAGATGCACCTTTTTTCTCTGAAATAAAACAGAGACTAAATGCTGGGGAGGCGCCCCGTAAGTAGATTGCTATTCTGACACCTCTGGAATTGATAACAGGCCACACTGAGTCATCTTCACGGGACTTTGTGTTTATTTTTAGAGAAGACACTGTTGTGGTCATGCCGATCCTCACGCCTTCCCTTTATTTTGTCTACAGGACAGATGATCTGGGCGTCTATCTCCGTTCCCCCGTGCCCAGAGGAAGCAGCCTTCATCCCGTAGGGGAGGGCACGGGGCCGGTTGCTCCTGCTCTCCCTCACACCCACCCCTCCTCATCTTACCGCACGGGCTGTCCAGCTTGAGAGCCCACAGCGGTGGAATAGATTTTGCTGGCTTTTGAAACACTCTGCTGGTTCCTCATCAGTCCTAGCTTTCACAAAGCTATGAGCAAGATCACTGAGAAATTAATTGAGTTCTGAAATCTGCTCATTGGACTTTAAAATTGCACATTGCTGTGATTCTTGGCAATAATCCCAGACTCAAGGAACCCAGGGTGACTAAGAAGCAAAATGAGACAATTTTAATGATAAAGTAGGATGTTAGAAAAATAGGTTTAATTTGGAAATCGGCTCCCAGTTTCTAATCATGGTCCTTGGAAGAGATTCAGATGAGGCCAAGGAAAGAAGTACTACTACAAGGGGTGATGAAAATATACCATGAATGTTTAATTAAAAATGTATTGCAGGGCCATGCACAAAACAGGAAGGGGATCAAGGCATGGGGGCAGGGGCAGGAGGGAAGGGAAAGGGGTAGAAAGAGGAATTGATGTGTTTCACACATGCACCGACTCCACACAAGGGGCGTAAACATTACCTACTACACACCTGTACTAATAAAGTGATAAAAACGGGCAGAATTTACTAATGGAATATAATGTCCATGGGGCAGAGGTTTTTTCGTTCTTGTTTTTGGATTTGGTTTTGGTCTACTTTCTTAACTGTTCAAGTCCTAGCGCTTGAAATAATATCTGATGCACAATATGCAATTTTTAATAAATTATGTGAATAAATGAGAAAATAAATCAATGACTCAAAAAGACATTGCCGTCAGTGCCCCTCAGAATCCTGCCCCTCCCTATTGACACACGCGTCCCAGGGCTCTCGCCACTTGCTGAAGCAGCTCTGGAGTCCTCTTTCCTGAGGGTCTTTGCCAGGTGTGAGCAAAAATATGGTGAATGTTGCTCCCACGTAGCATCCAACGGAAAAGCAGGCTGGTGAAGACATCACGGTGTGTCCTCATCCACTTTAGTCAGTACACATGGCTCATGCAACTTCTGGCTCTTCCCCAAAGTCAAAATGACCATGAAGAGTAAACATTTTGAATCAGTTCAGACCTCGAGGCAGCCTCAGCAGTGCAACTAGACACTGGTGAAGGAGGACGCCAGAGGACGCCAGAGCTGCTTCCGAAAGTGGTGGGAACAGTGGGATGAGGGTGTTCCAGCGGGGGCGGGGGTTGGAAGGGGATTAGTTGCCATGCATCTTTTACTGCAATACATCAAAACAACTATTTAGATGTTCATTGTGTGCTTTGATCATACGTCATAGTCCTTTTCTATAAACTGTGTTTTTCTGTGTGTGTGTGAAACGAAGAAATGTCTTGTTCATTGGCTATGAAGTGCTTGAGTCTTCTTCATTGTGAGAATCCTCAGTGCACCAAGAGCTGAGATAGTGGAGACGCGGGGTGGAGGAAAGCTTGGTGCTGGTCTGAGCAGGGTAACCCAGCTGGCTCTGCGGAACGGTGATGCGGATCTGTGAGGCGACGCTGGGATGGGGTTTCCTTTCCTTCCCATGTGTGCCCTTCAGTGCAGCCTGTGCCCAGTGAACAAGGCTCTGCCATGTTCATTCCTTGAAGCATCGCCCTGGCTCCTCCCTCCCCGTGTCTGCACCCTGAAGGACCTTCTAACTGGGCTTTGTCTCCAGTCCCTGCACCATGGGAGGCAACGGCAGTCTTCTGAACACACATTTGATGAGGATACAGTGGATCCCCAAGTTACAGCCATCCTGACATACGAACAACTTGGGTTATCACTGGCATTTTAATTTTGACTCATGAACAAAGTCTTGAGTTACAACCTGAGTGCCAGCTGCTTGTGCTTCCAGATGGTCTCAGATACAGATTTAACCCTTAAAGAGTTCTGGTAGGAGCATGACAGCATCCTTTCCTGTGTGGGGTTCACTGAGAAATCCTGGGCCAGTGACTCTCTAAGGACACTAAGATCATGCTGTGTGCAGGAGAGAGTCTTCGAAGGCTGTGTAGAGTTCAATGAAGCTGAGCCTTCATTGACCAACTTGAGTTACAACCCAACCAGCCCTTGGGAATGAATTGCGCTTGCAAGTCACTGTAGCAGCTTGCTTACTTTCCCACAGTCTTTAAAGTCCAAATTCCTTCACTTGCTTAAAAAGCCCTTCCTGACCTGACCTCTGCCCTTTCTCCACATCTCCACCTGCCTTCTTCCCCTTCCTCTTGAATTCTTTCTACTTTCTCAAACTCAGTAGACACCCTTGTGTGGTTTCCTCTGACGGGAGAATTCCGAGTCCCCTTTTCACCTACTGAATTATCTTTCAGTTCTCAAAAAATGCTACTTGATCAGAGAGGTGAAACTTTGGACCCGTGAGAGTCCTTGCTATAATTTCTGTCAAACTTTTCTTTACTGGACTCTCAGTTCCTTGAAGACTGTGGCCGTGTTTATCTCCTTAGCCCCTACACAACTAGTACCCAGTGCCCGACACATAAGGGGTACTCAACAAACACACTGTTAAACAAACAAGCTGACTGATTAGCACACTGCCTGGCTTATAGTGAGCACTTAGTGATTGGCACTAACTCTGCTTCCAAAGTTTGCATCTGTATCAATTCACACACGTGCACACGCACAGCATGTCACCATTAAGACAATAGTCGTGCCGTGTGTGATAATAGGCTCACAAGGAAGACTGACGGGAAGGGTATGGTCTACTTATTTATTGAAATTATTGAAAGTGTGTAAATCAGCTCTCCCCCCACGGGGGGCATGTTCCAGTGCCACTGGGACTTGAGCTTGAATGAGCTCTCCGTGCTGTAGAGGTCTCAGGAGAGAGCACTCAGTGATATCTTAGTAGCCCGAATCATTTGAGCACGTACAGAGGTTACGGTGTGCCGTGCTGAAGTTACTACTGTTTACCGCGAACGTGTGCCCCTGAGAGCTCACACTGTATCGGGCCCAGTGTATATTTTAAAAGTAGATGGAGGTCCTTGCCAAGGGGAGCCATGAGCTCTGATTCAGGAAAGGCGATGGCTGGTGTAAGTTTTGTTCAACCTGAACTCAACTTCGGAGCCCTGCCTGACCCCTGGTGCGTGACAGAACTTGGCTGGGTGAGGGGTGCAGGAAAGGCCGAAGGCAGGGTGCTGAGAGAGACCCACCTGCAGCTGCTAGCTTCCGGTGCCCCTTCCTCTCGGAAGACACAGGGCGTTGGAGAACCTCAGCCTGTGACATTTGCATCCCTTTCCATGATGGAAGTGTTGAGATCTGAGAAGTGATTTTCCCAGCCAGTTGCTCACTGATGAGCTCCGTTGCAAGAAGGGCTGAAGTACATAGGGTCAAGGCAGGCAAATGTGGCCCCCGATTATTTTCCGATCTCAGCATCAGCAGAACGACAGATGCATGCACAGAAGGCTCCGTGAGTCAACGGCAGGATGTCCCTAAGCCACGTGTACTTGAAGCTCGAAGTCGAGAGACACAGGGCTAACCAAAAATATGGTGAATATTTAAATTAAAAAAATTGTAACCATGAAAGACACACTGCCATGAACCCCCTCAAATTTCTCCCCTCACTTGGCGCACACTCATCGCACCGCTCCTGCCACTTTCTGAAGCAGCTCTGCAGTCCTCTTTCCTGTCTTTACGAGGCGTGATCAAAAACACAGTGAATGCCGACGCCGAGGGTCATTGAACAGAAAGGCAGCTCAGAAACACGTGATGCTGTGTCCACATCCACCTTATCAACCAGACGTGGCAGCCTGTGACTCTGGCTCGTCCCTGAAATCAGAATGACCATGGACGTCAATGTTTTGGATTGATTCAGAACATGGAGGCAACCTGGGCGTGCAACTAAAGACCCTCAGGAAAGTGGACTCCAGAGCTGCTGCAGGAAGTGTCCAGGATGACGGGACGAGTGTGCTCAAAGGAAAGGGGAGGTTCTGAGGGGGCCTTCATGACAATGTGTCCTTTTTTAAAAAAATTAAAACAGATCTTATTTTTCAATCACCTCATTTTTTTTCTTTCTTGAAAGTTAAAATTAGGAAGATCTCTAAGGATGAGTATACATATGGTGTGGATAAACACCATGGCTTAGTCACTGCCTTTAAAATCTGCCAGTGGGGCCCTACCTTTAAAGACACCGCCCAGAAGCACAGTGGATGGGACCCTCCCAGGAGGCACCTTCTGCACCCCAGTCGGTGTCACACTGACTCTGTGTCAGTACACGAGTTGCGTCTTGTTTTAGTCTAGCTGTTGGCTCTCACTGTTCTCTTGAATTTTAATTATTCCAGTGGCACAGCACACAGTCCCGATTAAATGGGGATTAGACGTTGCTAATAGATAACAAAAGGAAATCTTTCAGGGGTCCATTTATGTGTGATCATAATTTATAAAATCAGTTACATAACCTTACACCCACCTTACTGTCTCCCTTCTCTTCCTGAGTAACAGCTATGGGGCCCTGGGATTGCGGAAACCATTTTCTTTCTCTTCTTCCTCCCCTTCTCCCTGTTTTTTCTTGCACGCTGCTGGGAATGGGGTCAGGGCTTCACACGTGAGGCAGGCGCTCTCCCATGGAGCCACACACCCACCCGCTTCTCTTTCTGTGTTCTTCACTGAAAAGGTTTGAAGAAATAACTATTTTGTAAAGTTGATAAATAAGCAAGCAACAGACTCCGCTGGCGACAGAGGCAGCTGGGTGGGATTCGGAATGGGTGCCTGGGTCTCAACCGTGTCCTTGTCTTGGCCTATTTGGGACTCAGTTTCCCTCCTGAGGTCTGCTATACAGTGACGCTGCACCTTGGCCCAGAGCTGGGGCCAGCTTGGTCTCCACTCCTCGGTTGCACCATTAGACCCTTTGTGAGTTAGTTACATACAGTCTTCAAATTTAGGCACCAGCTGTGAGACTATAGAAAATATTTTTGTTACTTTCCTTCCAAAGAATTAAAGGTTTTCTCTCTCTCTCTCTCTCTCTCTCTCTCTCTCTCTCTATAT
>NW_022900937.1:2949864-2956900 GCF_012274545.1 Fukomys damarensis
ATATATATATAATTTTTGCTAAAAATCTGCAAAGGGATAGACGTGCTTTATAAATAATTTCAAAATTCAAGCAAGATCCACTAATATGTTAAGTGTTAGATGTCAATAGTATATTAATATGCATATTTTACAGTAATATTTTTCTTCCCTAGTATAGAGGGAAAAGGGCTGTACTTATGTACAATTACACATTTTAATTTTATATTTATGAGAAATAGATAATTTATTATTATGACTATATACATTATAAATGAACATCTTTTCCTTTTTGTCATTCTCTCTTTTTTGTTTAATTGAAAAATATGATTCACAGTCAGTATTTCAAGCCCTCAGAAGCCGTGCCGTGGCTGTTTTGAGTCTCGCACAGCTGTTATTTCATTTAAGTATAAGGATCTGAAAGAGACGCCAGAGTCCGACCATGTGATGCGCGTGTGGTGTAGACCCCGAGCTGTTCTAGAGCCTGCGAAAGCGAATCCCACTTCTGTGGCCTCAGCGTTAAGTCCAGGAGGACTGTGGAGGAGACTGACAGGAGGGACAGGTGGACGTGGGCACCGGCGCGGTGACAGTTCCCAACCTCAGCCGCATTCCTCCGCAGGAGAGGGAGCAGCTGGGCCAGCGCCTGCGATGGAATTCCTGGGGCAGCGCACGCTGGCCGCAGAGCTTGCCCGGGCCGAGAGCACAGCTGAACAGGCTGGGTCGCAGCCCCGATCCGAGCGCCCCGTCTCATCTTCCGACTTACAGTTGTAGGAATGGCTTTATGTTTAGAGAAGAAAACCAAGTTCCCAATTCATCGTTAGCCATAAGCATCTCGGAACCGAACACAGGGCTTAGGCCCTTCATTCACAGGTGGGGCAGGGCGGGAATGTAAACAGAGGCCCCACGAGCTGCAGCTGCACACTTACAAGTCATAAACCAAGTGGACAAAAAGCAGAAGATGTTATTTGTCCTAACCTGGAGTCTCCTACCACAGCAGGAGGGCGGACCGGAGCCGACCCCTTCTCCTCCGCTGGCCAGCTCCAGCCGACACCGGGAGGGCTTCGGGTGCACGTGGTGGATGCCAAGCCCTTGTGTCCAGGCTCTGTCCTGCTCCCTCGCCATCCCCCTCCACGGGCAGTGCTAGGTTAGAGACTCTGGAAGCAGGTGGGACCCTTTCGGCAAGATTTCTGGGGTCCTGGAATTTAGAAAGGGGCCCAGAGGGCTGGCACAGACTGAGTGTGGGGTGGACACGGGAGGGCACTGGGAGCTCAAGGAAGGGTCGAGTGCGGAATGTGAAGGAAGCTCCCTACGGCTTGGGACAAAGGCCCATTTACCGGGGACTTAGAACACTGTTTTTCTTTTAGGCCACAAAGCATATCATATTGTTCCCACCTTAGCCAGATACAGAGGAGCACTCGGGTCAACTGCTAAGGTCTCCATTTAATGAAGAACGGTAGAAGTTAGTACGTTTTTACTTGGTATTTATGACCCATCTACTCTCAACGCAGAAAGGACTTTTAGTAGGACCAGGTACATTCCTCACTGCTGCACATAAAATATGAAATTTGTTAGTTCAACATGGAAACCTTTCTTTCCTGTGCATTTCTGTAGCACGACTCTAGAATGACCTCAGTCTGTTTGGCTATCTGTGACAGGACTTTGGCCTGAAAGGTAAATGGCAACTATTATTCTAATTCTATAAATAAAAGAACTTGGAAAAATTTCTCACTTTATGGTTACTTCCAACACACAATAAACCAGGAAAGGAGTCAGTAGCAGATGTAGGAGCTCTACCTGTGCTTATAAATCAGTGAAATCTGAGTAGAGGTACGCACATGACCCGGATGATCTGAATCCTATTACCCCTTGGCATATCTCACAGAAATTCAGAAGAACAAGCAGAGGCAGGAATCTCTATGCGTCCTTCACAGAATCACCCATAAATCAGTGGCACGCTGTGGGTGGAGCTCACTGTGTTCATAGGAAAGGTGATGTCCCATACGTTTTTACTTTAAGGTCCAGGGGACCCAGCCACATGAAAAAATAGCTAAGTTATGGTAAAACCAGCCACCTTGTTAAAATGTAAGAACCAGGTGCGAGGGAAAAAGAACGACACTAACAACTGGTTTCTTTCCCGCTGAACAGTCATTCACTGTGAACACAGAAAGGGAATCTTTGTTACCGTCAGAAGGGAAGATGAAAAAGCATGTGTTTGAGCATTTAAAAACTGACTCTGGCACAAGCCCTCTTTGGGTTTCCTAATACAATCAAGGGGAGATATATTTTGAGCTGCATTTATGTTCTCTTCCCTGGAATAGTCAGAGAGTTTCGGCACATGGTCTATAGCAACTCAAACTGGGATAAGTCTGTGCCTGGGTTCAGGAAAAATTTACCTTGTCTGTACGCTTTTTGTCCTACGGAAAAGTAAATTTAAAGGAAATGGAATGGATTATGAATCACTGTCATTCCATTACAAAAGTTTTGGTGAATGAGTTCGGAGGCAAATGCTACAGATATTAGCTTTGAAAAAGTGGTACTACCACAAATACTCATAAAACTTTACCAGAAATTAAATAATATTCATATTCATAGTTATGAAGTAATACTTGTCAATGACTTTCCGTTGCTTTTAGAGTAAACCCTGCATAACCTGGCCCTCCCTTCCCATTTGGTTTTGTTTCCGGAAACTTTCTCCCCTCTCTGCCCTGAGCATGCAGGGCCTGTATCCCTCCCAAGCTTCTCCTTCCTCCTCCATCAGCCCCTTCTGATTCCAGTCTCTGCCTAGTCACGGCTTTCCCAGGGCTTGACTCCATTTTCCTAGGATGGCAAGGTCCTCCCGTTAAGTACGTGTCTGCTCAATCTCACCATTTTCCTTCTGTGCCGTCACAAAAGTTTCTTAGCCTAGCCTATTCCTGGGCATTTCCCCGTGACTGCTGAAGAGTGTGCTGCCTGCTTATTCTGCTGCTAAGTCCAGGGAGGATGTGGGGCTCTTTGGAGACAAGTGGAGGTGAAAAACAGCAGGGAGGAGGAAGAGGTGCACAAGCAGACACAAAACTGAGCCTAAGGATGGGATGCTCCAAGGTGCAGGAACTCACAGAGGTCAGGGCAGTTGGGGGCCATGTTGTGATCCTGGAATTCCTGGAGAGTTCTCTGTGCTTTCCCTGTAACAATGCAGAGCCCGGATTACCTGTGTCCCAGTGAGTAGCTCTTGAGGTTATAATGCTGTAGTTGTTTGTGTAGTTGTTTTCCACCTTTATTTCCTTCTCCTTCCTCCAACACTGCAAGGCGGGGATCGTGGTGTCTGTGTTGCTCATAAATCCAGTGCTGTGACCCGACGTAGCCCATGAAGACTCAGTAGTGATCACTGATGGACAGACTGAAGGGGTCCATCCAACTGACTTTCGGAGTCTGAACTCCAAATGTCAGCCTTGGGCTCTGTGACAAAACTGTGCACTTCTCAGTGAAGATCTCTAGAAGGAGATATTCTGTGCTGGCTTCCAAATTGAGGGAATTAGTGAGTGTCTGCATATATGAAACATTCTCTAAACTGCAAAGGGCTTTACAAAAGTAAAGGCATGTTACATACAGATGGGTTACAGATGACTCCCCTCAATGCTAAATCTCTCATCCAATGATCTCTAGCCCTTCTTCACAGTGATCATTTCTCCTTTAAAATCTAGAGTTTTCATATGTTTTTTTTTCCCCAGCAACCCCAACACCCTGCACTTATGTTCATCTTCTCAGTTTTGAGAACAAGAAAACTCGGGACCTTCTTATATGCTTCAGTGAGAAATTTTAATGTACTGGGCCTCTGGTTTGCTCCAGGGTTTGAGTCATTATTATATTATCATATAATATTCTCTTTTTGCATTATACCAAAATGAAATCTTTCAAAATGCTTTTTAGAGACAAAAGCAATATTTTGGAGGCTCATTAAAAGTTTAGTATCACAATTAAGATTTTAAAAGAAGCCTGTTTTAAAAAATGGAGGGAAATGAAGAAACTGTTTTAAATGGAATTGATTTTTGCCCTGCCTATGGAAAAGGATTAACCATTGAGGTACTTTAACTGTATGAAATTTTAAGATAAAAGCCCAGCTACTTGGGAGGCTAAGGCAGAAAGATTGCAAATTTGAGGCTAGCTTAGGCAATTTAGGAGACCTTGTCTCCAAAGAAATGGAAGAAAGGGCTAGGCATATAGTTCTGTGGTAGAGCTCCCCTGGACTTGAACCCCAGTAGCAGAAAAAATATTTTTAAAAGTTATTTTTCAACCTGCATAGTCCAGGGGTCTCCTCAGTTCTTCACCTTATTATTTGTATGTGTATCCATCAATGTCCTGGCAGGAAGCATAACACTTAAAAGGGTTAACTAAAGAGAGTTTAAGGGAGAGGCATTCTTCAAAGACAGGGGAGTAGTTGTAAGACCCACGATGAAATAGTGGTTACCTGAGGACCACATCAGCAGATGCTGCTACTACCCTGAGACCAGCACGGGTAGGTGGAAGAAGTGATTCTCCAGGAAGCTGGTAGCGACTGTGGCCCTGCTTCCAGGACCACTCAACAGGAGCCCTAGCTACACGTGAAGTATCATAGCCACTGTCAACCGCAGCATGGCACAGGGAGAAAAAGGAATTGGGTAGGAAGAGATGCAGAGTGGTTTGCCAGTTTGTTCCTCCTCCAGCTTTCTCGTCTCGCAATAACACTCGCTATTAGAGATAGCAATGAGATCTTCTATTGCTATTAGAGATAGGTCTTATGGTGGATGGAGAATGACTCGTACAATGACCATCACAATGAATAGAAGTGACTGAAGCCATCTGTGCAGACCAACACCGCAGTCTTCTCCCTGATTGCTCATGCTTACTGACATCAGTATGATGCCTTAACCTGCTTGACTTTAGCTTGTCAAATGCAAATTTCAGAGAATATCTCTGATATCTCTTCTCGTGTTCAGGATGTTGGTTGCACTTGTCCCTTGCAATGTTTTAGAAACCTTTTAGAAAATCATGCAGTGGTAAACATGTTAGAAGTAGAGCAAATGTCCCCTGATCTCCTCGACTTCACCACAAGGATCAATCAGTTGGGTTTCTAGCTCTGAACCCATGTTCTGTCACTTTGAGATACTAACTAGTAGGAGTGGTGGAACCACTGATAGATGATTAAGTGTTGTTTTAGGAAAATCTCTAAATTCTCTGTCCTCTAATAGTTCTCTCATCTGTTTTTTGCCATCACCTCCCGCCTGATGCGAAATCCCCACCATTAGATACCACTTTTTTGGACCAGAAAAATGTGGACAATTCTGTCTGGAAGGAAAGGAAGCCCATGATGTGAACTAGAAGGACAGCGAGACCCATGAACTTTCTCCTAGGAGCCAAGACTTTTGTTTCTTTTCATATTAACTTGGTTTTCTTTTGGAATGCACAATGAGACAAACGCTGAGGAATCTTGGACAGACGATTTGTAGTGTTTAGGATGGAGAAAATAAGCATGTTATGAGGCCAAAATGAGCTGGCAATGTGACTGGCCTAGAGAATTAGAGAAAAGAGGTCTGAGTAGGGAATTTTTTTTCAATTGCACTATCAAATTTTCCTTTTTTATTCCTCATAATCACCTGATGAGCTAGAAAAAAATCCCAGGTCACTCTTTAAAAAAAAAAAGTTAAAGATTTTAATAAAAACAAAACAAAATTTAGGCCCAGATAAGCTTAAGTGACTCACCATGAAAAATGGCTGGGTAGGCTGGCCAAGCAGAAGAAACAGTAGACCTTCCCCATAATTACTGTGTGGCTAGGAGTAGACCATTCTGGTATGTGTGGTTCATTTCCTTTTCCTCCTTGTGGTGTAAAAGAGTCTTTGAGAAATATGCACTGAATAGTTCTAGAAATCCCTTACTTTTTGCATAAAATATTACTAACCCATTTTTCCAGTTATTTGGCTCAAGTTGGAATTCATTTTATGCTTAGTTTTCTTTCCCTCACTTACTGTAGGTAAAAGAAAGGAGACAGGCAGGAGAACTGGGAGGGTGTGACACTGAGGGGAGATGGAGGTAGACCTTCATGCTCCTCTGATGCCTACATTACCTTAGTCAGGGTTCTCCAGGGAAACAGAGCCAATAGGACATGTATAGATACAGATGCTCCTTCACTTACCATGGAATCAAAATCCAAAAAGACCATCATGATGGAAAATACTGTGAAGTTGAAATACATTTGCTGTGCTTAAGCCATGGAACATGGAAACTTAGCAACACAGTAAACAGTAGAGTACCTATAGCTTCCTTGTGATCATGGCTTAGCTAACTGGGAGCCACCGTTCCCTGTCACAGCCCAGCATCGAGCAGAGGATGATACTACATATTGCTAGCTGGGAAAAAGATCAAAGCTTAACACTCAAAGTACAGTTTCCACTGAATGTGTATTGCTTTTGGTGCATCCTCTAGTTGGGGACTGCCTATATATTTGTGAAGGAAGTGGGCTGACCTGATTATGGAGGAACTCCATATTTAGATTAGGAATTCCCAGAAAGGGAGAGCTGATGGTATAATTCATTACAGGTCTGAAGGCCTGAAGACCAAAGGAGCCAATGGTGTAACTCCCAGTCCAAGAGCAGAAACTGGGGGACAATATAAATGCTAGAGTTCTAAGGCTGAGAACCAGAGCTCCAAGAGCCAAGGTCAGAAGACAGATGGCTAGCTCAAGAAGAGAGTAAATTTATCCACTTTCCACTCCTTTTTGCTGGGCCCTCAGTGAATTTGGATGAAGCCATTCTCAGTGGTGAGAATGAAAATTCTTTACCCAGTCTAGGGACCCAAATGCTAATCTCTTTCAGAAACACCCCAGGGCCACACCCAGAAATGAAGTTCTACCAAGTATCTAAGGCTCCCGTGGTTCACTAAGCTGATGGACAAAATTAACCATCATACTTCTAGTGGGATAATCAACTGTTCCGGCTTCCCTGGGAACAAGCAGAATGTGGAACTTTTACCAGGTGAGTTGGCTACCTCTTTCTGTCTCTCTGTTTCTTTTTTGTAGAAGATTTTTTTTTTTTTTTTTTTTTTTTTTTT
>NW_022900937.1:2957361-2970247 GCF_012274545.1 Fukomys damarensis
TTTTTTTTTTTTTTTTTTTTAGTTTTCTATCCAGCTTTAGAAAATATCAGTGTTTCCTCATTAAGAGCCACATGAATTGTGACTTGAATTTAAGGGCTATTTGTGTGAAAATCAGCACAATAGACTCATTCTTAGTCAAATGTAATGCTCATAACATGATAGTATATTATGAACAGAATATATCCTGGGAAATAGCAGGTCCCATGGCAGTTGGAGCTTACACAGGATTATAACTCATTGAGAGGAATGGTCATGGAACTATAGATGTTGTTTAAATTGGTATTTATTATTTATCTTTCTACTACCCATAACCCTTTTATTCAGGCATTGAACTCCATAAATTAAAACTTTCCAAAGAAAGATCATCAGACTATATCTGTCAAAGATCTCAGTGAATGTGGAAAGTGTCTTGGAAATGAGCAGCTATTAAAAACAAGCAGAACAGAAGGTAATTTGGGACACCTCTATGTTAGTCAGCTTTCCATTACTGTAACAAAATACCTGAGATTATCAAATTAAAAAGAGAAAAAGTTTACTATTGGAGGATTCGGCCCATGACCAGTTGGCCTGTTGCTTTTGGCCTTGGTAAGGCAGCACATCATGATAGGAGTGCATTATGGAAGGAACTGCTCCCCTCATTGCACACAGGAAACAGAGATAAAAGGGCTGGGATCCCAATATCTCCTTCAAGGACAGACCCCATTAAACTCACTTCCTCCCAGTAGGTCCCACCTCTTAAAGGTCCTGCCCCCTGTGCAAAGCACCATGACCTGGGACCAAGGCTTTAGTGCACAGGGACTTGGGAGGTCCTGAGCCCCTCATCTTATGGTTGCAGTTTTGGCTGAGAGTCTCAAGGCTGAGCATAATACATTACAGGCCCAGTTGCCACCAGAGGCCAAAGGACACACTGGGCTGCATTTTCTCAGACATGTTGCATGGAGGGCAGAGAAGTTGGGAGAGAAGATCCCTTTGGGGAGACTTGTATGTCCGCGGAGTAAGCAGGTCTTCCAGGGCGCAAGGAAGGAGGAGGCCTGTTTGGGTTGTGCACATTAACACTGAGCTCTAAGTGGCAGAGGCTCCAGGGAGTCCTCCTGGAGACTTAATGCACCCCCTTGAGCTGAGGATGCCTGTGTATGATGCCCACCCACCCCTGAGAGGACTGAAAGATCACGCTGCAAGGCCAGGGTGCAGGCCTTTCCTGGGGGCAAGGGGAACATGGGAGCTCAGTCAAGAAGGACGACAAAGCTCACAGCCAGCTTAGAGTCCTCCTGCCAAGAGGGCTGCTTCAGCGGCAGTGGAACCTCAACAGAGAGAGTCTGGGCTGGTTGTCAGATGCCCAGCGGATTAGACTTGGGGTCATTAGTGACCAGTCAAAGAAAAGGGCCCCTTAATTTCAAAACTGTAAACTTCTGCATAAACCCCAGTGCTACTCTGCTGAAGAAAGTGCTAACTCTGATCAACTGCCAAGTTCAGAGTGCCTAGAGTTAGACCTCAGGAGCCATGGCCACCAGTACCGTGGGCTTTCTGAGAATCCCTCTTCTCCTAGCACAGGCCTGGGGAGCAAGGATGCTGGGAGCAGTGAGGCAGAGTTAGGAGGGAGACCAAAAGTGGATCCCTCCTTCCCCTCCCACCTGTTCCAACACACAAACCGTCCAGGTCTAGAGGAGTTCAAGATGGGATAGAGGGAAATTTGTGTGAAAGGGAAGTTGGACATGTTGACGATTTTTATACTACTGGATATTTAATTGTTCAAATGTAACTTCTTGGGACAGAGAGTAATTGCAATCGTCATGAAAAATATGACAAGCTTACAATTATGGTTTAAGATTCCATCCAAGGGAGAAGAAGAAACACATTCTTAGATTAGGTTTAAAGCGGGGAGAGGTGTAGAGAGAGACAGGTTGAGAGAGAGGCTATTGAGTTCACCCTGTTCAACATCAGCTGCCATTTGCAAAGTGCTCATGAACTCACTGTTCTGTTAGATGTCAGAAGTTGTTTCACATTCACAGAAACCCTAGGAGACTTTTACTGACGAGGAAATTGCAAGCCAGAGAGGCTAAATAGTTGGCCCAAGTCACACGCCCTGTAAGCACAGTAGCTATTGGACAAACTCAGGCATGCAGCTCAGAAGCTCATGCTCCTGGTCGCTCCAAGCTTTGCTTCTTGGTTACAAAGATGCAGGGGCCCATAGGTGGGGTGGTTCTGAGGAAGCACACAGGAGCAAGGGTCTGAAAGCAAAGCCGTGTGGGCAGAGGACATCAAGCAGCAGGCTTTGGATCTCCAGGAGCTGATGCTGGGCTCCCCGGGGCTGCTGTCAGGTTTTGCCCGAGGACTCTGGCGTGAGCATGGACAGTGCGCCACCATTTCTGACCAACAGAGAGGACACTCTTAGGACTGGCTCCAGGTAGGGCCTTTCTTGCCTCTTACCAAATCCCCCACATTTTTGTTTCTGCTTTCACCCCAGTTTTCTGTACACCTCTCTTTCTTGCATTTCAGGGACTAATATTAAAATCCATTATTTAATTACATCCCCAAATGACACTGCATCAAATTTAAAAGCTTTCTCATTAAGGGGCTGCCAGAAATACATTTCATGTGTGATGTTCACCTTTGTGTTTGGGGTGCTAGATAACAGCACAGCCCCCGAATGTGTCCCAAACTCTGACCTGATTACTCTGATAAAGGCTTGGTTTCCATAATAAATTACACATCATGGAAAATACATTAATTTAGCTGCATCATGGCAGAGTTAAAATTTTCCAACCTTGGAAATCAGAGAACACACAGCTTCTGTGAATTCCATTACTCTCCCACACTTTTTATATCACTACAGTATAATGAAAGTTATTTTATTGCAGTAATGCCAAATTTAATAGCAAAATAATGAGGTTGTACTCAGGCTTTCAGCAGGAAACCTAAACAGTTTGAAGGCTCTTTCCCTTTCTCTCCTTTGTGGCCATGTGGCCTGGAAGAGCCCAGTCCCATCTCCGTCACCTGTAGGAAGAGACATCTGGAGAGAGGAGTCAGAGAAGGGAAGTAACACTGGTAGCTCAGGGTCACCCACCTCCTTGCTTACTGTCACCTCTTACCTTCCAGTCTGGACTCGAGTCTAAAATTGGGCGTGGTGGCCAACACCTATGACCCCAGCACTCAGCAGGCTGAGGCGGCAGGATCGCCGTGATTCTGAGCCCGGTGAGTCCAAGGCTGGAGAATATAGTGAAACCCTGTTTCAAGTTTTCCTGCGTTAATTGTTCTTTTATCACAGCATCACGGCAAACAAACAGTGGCAAAGTTTATTCAAGGAAGCAAAAGTGAAGAGTGGCGGGAAACTGGCTCTGCAGAGTGAGCTTGGGACAGAGGCAAAAAGGGAAAAGCAAAAAACAAAAGTACACACAGAGATTGAGAAAAACAGCACAGGATATAGTGAATACATCTGTTAAAAATCAATGAAGTCCAAATCTAAAAGTATTTTTATTCTATCTTCAGAATTAAAAAAATAAGAGTATAGTAGTAACATTACCACAGGTTAACAGTACTAGTACAGACACTTACACTTTTTGACACTCACAGTTTTTGACCTACCAAAAATGGCAATGTCAAGCGATTCAAGTTAGCAACAGTGTGAGACACTTGGTCCTCACATCCCATACTTTACGGGAGGGAAAGGAAGACAGCTGGTTTGTAAAGTTCATCAATCAAGCTCTTATAAAAACAATAAAGAACAAAGCATTTCTGAGAGCTAAACAAAAATATGATTATTAGCATATGCATCAGAAGTCTATTTCCTATGGATTTACTGTTCCAAAGGCATGTTTTGTTTTCCTGTTACTTGAGTGTTTCGAATTTGGACATGTTGCTGAAGTCCTATGTGATAGGTACTTAAAAGTAGGAGGAAAATTCTCCCTAAAGTGTAAATAAAAAGCATTATAAAGTGAAAGAGTCTGAAAACTCGCCTATTTATTTTCATGGTGACACGGAGAAGTCTTTAGCCTCCTGGTACCTAGGTATTCATTACTTGATTAGCTTCTGGCTAGCAAGTCTGCAGGATAAAAAATGGTCTCTGTGTTAAATCTCTTTGCTGGCAAGTAAAGGGCTGGAATGAACGCAAACTGAGTTTCACTCTGAAAGCAGAACATGGAATCCAGTGGTGATGGCTCAGTCATGCTGCTTTCTCCAGGAATAATCAATAAAAGAGGGGAAGTCAAGTCCTAGTCTGAGTACTAGAGTTCAATAAAGAATAAAGTATAAGAGGTGAAAAAGAAATCAGAACCGTACTGCTTGGAAGCCCAGAGTGGTAAGAGAAGTCCACACGGAGGATTGTCAGGAGGAAAGAAAGAAAACTGTTCCATTAAAAAGGTGTTTAAGGGGCTTATTTTCCCCCGGCGTGGATGCATATAAATTCCATTAGCGTTAATAGGACCGAAATGTGTGACTCTGGCGGAGGAGAGTGACGTGCGTGGGGTAAATGAAGTCTAGGAAAAGTCAATTAAAATCCACTAAGGGCAGTTTAGGAGTCTAATAAATAGACTTATAGGTACCTGCAGGAGAGGCATTTACTTTTAATTAATGGCTTAATTGTTTTCCTTTTACTAAAGACAAAAATCATTAAAATGGCAAAGGCAAAATAACTTTAAACCCAAACTTAGCTCTCTAAATCATGGCTCAAAGTTATTCTCGCATACCAGATGGGGAAATTGACCCCTTGCGCAAGGTTTATAATTTGCATTCAAATTGGAATATTAAGTTATATAAGGAATTCAAATCCATTGCCTGTTTTTTGTAGCCTTTAGAGAGAGGGAGAGATGGAAGGGGGAGGAGGGACACAGAGTGGGAAGGAGAGAGAGGCAGAGTCTGATTCGTGTGTGTAAAAATGAAATGCTAGCGTTTGGTTCTTCACAAAAGGGCACGTAAGCAAACTAGACCCCCACCTGCTAAGGACTGAAGCCAGGGCCTGTGCGTGATGGGCAGATGCTCTGCCGCTGACCTGCATGCCCCGCTCTGGGTTGCTTCTTTCCCGCATAATGGAGCACCAACTACTGAGGGGAAGCCTCTTACCTGGGGCAGAAATCTGTTTCTAGAAGAATAATTTGAGGTTGGTTTGTTGCAGGTAAATACAGAATTTCAAGTAAACAATGAAGTTCTTTAGCCAAAAGAGAGAGAGAGAGAGAAAGAGAGAGAGAGAGAGAGAGAGAGAGAGAGAGAAATAAGGATGTTTTTCTTTATGGAGAAAAGTTGGGGGCCAACAGGAAAGGTGTTCTTTATAAATATTTATTACCTACTTCTCCTAAGCCATGGATTGTTTGAAAGCGGACATGTCAGAGTCCTCTACCTTATCCCGCATACCTGCGTGTAGGAAGTGTGCACTCAGCGCTCATCTGGAGGGGATGCGGGACAGGGTGGGGGCTTTGACGAGAGCCGCGGCATTGGCCTGATGCGCTTTGCTGACTCGCTCGCGTAGCTTCTACTTTTGGAAAAGCAGAATTCACGAGCACTGAGAAGCACTTTAGAGGGCAACGGAATACCTAAGAATTTACGTTATCTCTTTTCTTCCGAAAAGAGCTGTATTCAGGGAGAAGAATGTGAGCAAACTCTCTTTTGGATAAATTTAATAAGAAGCAGATCCTGGAGGGCCTTGACGTCGTGCACTTGGGTTAAGCTTTGATCTCCGCTCTGCGCTTCCCGTATTATGGCCTGGAAGTCATACTTCTCATGCAAAGATGTCTCTAATATTGCTGTCTTATTCCCATTTACTTTTCAATAATTTGGGAGGGTTCTTTATTGTTTCAGATCTAACATAGCAAGACTTTAGAAAGTAGGTTTATAAAATTTGCATAGCCATAGAGCACCCAGGAGCGGGTGTGAATCTGTGACGCCTCGCCTAAACTGGTCACAGCCTGCCAGCTCCATGGTAGGAGAAGCCAAGGAGGAAACAGACTGCGCAGCGCCCTTCCTCTGCTGAGAGTGCTATTGTTAGCATCAAGGAGCGCGGGGCTGGAGTCTGGGACGCGAAGCTGAGACCTTCCGGTGTGGTGAGAGGAGGCTGTCGGTGAGGGCCTGGGTGGCTGGGACTCTCTAGGCTCCCAGCAGAAGGTGCCACTGCTCTCAGCCCTGGCAGAGGTCTGCTTTGGGTGTGACATGTAAAGCACAGCGTAACAAATACCCTAGAAATAGTCTTTTCTTTCCTGTTTATTGTTAATATGGGTATATAATGAAGACACACAAAATCACCAAGGATAATTCTCATCGATGGTGAACTCTTTGTTGTTTTACTCCATTCAGATTGCGGCGGCAAAATACCACAGGCTGGACGGTTGGGCAAAGGGTAGGGATTTGCTTCCTGCAGCGCTGGAGGCTGAGGCCACTCCTGGCTCGCTGATGGCCAGCCTTCAGGGTCCACACGGAGGTGAGGGAGCGCTCTGGTGCACCCAGCGCACCGACGTATTACCCTCCCCGAGACCCCAACGCCATGCCACGAAGGGCTGGGATTGCAACAGGTGAATCTGAGGCCATGCAAGCATCCAGTCCAGAATGCTGCAGGAAGCGAAGTGATACAGAAAGCTGACAATTGTTAGGTTCTTGGTAAACACTGAGCGCTCGTCTCGGGACACTTCCTGCCTAATAGAACCCTAATTTACTCTGCAATTTGGAGTTCAAAGCCAGTTTAGCCTGGCTTCAGCTTTTCCACTGTGCTTTCTTGTCACCTACAATCAACCATTGGGCATAAAAATGCTTTGGAGCTTCAGTGAGCCAACGTAGGTCTTAGTTCAGCCCTCAGCAAAGGGAGAAGACACCCTTCCCCACCTCACCAGCACCCCTTTCAGTCCTGAAAAGCAATTTGGCTATGAAATGATGTGGGGCACAGCCACAGAGTATTCAGAGGAGAGTGGGTGGGGCAGTGGACGGTTTTTCCTCCTGGAAAGGCACGGCGGTCCGCTGTCAAAATCACTGCTGTACCAGTACCCAGCTCCTGCTCACCTGACAGCCCCCCGGCAGCACTGCCCCTCCGGCTGTTGGGGTTTGGCTCCCCTGCTCCTACATGGCAAACTCCAGACCCCCCTTTGCCCTTCCCTGGTGCAAGTCCTTTTCTCTTCTTTCCTTTCCCCAATAATTCATTAAAAAGGAGCCTGGAGTTTTTCTCCTAGAAGAGCAATGAGTGGTGAGTTTTCAAATCTTTATCTCTCTTTCTTCCCTGAGAAAGAGTTTAAAAATTCACATTTTGTGTTGCGTAGGGGCCAGAGGAATCCATCCCTTCCCATGTGCTGTCAGTCTTTCTAGTGAAACAAACTAAAGGAGGATTAACAGTTTGGTTTCATTTGACAGCAGCTCAAACACTCCCACCCTGCCAGCTGAGTATGACTTCCAAAGAGTAACTGAGAAAAAGAAGGAAAAAAGAATAAGCACAAGTGTGATTTATCCAAATAGTATCTAAATAGCTGTAAACCCAGCTCCCACTAATTAAATGTAAGTCACAAAAACAATCTCATTAAAAGAGAGCTGTGTAGCTGGATAAACATAAGACTCCTACATATGTGTAATGTACAACATATATTTAGCATATATACAAATAACCCACCTTAAATGAAAGGAAAAAGGTTTACTATGCAAACATTATGCACAAGAAAGGTAGAATGGCTGTGTAACATCAGGTAAAGCAGATGTCAGAGCATGAAATAGTTTTAGAGATAAAGAGATCAGTTTCATAATTATACAGATGTGAATTCATCAGGAACATATAATGATCCTCAATATGGATGTACTCCAAAACATGACTTTTCAGTATACGAAATAAAATACTGAATGGAGAAGAGGCACCCATCTCTTTCACCTTGATGTTGTAACACTCATCTCTCCACGACTGATGGAAAGAGATAAACAAAAACTCACGATCGACAATGGAAGACTTGAACAGCATGATCAACCGATCGTACCTAACTGATATTTACAAAACACTGTGCGGAACAACAGCACAATACAAATTCTTCTCAAGTGCCTGTGAGCTGTTCTCCAACCTGGGTAGCATATTGTCTGTGAAACGTGTGTCAATAGATTTAAAAGGATGGGATTCATGGAATAGTCTATGACTACTGTGAAATTAAATTAGAAACAATGTCAAAGATGTCTAAAAACCTCTCAAATAGCTGGAAATTAAACAGGGCAGCTCCAAACAAACTATGGACGGTAAAAGAAATCACATCCTGGGGAACCCTGGGACCTGAGAGTCCACACTTGACAGAGACCGTAGTAGCCAGAACACTGACCCCAAGTCCCTGGGAACAGCTCTGGGTGGTGGAGAGGGCCAGAAGGAGCTTCCAGGGGGGTCTCTCCCACCGCGCTGCAGAAACAACACAAACACACAGGGGACGTACAAAGGTAAACCCCATGCAAAGGACACTCAGGAGGTCGAAGGGGCCTCTATAGCGGGCAGGGGGTTAACTCATGTGGGTGGGAGAGCGGACGGTGAAGCCGGACACTGCTGTCCACTCGGAAGCCCAGGGCTGGAAGCTGCACTCTCGGGGCATGGGCTGGAGCAGGCCAGCGCACAGCCCTGCAGGAAAGTGGAGAGGATGGAACCATGGCCTGCAGCCCGGCCAGGCCTGCCAGTGGGCAGTGCGGACGCCTGCCAGGTCTGCGAGCTTTCACAAGATGGAAATCCAGGTTGTTTTTTTTAAAATGGGAAATCTACTATTTTTAAAACACGGTGTGGGCCAAACCAAACACCTTTGTGGGCTGCATCCAGTCTGCGGCCTGCCATTTTGAGGCCTTTGATTTATAGTCCTCACAAAACATGGCATTTCGTTTCCAATTTGTAGTCTTGAGGCTTCTGACTTCCAGACCAAGTTTGTTTCTGCGCCTCGCCTTCCTCCTCCCTCCTTCCGGCCTGTTATTTACACGCTCTCACTCCCCCGTGGGGTTTTAATTTTCTTCACATACAACTTGCATCTTTCCTGTTTTTGTATCCTCTCCGTGGCTTCCTATAGTGCTTAAAATACACTCTGGTGCCCTGAAGCGACTGTCCCTACATGGCGGGTGTGCAGATTCCTTCCTCAGAGGAGACTCAGCTCACCTGGGGTCCGTGCACTGAAACTCAGTTTGCCAAAAACCAAATATCTGTCTGAGGGCCATTTTGAGATCCCCACCTCCAGGAATAGTCAGCTCTACTTCAGCCCAACTTTACTGCGAAACAAATGCAAATATCTGGACAAATGTAGGAGCCAGCTTATTCACAGCTTCAGAGGCCAAGGTGCGAAGGACGGACTTGGAGAAGGTACGAGCATGAGGTGGTGCACTTAAATCCGGGGCGTTTGTCACCCCGCAGGTGACAGGAGAGCCTCAGAGGAGGACCTGGAGACGGGGAGGGCAGAGCCCCATGCACCCGCCTTGGCTCGGGTCTCCCCGCCCTCTGCACAGTGAGCTGAACAGGAGTCTGAGGCAGCACCACTGTCGCCCTTCTCCTCCAGGCCGTCCGTGCCTTTCTGTGGCTCTGCTCCTCCTCCCAGAGCCAGAAGGCCCCCGGCCTGAGCCCGTGCGCCCACCCTGCTGCCCTTTCCACTGCCACCATCCCTCACCAAACGGGCCAAGCAGTGACAAAATAGTTCCTAACGCCAGTCTGGTGAGACGTGGGTCCCCAGTCTGAGAAAGCACCCCCTCAGGTGCTGGGTGTGACAGAAGCCTATATAACGGGCCGCCTGGAAGACCTAATTAAAGAGAAGGTCACAGCATTAGCCTGCCCTGCCAGTTAGCCCAAGCCAGAGTCGCTCCACACCACCCTCCACCCACAGGCGAGGGCTTCTGTTCAGATAACCTCCAGGAATTCTCCTAGTCACATCTTAGACACAGACACATCAGTGACAAGATTAAGAACGTGTGCCACATTAGCAGTCAGCTCAATAGGGCACTAATTATAGTAAATAATTAAAGAAGGTATCAAGTATTCCTTGAGATGTGCCAACATCCTCTGGGAAAAATTACATGGAACTTTAACCTGCAACGCTGTTTTGGGATGTTTGGAGACCCTGCCAAACACATGGTATGGGGCAAACAGTAAAATTTGTTTTAAACAAGATTTCCCCCTAAAAACTGTAAACTCTAATTGCATATTGTGTTCTACTTCAGTTAGTACTCGTGTCTGTGGCAGATATGTTCTAGGTTGTAAGACGCTGAATTCTGATCTTATTTAACATGTTCCCATTCTGTTGGCTCCTTGGTACAAATGGAAAGAGATTTCAGTGAGAACATTTTTAATGGCGGCAACATTCACCGGACATACAAATAACAGTTACAAAGTACACAATTCAGTATGTTTGATGACAACCACCACCTCTCTCTAGTTTCAGTCTCCTCACATCCTACAGAAACACCCTCCCCATTGTCCCCCCGTCTCCTGGTAACTGCTGCTCTCCTGTCCCTGTGCATTTGCTTCTTCTGGATAAACCATGTAAGAGAATCACAGGACATGTGAGCTTTGCATCTGGCTTCTTTCGTGTAGCACGTTTGGACTTAATCTAGGTTGTAGCATCTATCGGTACTTTGTTTCTTCTAATGGCTTAAGAATTCTCCATTTTACATACGTGCGATGATCAAACTTTACAGTGAATGTTTACATTTAAAACTTTAATATAGTAAAAGACACATTGCCACTAATTCTCCCAGAAAAACTGCCTTCACTTCAGACACACTTAGCCCATCATATTAGGCACTTTGTGAAACAGTTCCTCTCTTTTTTCTTCTTCTTTTTTTGGGGGGGGGTTCCTGGGGATCAAACTGGGGACCTTGTGTTTGCAAGACAGGCAGCAGAACCACCAAGCTAAATCCCTGGCCCTGGAAGTACTCTTGCCTGAGTGTCTTTAGTTGTTTGGTCCCGGCTGCCCCCGTGTCCTGAATAGATTCAAAACGTTTTCTCTTCGTGGTCAGTTTGACTTTGGGGAAGAGCCAGACTCAGTGTAGTTGAGCTTGGGTTCTGAGCCCCATGTTTGGCACCACCTGTGGCCAACCCACTGGGCCGGCCGTGCTCCGGGACCTCGACCCCCTACTCCCTGTTCTCCCTGACCCGGGGGCGAGTGAGGATGAATGACAGAGAGACAGAGTCAGCCCAGCGTGCAGGCACCAGGAGCTCTCACCTCCTTAAGCCGGCAGAGAAGCCATGCCACCCTCCACCCCAAGCCTGGCTCATCTGGCCTTTACTCACCCAAACTCGGCACATGCGGTCAGAGTGATGCAGGATCCTCTGCGTTCCAGGGTCCGCTGGTACACGCTCCGGGAACACCTGGCCTCCGCGGTCTCACTCTTCCTGGAACCTTTGGTAACCCCCACCCCTGCGTGCAGCCTTCCTCCTCTGTGCGCACAGGGGAGGCTGGGGGGCCTCAGCTCTCTGGTCTCTGACAACACAGCACCAGATCTGGTGAGTAAGGTGGAGGGAGACACAGCGTCGGGCTTTCATGAGCTGCCTTCCTGTCGTATGGCACCGGCAGCGGAATTCACCGTAGTTTTGATCACATTGTGTAAAGACCCTCAGGAGGAGCCCTTCTAGAACTGCTTCAGAAAGTGGCAAGAAAGATGGCCTGTGAGGAGAGAATTCTGAGGGGTTTCGTGGTGCTGTGTCTTTCACTGTACTAAATTTTTAAGCTAAACCTTCACTGTGTGTTTCAAATACACCTCGTAAATTTGGGACAGAAGTGGGACGATTGCTATCACTATTGCCATTCAAAAGGGGAGGAAAAAAGCCAAGAGGAGGAACCAGGCCACAGAACTTCTGAAATTTAGCTGAGCAAAAACTGAAAGTTCTTTGGTAAGGACAGAGACCTAAATTTTCCCGGGAATGACTTCCCAGGGCTCGTGGCTCTGTTCTCTCACCCGCTCATCCTCGCTTTCTCAGCCTGCTCGCTGCATGTAGAATTTAGAGGTCTCTTCTCCGTTTTGATCATCCTTATTCCTTCCAGTGCTGACATGTTTGCTAATATAATTTTCTTAAAAAGTTTACCGGTCTCCTATAAATCTTACCGGCGTTTACTGAGATGAACTACTCTGCTTTGGGTTACTCAAACTTCTTAGAGGCTCTCCTTCCTAACTAGAAAGTTTTCTGTGCTCTTGCTGTAGATATTTCTGAGGTTGTAACACAAGGTTTCTGGTCAGGCTCTCTCAGCTTTTGTTTTCCCTAGTCTCTGGATTTGATCTTGTTTAGAAGTCTTCCGTTAGAGTTAATGTCAGCTGTCATCTGGGGATCTGGAAAACTTTAATCTGAACAAGTCCTGGCTTCTTTGCACCGAGCAGTCATTCCTTTGCGTGTAGACCTCCTTTTCCATTTACTTGCACAACACGAGGAAACCTGTTGGCAGCCTCCATGCTGCCTGTTTTCTTGGATGGACGCTGTGGCTCATGGAATGCGTTGTCCGGCTTTGCTCCTTCCTCAGTGCCAGTGTGTCCTCACCTGCCTCCAAGTAGGGCGGGCCTCCTGCCCACAGCCTGGCGATGTTGCCCCCTCTGCACTTCAGCCCTCACCCGAAGCCCTGAAGGTAGGTAGCATCTATGAGCAGACTCCTGCTAATGCTCCCTCCCAAGTCTTCCCACGAGGCTGTGCCTGTGCGTGGTGCCAAACAGTTGTCCAGAGTTCTTGCGCACATCTACATTTCAACCAGCTGTGTGAGAGTTCTTGTCTCTTTGAATGCTTGTTTATACTTATTACTGCTATCTCCTTTGTTTTTCCCTTTCTTCTGGGTGAGACTGGTGCCATGTGGTGGTTGCCACTGCAGTTTTCCGATTATTTCTGGGCTTAAGCACATTTAAAAATGCTTATTGGCTATTTTTAGTTTCTGGCTTGAAGAAACCCATTGAAACTTTTGCTCACTTTTCTGATTGTAGGAGCTTTTTTTTTTTTTTTTTTTTTTTTTTC
>NW_022900937.1:2970485-2975972 GCF_012274545.1 Fukomys damarensis
TTTTTTTTTTTTTTTTTTTTTTTGGCACAGACTCATGTGGCCCAGTCTGGCCATGAATTCATGGCAATCTTCCTGCCTCAGCCCCCTGAGTGAGTATAAGTGTACAACCATGCCTGGCCAATTCGTAGGCATTCTTGTATTCTAGATATATTTTCAAATACCTTCCCCATCCTATGGTTTGTCTTTGCCTCATTTTAAGTTTTCTTTCAAAGTTCAATCTAATTTCTTGGTTCCTTGTATTCCAGTTTATCCATCACTTCTTGTTTGCTAGTTCTTCATATATTTTAAGAAACCCAAGGCCATGAAGATATTTCTTATATTATGTTCTAATTGCTTTACATTTTTTTCACATTTAGGTTATAAGCTGTTTCGCTGTGTGTATCCCATGATAAAAGTTTTCACTTCCGCTGTTTCTGTATGAGTACACAGAATGAATACTTTCAGAATATATACAGAATGAATATTCAGTCTAATTAATGGAAAAAGTCTCTCTTCTCCTTATCGTTCTGTAGGGCCATCTGTTTCCCATTTTAAGTGCTGATCTATGCGCAGGTTGATTTTCACTTCTTTCTCAGGTTTAATTTCTGCCCCCAAAGCCATAGCATACTATGTTGATTATTATGCCTTTATAAAATATTTTATTACCTGATAGAGCTACATTCTCTTTTTTTTTTTTGTACTGGGAATCGAACTCGGGACTTTCAAGGCTGGCATGGTGCCACTGAGCTAAATCTCTGGCGTTCCATCCTCCTTGTGTTCTTCTTTGTAGAAGTGTTTAAGCTAATCTGTCATCACAAATGAGTTGAACATATTCTTTATATATTTTGAAGAATGCAAAATAAAAAGATGTGTGCATGAATATTCATAGCAGCCCCGTCTCCTCAGCATGAAAGCTTGTTGTGGAGAGGTGAGTGAGAAGTCTCCTCTTGCACGAATTAGCAAATTTTGAGCAAAATCTGCTAAGTGGAGTTAATACCTATCATTTCAAATTTGAGAAAATATTCACCTCCCCCTTCCAAATAAAGCAAAACAGTAAACAGAAAACTGACTGCACAGAGAGTGGGGTTCTGGGGCAAGGGTGGTTCAGATCACTGGGCTCCTCCAGTCCAAGCCTCTTGCTTAACCAGGTTTGGGTAAATGGGATCAGTTCCTTGATCTGTCTGAAGGGGGTGTTTCAGCTGTCACTGACAGCCAGTTCCTTGTTTTCTGCTCTTCTGCTTCCAAAGATATTTATAATTTGTTTGTGATTTATTGGGATTTGCCTGGCTGTTGGATTAAGTTAAAAAGTTCAAAGCTCAGTTTAACTCTTCAGGGCCTGCTCAGGGAAACTTCTTAGACCATGTTTCTGTGAGGTTGCACCACCTCTGAGGGCTATGGAACAGCGTGTGAAACCCCACATGAAATGTATCCCAGCACTGCCTTCATTAAGGTCCTTAGAGAACACAACAGGTGGTGCAGATGTCCCCACAGAGGCCACAGATTCTTCCCAACATTCACTGCTCTCTGTAACTTCAGGGGCAAACATTGGTTAAAGCTGTAGTTTTAGGAAATTCATTAGCCTCAAAAATTAATGGTACTAAGTGAGAATTTTTAGCTGACCTGAAATATTTTTCTGTGATTTAATTATTATCTACCTGTGTGTTCCAGAGACTTACTTTGATCAATAATCTTTCTAAATACACGTAAAACATCAACTTTTGAAATATATGTTTGTTTCTCACATCTATCCCTTCATTGATCAGTGTCTTAGAGATTAGGAGGAGATTTATGCCTTCACTCTAAAAAAAACAAAACAAAAAAACCCCATCATTTCTACTTGCTTCCTTAAAACATTCTTTTACTTTCTCACGTTTGTTTCTTTTTCTTGCTTTTGTTCCCAGGCCCCTTCTTTCTGACTGTGGCTTCCTGCCCATCTCTGCCAGCAGTCTCTGTTACTTTCCTCCTAGGGACCTGGGGATTGGTACCAGCAGGGAGGCTGGACTGGGGTCAGGCTCCTGGCCAGCCTAGAAGTAGGAGTGAGGAAGGATGAGAAGGAGCACACTGCTTGGCAGTTTTATTGTTTTTGAGTTGTGCCGAAGGGAGGCATCAAGGAAACAGAATGCGTTGTGATCAATTTAATATAGCTCTGGAGAGGGCATCCTGATCTTTCTTCTTCATGTGGGAGAGGAGGCACACACTCCAATTCCTAGCCAGGAGTGTGGTCCCAGGGCAGAAACGCAGACGCATTTGAGAGAGGCGGTTCCTTACTGTAGTCTGCTTTTCTTCTAAGGCATTACTGCTCTGGAGTATTCTGCTACCATTCACGATGAGGTAGCAGATCAAGGCTGATGTTGATTATATTAGTTTCTCTTTGGTGCTGTAATTAACAGGTTACCACAAATTTAGTGACCACACAAACTTATGGTTCTGATGGTCAGAAGTCCTAAAGTCAAGATTTTGGCAGCTTCTTTAGTCATTTTCTAGATACTTGCAATTTAAAGGAGGAGAGGTTTATTTCGCTCCCAGATTGTGGAGGTTTCAGTCCATGGTCAGCTGGCTGCAAGGCTGGGTAGCATGGCAGAGGGGCCTGGTGGAAGACAGCTGCTCACGGCATGGTGGACAGGAAGTAGAGGGTCAAAGGAGGAGCTGAGAAGGAAAATAGACCCTTCCAGGCCACGCCCATGTAACCTGCCCCTTTCACTCAGACCCCACTCTTACAGCAAGTCAGTTAGGCTGCCCTGCCCATCCAGTCACCTTCCGAAGGGCCCGCCTCTGAGTGTGAGAGCCTTCGGAGCATCTAGATGCAACCTGCAACTCTCTCCTTCTCGACGTTCCAGGGGAGATCTTGTGCCTTGCTTTCTCCAGCTTCTAGAGGCTGCCTATATTTCTTGGCTCTTGACCCTTGCATCTTCAAAGCCAGCCTTCTTATCTGACCTTTGCTGTTGTGTTCACGTCTCCCCTCCCTCTTATTTAAGGACCCCTGAGTTAATGCTGGACCCAGACCTGTAAGTGAAGAAACCCTCCCTGCCTCAAGACCCTTAACTTGGAAATCTGTTTTGCTCTGAGGGAACATATTCACAGGCTCAGAGACTGGGGCATGGACACGGGAGGTGGAGAGGGGTCGCTATTACCCCCATACCTGCTCTTCAGCCAGCTGTTCACATTTTGCAACGATTGCTATCAGTTGTAGGCAAATTGGAGTCAGCTGGACTGTAGCATTTTTCAGTGCTATTTTTACCTTTTTTGAATCCTTCTCCACATAGAAACCGAAATAACAACTGTTCTCTGATGAATCTGCAGACCAACATGGGTTCAAACCCCCAGAGCTTTGTTAATCCTTGCAGTCTTTGTGCTTGATGCAGAGAATCTACTGGGTTTTGAAATCTTAGTGCTAACGGCTGGTACATTTCTGAGGTATTGTGCCCACTGAAGACATAAAGCGAATCTAATCCTCTTTATCCTTCGGGATAAAGGGCCCAAAGCCACAGAATTCCAGCTCTGTCTCTCTACTAAGATCTGATGGTTCTGAGAGCACACTGGGTTTGTAATGCACTTTCTCGTGACCAGTTTCCACTGAGCATGCTGTGACAGCATCGCATCATGAAACCTAAATATGTAACCCTCTGTTGGCGTTGTCAGGGTGGAAAATGGCTTTTCTACTAAGACTGTAAGAGTGGTGCTTTGTCCAGAATAAAACCTCTTTATTGTCTTTGTCTCCGTGCCTTTCAGAACCTGTCCAGGAGAGCGAGAATATGCAGGCGGCACCACCAAGTGGCAGAGGTAGGCGGCTTGCAGGACACAGGGCTTTCATCCAGAGAACAGCAAGAACTACTGAAGGAACTTAGCGAAGGAGAGGTGGGCAGGGAGACTGAGGGACTTATCCCCGGGGGCTTTTGGCTTTGAGACGCAGGGTGGGTGGCAGCTGTGTGCTGAGATGGGAGCAGAGTTTGGAGGAGAGACAGACGGAGCTGCAGTTTCGGGTGGGACATGGAGGGGAGGGGCTGAAGCTCAGGAGGTTTGGATTCTACTGCTTAGTGTAGATGACAACTGGTGAGGCTGTGCAAAAGACAGGGACCACGGAGCTCAGACCTTCCCAGGGCAGGCTGAGAAAAGCCTGGGAAAAAAATGGTTAGCGCGATAGCTGGAAAATCAGAAATAGACGACATATTAAAACACTTGTAGGGCAGGGGATTTAGCTCAGCAGTTCAGTGGCCTGCCTTGCAAGTGCAAGGACCTGAGTTCAATCCCCGGTACCAAAAAAAGAAAAAAAGAAAAAAGAAAAAAACAAAAAACAACAAACAACAAAAACAACAACAACAAAAAACCACTTGTAGCAGGCTGGGGCTGCAACTCAGTGGTAAAGCATGGAGCCCCGAATTAAACACACACACACACACACACACACACACACACACACACACAGGGCCAGGGATTTAGCTCAGTGGTTCCACCGCCTGTCTCACAAGGACAAGGACCGGAGTTCGATCCCCGGTACCAAAAAACAAAACAAAAAAACCCACACATACACACACTCACGTGCATGCAAAGAAATCTGTGCTCATTGCTTGGGCCCGGTTATTGGAAATATGTTTATGATAAGGTGACTTGTTTATATATAAAACAAGCAGTGATTCCTCATTTGGATTACAGGGTTTTGAGGTTCAAACTAAAAAAAATTGAAAATATTTCTCAACCTTTCAGTGTGCATGAAGTCGTTCGGAGGGCTTCTTAAACCTGACTGCTGTGCCTCTGGCTTTATTAGCTTCTGACTAAGAAGACCTGGGGTGGGCCCTGAATCTAAACGTACTCAAATGATTCTGATGTTGTGGGTCCTCTGTAAACCGCGATGTAATACCAATGAGGAAGTTGGGCTTCGAAATCGGCAAAATTCAGTTTGTTACGTTTCAGCCCTTAAGGATGCCGAGATATCTTTCCTCTCCTCCTCCTTAGCAGCATCGTATCAGTTAACACAGGAGAGAAGGGTCGGCTCGGACAGGGTTTTGTAGATTGCTCAGGAGGCGGCGAAGGCTTGAGGTTAGCTTCATGAAGGAGGATAGGGAGAACGTGTGCTGTCTTCGCGAAAGCTAGGTGGGGAGCCAGGTGGTAGGTGGTGTTTCCCCCAAAGTCAAGAGATGCGAAATGCTACTTACTGCCATCTTGCACAAATTCTATGAGAGACCCCGAAATCTGACCCAGCGAGAATCCTATCAGCACTCGGGCCAGAGGAAAGACCGACTTCATTCCTCAGCCCTTTTCTAAGCCCGGAGAAAAGCGTGTGCCTCGACAGTCCCTTTTCAAGCCTACAAAACGGGGAATTGAGAAAACGCATTAGCACCCTCGCACGGACTAGGCGCAGGGCCCGGGGCTCAGCAAGGTCAGGACCGAAGCAGACGGGAGGGGGCTGAGAACTCGGATCCCGGGCTGCGCCTGGAGGGTAAGGCGAGCCTGCGGTGGGCTGCGCCCGCTTCCCGCCAGGACGTGGGGGTCTGCAGCCTGCCCGCCCCTTCC
>NW_022900937.1:2976757-3000609 GCF_012274545.1 Fukomys damarensis
GTGCCCACGCCGCACCCCCGTGCGCCGCGCTCGCCACTGTCCTGTCTGCGGTCGCCGTCGCCTCGTGTCTGTACCTCGGGGCGAGGACCAACGACCTCCAGGCGAGGATCGCTGCGCTGGAGTCCGCCAAGGGAGCCCCCACCGTCCGTCCGCTGCCCGACTCCCTGGATCAGCTGAAGGCCCTGGTGCAGGAGAAGGTGGAGCGGCTTCTGGCCCAGGTGTGCAGGCTGGGGTGCTTTGCACGTGGGTAACGTTCTGCATGGCGTCGGGGTGCAGGAAACAGCCCGGAGCCCGCGTGGCGTGCACACCCGGCTGGCTGTGGGCTGCCTGTCAGGCGCGTGACGTATGTTTGTGCAAACGCACGTCCCTCAACACCGCCGAGCCTGCTGTCTTCCTCCACTCCGCCTCGGTGTCTGCTGCGGAGCACACGCGGAGGTGTAAGGGAGGGGCAGGGACGGCAGGGGACGCCTCTCTCTCGTTTTCTGGAGTCTCTTGTGACTTTCTCAGTGGTACAGAGATACTCCTTTAGACACAGCATCTGTTAAATGCTTCGCATCTTATGTAGAGATTAGAGCGAGAGGTCTTATTAATATACAAAAGGAGTCACCCTTAGGAGTGAAGTCATCCTGTACATGATTTAAAGCCAACATCTTTCACCTATTGAATCGTTTCATACTAAAAGTTAAAAAAAATTAAAAGTAGCTTTGTTTTTGGTGCACTGCAGGGTACCTGTGAATGCAGAACCATTGGCGGTGTGGGTTATGTTCAGGGAGGGCTTGAGGTCGCTCTCCCGACAGGGAGGCTGTTGGCCAGTGGTGTGTAAAACAGTGGCTGTCGTGGCCGAGTCTTGAGTTTACCTAGAAGTGCACGTTAGTGCCGGTGCTGGCACTGACTGCTTAGCCTGGGCTGAGGGAGAGGGTGGAGGTAGATGAGTGGAGAAAGATGTTAAACAAATCCTGCAACCTTGTACCCGTCAGTGGTCATGTCCTTTTTCTGGGGCTTGGATACAGTTGCCTTTTGACCCATGGCCAAGCACATATGTAAATGTTGTCAGGAGAGCTCTCCGTGCTGGTGAATCTGGCAGCGTGGATTCCCATGGAGCCCATTTCTCTACAGCGCTACTGATGGCTCTTCATACCTCTTTTCTTCCTGCAGAAATCCTACGAGCATATGGCTAGAATAAGAGTCTCGAGAGAAGCGCCCTCCGAGTGTAACTGCCCAGCAGGTAAATGGAGCTTGTTACGCGGCCTCTTCCACAGCAGCGCGCCTGAAGTCAGAGGTCCCGGGTCTGTCAAGTGTGCTGAAACAGCAGTGAGGAAAGAGTGCAGACCCAGCCTGCTGTAATAGAATCAGCACGTCCCAGTCCAAGGGTGGCACACAGAGGCCCAGATAGGACTGTGAGCAGCGTACAGGGTCTGCCAGGGAGAGTGGAGAACAGGGCGAGACGGTGTAGAAAGACAAGGGCTCAGACTCACAGATCGAATTCAATGATATGAAATTAATGTCTAGTGAAAAGGACTGCAGAATTGTTAGACCCTAGATTCCCTGGTGGGTAATGCTCCGCTAGTGCATGTTTCTGTTTATCGTTTGGCGCAGGGTTATGTTAGAAAATACTTTCACCGCTTTGCCCCCCCATTCTATAAAAAAAATTCTCCTGTTCCATAAAGATGAAGACTGAAAGGACATTAGTTCTTTGTCTTGAGCCTCATGTTACAAACTGTCTTCAATGACTCCTCAGAAAAGGCTCTTATATTTTCACCATTTTCTTCTGTCTGGTTTCAAGGAACTATATTAATGATAGCATAACAGAAGGTTGGAGAAGAGAGAAGCTCAGTGACTCATACCCCTCCCTATGATTACCAAATCTTCCTTCACGGATCTCTGAGGCGTGGTGTTGCCTGAAGGTGGGTTCTGTGAAATAGGCCATAAAACTCTCGTGACTCTTCAGGTGTTTTTCAGATAAATGCTGTTAATGCCCTAAGTGAGTCTCTTACATTTTCTTTAATGGTCAATTATAGCGGACTGTTGACTTAGGAACCCAATCAGTTCCTCAGGGCTGGTTGTAAGTCAATGCAGCTGAGATCTAGATGTTTACCTGGGTACACAATACAGTTAACAAGAGGCAGATGAATCTTCCATTGACCTGATTAACCAAATTAGGGTGTGTTGGGCCACTGTATACAGTACTTGGATACCTGTGTGGTCCTGGGCTGCACAAGGGTCTTCCAGTCCCCACAGACCCACATGCAAGGTGGTCCCAGGAGCTTTGCTGGCCTCTCGACAACGTGGCCACCTTGGTTGGTGTAAGCTTGATGTTTGCCTAATGATGGAATCCTCTCATTCTTGGAACAAATTCCCATCTCAAAGTGGCACAGAGTGTGAAGGTCCAGTTTCTCATTTTCTTATATTCTGAGATTTTTTCCCTGGTGTTAGTTTGTTTTGACGTAGCAAAACCAGTACCATCTTAGAAATTTTAAATGCTGTATCAGCTCCAGGTTGTATAGCAGAAAAACTTATTGTTTATATTCTGTTGATTATAATTTTTATTTGAAGACTTTTGATCGAGAAGACAGGAAGATAAAGCATCAACACTGGTAGGTTATGTTAGGAGAGCTCTCCAAAGTTGCATGTTTAGGAAAGGCTCTTCTAGTACAGGAATTAATAAGAAACAGCCTCTTCAGCATCAGGGATTGTCTGAATTCCCAAGACAGTTGGTATGGTACAAGACCTCCCTGGTCACCCCACAAGTCCAGCAGTGAAGAATTATTCTTAATGTATGCAAGACATAACAGTTACAGTGCTTTGGAGGGATTGGTACCCGAATATAGCATATTTTGATCATTTTTTATCCCTTTCCACATCTCCAAAAAGTCTGCTTTTTTGTTTCCTACATCTCCTTTGTTTTACTTTTATTTACAGCCTGGATTTCTTATATAAGAGGGACTATTTGATATCTTTTTTGTGAGTCTAGCGTTTTTTTTCCCTACAGTATTTTTGCTATGTGAATTCAAAGTAACTAGTGTTCAAGAGGAATCTTAATGAGTTTGGTAAAAAGTGGAAAAGTGACCTCCACAGCCCTGAGGTCCGTTTTCTGAGAACATCCTCCTGCTTTGTGGTGTGTGATGTGGGGTAGCTATTGAGGCCTCACTTGTGACCAGGGAGATACCGATATACCAATTCCATTTAGTTTACTGAGGGTGATTATTTGGGACTATTTTCATCTGAGCACGGTCATTTAATAATAAATAGTGTTTTTTCTTGGCTTTTTTTCTTGTAACAACTGCCTTACCTCCTCATCACTACCAGAGCTTCACAGTGCATCAGTCTTTACCTGGCTGCTTGGGAGGCAACCTTGTGGGGTGGGGGGGGTGTTCCAAGACATGGAATTGCACAGGTTCTTGCTGACGGACCACGTTTAGGCACGCTGCCTTCTGCTTGGGGGGTAACAGATGCATCGAAATAGAGGCGTTCTGGAGAAAGTGAGTGCTGTTGAGCTGCGGTCAGTGAGGTATTATCCTAGGCAGCGGGCAGGCGGGCCAGGAGGATTAGAAAGGAGATACCGTACTTCCACCTGGTTTGGCTCTGCCCTCCGTCTGCAGGACTGGAGTCGTCGTCACCCAGACATCTGCTGGTGGGCAGAGCAAGACAAGTCCATGACCTCAACCCAGTTCCTGTGGACACATGCCCACCCCTTGAAGTTGACACCACTGTTGACAGGAACAGTCACAGAGCCAGGGACTTGACAGCTGAGAAGTGAAGCTGGGTTGTTGGGTTGGCTGTAATTACTTTTGCTGCATCTCAGTCCCGGGGAGGGTTACCAGGTAGCTACAAGGACGTCATAAAGTGTGTAGGTTTTTGAAATATATTCACAGGAAGGAACCTCTGAGGAAGGTGGATGACATTACTGAGAGGCTTGTAATTGTAGGAGATGCACACTTTAATTTTTCTGAGAACCTCCAGAAGCCAGTACTAATAATCTCCTTTAACGGAGGAGAAGCTGGGACTAGGTGACTAACGTACTAGAGGTCAGGATTGATGCTCGCCTCTGAAGAATTCGAAAGACCAAAGACCATTGAGAATGGAGAATATAGATTTGGGAGTGGATAATTCTGGATTGGGATCTTGGATCTGCTACTAAATAACTTAGGAAAATTAGTGAATGTCTTTATGGTCCACTTCCCTAAGTGCCCAAGGCTAATGATACCTTTTTCCCAGGGGAGATAATTTGTGTAAATGGCCTGACCCAGTAGTCTACATTGAGGACTAAGTCCTGTTCTTTTTCCTGTATGCTGTTTCACTCAATCCCAAGGAAAACAGGTTAGGAGATACTGTGTTACTTGCTCAGAACCCAGCGGTTTATGAACCACAGGTTTTGAATAAAATGCTATGCTTAAATGTACCTGTGGCTCATTCACACGGATAATCATACTAGTCAGTACCTCTTAGTGCCATATCAGTGAAGGCTGATCTTTTATAGATACTTACATCAGTATCCTAAATTATTTTTTCAAAAATTGGAGCGCTTTTGACACTTCAGGTGAGCTGTGGGAGAAGTAGATAGGATGAGGATTTTCAAGAGCAGGGTAGCCTGGTGTGGTACCACATGCCTGTGATCTCAGCTACTTGAGAAGCTGAAGCAGGGGGATGCAAGTTTGAGGTCAGCCTGGACAGCTGGGCAAGACCCTGTCTCAGTAGAACAGGAAACGGTGAGGAGGTAGCTCATGGGAGAGCACTTGCCTGGCATATATGAGGCCTGGCTTCAATCCCTAGTGTGGGCAAAAGGGAAAAAGAAGCAGGAGGAAAAGTCTATATTTTGATGATAGCTACTCATGAAGTTTACGAAAAAGTAGATTAACTATCTGAGTCATTTTCAGATTGACTTTTAAAAAGGCTTATTGACATGCAATTTTAATTACCTTAGTATCTGCCATAGATTTATCATTGGGTGCTCATTGCCGCCACCTAGCTTTAGATAATATTTGTGCCCTGGAAAATTCAAATTTCCTTCTTTCTGAGCTGAAGAGGAGCTTGTTTTTAAAGTATTTGCTTCATAAGAAACCCTGAGATAATATGACACAAAGCCCGTCTACATCATTAAAGCCCTGTTTAGCAGAGTGTTTGATGGAGCAGTCGCTGAGGCATGGAAACGTAGCTGCTGTCGGGGACTGGACTTTCCTAAAACTGGACCTTCATCTGAGAGAACTGTTGGTTCTTTGCGATGGCTGTGGGACGCTTCTGTTCTTGGAGTCTTACATAACTTACGCGTGCAGCATGGATGTTATTACGGAAGGGCTCCTGTGATCGTGGAGCCGGGCAGCAAACAACGATGCTGGCTCTGGGTTTCCTGTGCCTGTCTCATCGGGGTGTGGCCTCTGAGACGGAAGGAGCTAAGATCCAAAGTAAGCTTAGCTCTGTCACTAACACGTTACACAACCTGGGAGAAATCCTTTCCAGGTATGGCCTTTACTAACTTTTCATGTCTTCACGGACAGTGATTTCCAAAGGCCTCTGTCACTTCTCCAGAAGGAATGAGCCTGCTGTCTGCCCTCATGGAGTGTCCATTTCAGGGAGGATGACATTTAACAGTGACACGAATTCACAGACGTGACAAAGTACAGTCAAGAGAAAATGTAATAGTGTGCTTTGGAGCCCGTGACCAAAGTCCCTTCCAGTTTTGTAAATACTAGTTTTTAAAAATTGTTCTCTCTGAAGGCAGGGTATAACCCCTTTTTAGAAATTCACAGTAGGAGACAACCTGGCTTCTGATGAAAAATAAAGGCTGTAGCAATGGGTAGGAAGCTCATTTGCACCGCCTCACTTGACTTCTGGCTTCCGAGACCTGACGGTAGATGAAGGTGCCCAGAACCTGGAGGACAGAACTCACGGCCCACTGAAGCCAGCAGGCATCTCCTAATACACAAAAGGGTGGTGTAGGTTGGAGGATGATGGTTTTTTGTTTTACTTCTGCAAATAGTGAGGTTTAGGTTGAAAAGAGGAGAGATTTGCTATCTGGAGTGTTGAGCACAAGACCCAGAGCCCAGGCACTGTTGCTCAGTGATGCTCATTACAAGTAGCACAACAGCCTCAATCTCTTAGACTTGAATCTTTCATCCCTTAGACTTAACTAGAGATAAAAGGGCACACTAGATACAGTGGACCCTTGACTTACAAACTCGGTCGGTTCCCGAGGGCTGGTTGTAACTAAGTCAATACAGCTGAGTTCTGAATATTCACCTGGGTACACGCTACAGACGAGAGGCTGGTGAACTTTCCACTAATCCATTTAACACAGGTTGTGTGTATGTCAGGCCGGTCGTAACTCGAGGGTCCACTGTATTTTCTGAGGTCCCTGTGTACCCTCCATGTACTTGAAAGTGAGCAAGGAAGCGTTTGTTTTTCATAATGTGAGCAGTGTAGCTTCAGGAGATTTAAAGGCATTTTCTGTCCATTACAGGTGGAGATAAATGTTAATCATGGTCGAGTTTGTGCAGCTTTTCCTGTGGTTTAAGAACAGGCTTTACTGAGCCTGGCCTGGTCAACTTAGCAAGACCCTGTCTCTAATGAGCTGGCCCTGTGTTCAATGAAAAATAGCCTTTAAGTTATTTTGCTAACAGAAATTTATCATGTAAAACTTGTTTTTCCTATGAATGTGGATTTTTACTTGCGCAGTTTTTTCCTACACAGCCACACAATGAATGGAAAGTGTGTACCATAGGGGGTGGTGATGCTCAGTTGTGTAAGGTGTAGTCTGAAGCAGCTTGTAGAAAGAAAGCAAATGAAAGTGCTATAAGTATTACTTAGCTGAGAACAGCAGACGTTCCCTTCTTGGAAGGCCGAGCAATACCGTGTGGCCTAGGACTGCCACAGTGCATGCGTGTGAGGTTGCTCCAGTCCCAGTGAATGCACCAGTTTGGCTGTAGCACCTTTAGTTGTCCAGTAGTGACAGCCGCAAAATGCCCTGCTGTCCAGAGGACCAAGGACAAACAGCCCGTCGGAGCAGCATTCTCGTTTTCTCTTGTCTGTGAGTCATTAAGAAGGTGATTCTTGGACTGCTTCATTTCTCTACCTCAGAGACTCTGTCCCTCCTGGGGGTTAGCGGTCAGGGGTTGGGCACTGTCCTGGCTCATCCAGAGACGGTGTAGGAGCCCATAACCTGCATGCTTCCGACTGCTTTGTAAATGTCCCAAACCAACTACATGGCCTTAACCAAAACAACGTCTGATGGTTGCCAGGAGGGGATGTCTCATCCACAGGATTAGGTGGAAGTTGGTGGGGAGAAAGCCAGCGTCGGGACTGCTTTGTCCCGGGGGGGCACTTCCTGTCCAGGAGAGCCTCGCTAGTCATCCACATCACATCAGTCTGTTACCCTGAGTGAAGCCATCGTAAACCTATCCTAGGACGTACTTTAGTTCCATCCTATCCCATTATAAGCGTTGCTCAGTGGGGTATGGGACTGAGGATGTGAACTCAGGTGGCCTAGGCTGAAGGAGACGTGCTGGGCTCACAGACACCCGCCCTCCCCAGCTGGCGGAGGTCTGATGTCCTGTGAACTTCCCACCCGCCAATCTATGTTACAGATAACTGTGGTATGCCCACCTACCGAGTGCTTAGACGTGGACAGTAACTGCTGGCTTGGGGGATTTGTTCAGCAATCTTGTAATCAAAAGTATCATTTTAAAAACTGACTTCAAAAGCAGGAAAACGCGGAGTGAGATGTAGTGGAAATCACCTGCGAATGGAGTCTTTCCGTGGGCGTCCTGTGTGTGTCCAGTGACTCCTCTAAGGTACTTTGATTCCCTGGGGGATGCCTCCAGGTGGCGGGCATCTCCCCTTTGTGACCACCAGAGGGAGGAACTGAGCTGAATGGCAGGGCTTCCTCCTCTGCCCAGGTTCTCTCTGGAGACACCCAGTTGACTTCTGTTGCTGGACCTCTGCTTGCAGTGGAAACAACTCGGGGAGGAAGCAAGACGTTTCTCCATCTATATTTGAAGAGTAGAAAATCCTATAAGCTTTAAGAACTTGAAAGCTTCCCTTTATACCAGTCGAACAGCATGGTTATTTAGTAGATAAATTCACAGCCATGGACTGTACTCTGACATTCCCATAGTAGGAAAAACCGAGCCAAATGTAACCAAGCTGCCCCATTTAGGTGAGCGTTGGTGCTCGCATCTGACCTTTCTTGGAGTCCAGAGTCGTTTGGAATGACTGCTGTGCTCCTGCGGGTGCTGCCCCTGCAGTTTCCACTTCAGCTTCGGTGTCCGTACATGGTAGTTGGAGCGAAGGCTTTCCTTTTCCTCATAACCTCCTTAATGGTACCGCTAAGTCTAAGGCCCGTTTAGTAACTGTAGGCCTAATTTGCCAGGAATGCCAAGATGGTGTGTGTTAGTTTGGATATGAATAATTTAGATTTGGGGAATGCTAATCTCTGGTCACAACATTTTCATTCTTGTACTTGGAAACAGTCACCATGTTTTAAAATATAATATATAGTATAATATATAGTAGATTGTGTGTGCTGTAGCCATCCTAGTTTGTACATGCTGGAATACCGAAAGTCAGAGTATATCTAACTAGAAACAGTTGGGCCAGGGGTAGTCTACTTTTCCCCCCAAAGAACTCACATGAATCTTTAAAAAAAATGCAATATTATGAGAAACCCTAGTATATGAAATTGGACGTAATGTTAACCGCCCTGACTCACTTTGGAGGTTGGAGGGACAGAGGCCAAGACTCCAGGTCCTCTTGCTCCTCCCTGCCCACCCCTGTCCATATGGCCCTGGGCAGCTCCGAAGAGCCTGGTCTCCCTCGGACATGGAGCAGTTGCCCAAAGCCCAGTCCCAGTGCCACGTAGCTGTTCTGTTAGAGGCTGACCTGGCCTCCAGACTTCTGTATTAGAAGCAGCACTGGAGATGGGAGAAGCTGGATTCCATTCATTTCAGTAGATAATCTTACAAAGGACTGTTCATGTGATTTGTGTCTATGGGTTATAGAATTCCAGCAGAGGAGGAACTGTAATAATTGTGGTTCCCCAGGAAAACTGGGTGCACGAACTGTCACCCTGAGAGCTACTGTGTCTTAGAAACTCAACATTGTACCTCATTGGTTTTTCTGAGTTATTTTAAGCCTTCAAATCATATTGTTCATGACAGTTTTCTGTTTTCCTTAAATTTATGTTTTATGCCTTAACTCCACATATTATGGAGCTGTAACATTAAGTTATATCACTACATTGCCTTTTAAATGTATCTGTTTAAAACAGCTAATTTTTTGACATAGTTAATACTTGGTTCACAAGATGCTTTTATGAAAAATAACTCTTCTCTAAATTACAGTTGTCCTGTGCCTGAAAGATGTGTTCCTTGATCTCCATGGTCCCCAAGATCATTGGATCTTTCATATTCTGTGGTCTAGGATTTGCATACAGCCTGTGTGTATCCTCCTGGGTACTTGTGTAAGTGGTTGGGACACTGTGCTGTTTAGAGGATAACAACAAGGAAAAGCATCCACGTTTGGTACAGATGCAGTGGTTTTTCCTGGTGAGAATATAGGAATTGTGCATCTGTTTAAGCAATGGGAAACATCTCTGGAAATTAATAACATTTCAGCCAATAGTGAGTGGATGACATAGCACATTTCACAGAGAAAGGGCGAAGCTGCGTACAACTGTAGTGTAACAAGTACTGGCGAGGGAAAATCGAAAGGCTCTGCCTCCCACTGAAGCAAATGCCCCTGTTGTCAGCAGGGCTCGCTGCTGCCTGAGGATCCACTGTGGACACTTGTTTGGCCCAGTGAGGCGCCTCGTAGGACACAGAGCAGAACTGCCTGGCCACTTACACGTTTCTGAACTTTGGTGAACAATTTATTTTCTATTTAATACACAGTCTCAAAGTGTGGACTTCATGGAAATCTAAGAGAAAATGGCTCTGCCTTTCTCTGAGAAGCCAGTTATCAGTAAAATAGCAAAAGGTGGGAAAGTTGACTGAATAAGAAAGGCTGGAAAAGTCATGTATGTCAAACAAAGCCATTATAAGTTATAAAAAAAGTGATTTCTCCAAACATACTGTGTCCTCTTAAACTTACCTCCCAGTTCTGCAGGAACCGAGGCTCCCCAGAGTCTGAGCATTGGACTCAGCCCTTCTGTACAGTGCTGTGCATCTGGAAGTTTTTAAAAACTGTAGCACTGAGAAATTACATCCATCAAGAAACCAGGGCTTTCATGTTCTTGTGTACGGTTTCCTCCTGGCAAAGTTCTTTAATGCTCTAGATTTCAGCTACTTCTCTCAGGATTCTTCCCTGAGTATCGGCGTGGTCCTACAACCAAGCTCTGAACACTGTACGTTGGTGGTAAAATTTATGTTGATATTTTTTGGGTTAAAAGATTTTGCTTGTTTTTTCTTTTATTTTTTTACAGAAAAAGGTGTCTTGGGATTGAGAGGTCTGAGGTATATTTTGTTTTGTGTGTGTGTGTGAGTCCATGCTCACGAGACTCAGATGTGCTTTACTCTTTTAAGCTTTCAGCTTTTTGAGCAGAAAACCCTTAATCCTGTCTTCAATTCTCAAGAAAAGCTCCAGACAGGAGAACTTTATAATCAATCACACATATCCCCTATGTGTATCAGATGTCATTTTCTCATCATTTTCAATTTATTACAAGTCTCCACTTTGGTTTAATTATAATCATGTGTGGCTGGCGTTTTAAGCATTCACGCTGTTTTCACATTTATGGCACGTGATGAGATTAATAAGTTGTCGCATTCCTGAAAACGGAGAATAAACAGCAGACATCTGCGCGGCTGGAGAAGTGGCACCACGTGTTGTTGGCATGGGGCACGGGGCAGGCCGTGGCCAGTGAGGTCTGCTGCCGGCAGGGTGGGGACAGGTGCCGGGGGTGCGAAGCCGAGGAAAGGGTCTGGCCCGGCCCTGCTGGCCCCGCGGGCATCTCGGCCTCCGCTTGTCCAGCGAGAGCATGAACTCTGCTCGGCTCTGCCCTCCTGAGGAAGGCCCCACCGTGGGCATCCGGCCCCACCTCCCCCCCTATCAGCCTTGGGTCCCAGGCCCGCGGAGAGCCAAGGAAATGTCAGCAGCAAAGAGCAGCGTGCGGCCCCGGAGTTTAAAAAGTACTCTTTTTTTCCCCAAAAAATTCCTATTAAAAGATACTTTTTGAAAAGGTAAAATGGCTTCCATGCAGGTGTAAAACATGTGTTAAAGGTTTTGTTTAAATTTAAGACACTATTAAGGGGTTATAACATGTTCACAGGAGAATTTAAAGTCACATTTGTGGCCCAGGAATATTGAAATTTATGCACAAGTGGAGAACAAACTGGGTTTTTTTACAGTGGGGGAGAGAAGGCAGAAAGAAATCCATGTGTATAGATGAGAGCTGTTTTTGTTTTACTGTTTTCTACAATTTATATAGTTATAAAATAGCTTTTGAAGAGACATCAGGTAATTTAGGAAGGGTGTCACATGGGCAATAGTTTGCCACTGGAGCATGATTTTTTTATATTACTAAAATGCAGGAAGAGCTTGTTAGGCTCAAAAAATCATGGTGGCAATGATTATTCTGTCTCCTTCCATATTCATGTCCTGTGGGTTATATGGTGTTTACTTTTTTTATCATTGTTAGTGATTTAAGGGCTGGGAAGTTAACTTAGTGGTAGAGAGCTTGCCTCTCGCACACAGAGCCCTGGGCTCAGTCTCCAGTACACGTGCACGCACCCACACCATTCGTTTTTTTTTGGTACCGGGTATCGAACTCGGGTCCTTGTGCTTGTGAGGCAGGCGGTGGAACCACTGAGCTACATTCCCAACCCCCCGATTCATTATTGAAGGAGAGCTCCTCCCAGCTTGGGCGTTGAGATTCTGTATAGGAGGCTGGTAGGGGTAGCGTTGACCGCTGTCTATCACTGGCACAGTCTGCATGAGTGGCCTGACAGTTTGCTTCTAGTAGGAGACACTTTGGAAGACTCTGCTTCCTGTGTCTAGGTACCACTGCGTGGTTTTGCTAATGTGAGACAGAGTTCCTGCTCTTGCCTCTTTTTGGGGAATTATGCCCAGGCAATTACATAATCCATTCTTCTGTTTTTGCCCTGATTAATAGTAGTGGTCTTTGTAAATGTCTAATATAAAAAAACTAGAATAGCAAGAAGACAGGGGTTAAAGACATCTAATGTTAACAGACTTTGCCAGGGACTACATTGTGATTTGGAAAAAGGAATGTTTGTGACTAAATCAATTCCATACTCCCGTCTTATATTTCTCACTGTGTAAATTTAGCCACAGAAGGAACACAATGTGTTATACCAACTCTGTTACTATATTTAAAATATTGGCTCAGAAAGGATACTTGTTTCATAATCTACAACTATATCCAGTGTCTTCCTCTAGGAAGGGCATGGGTCCTTCATTGTTCCTGGTGCAGGCTGACGGAGGGAAGCCCGGGGCCTTTCCTTGTGTTGCAGCAGTTCCTCGGCAGGCTGCGTCTGGGGGGGATTTGTGCTGTCCCTCGGCTAGCCCGTCCTGGACTTCGGCACCTTATCTCCTGGTTTGGATTTACCTTGGATGCTGCCCTCTTGTTCCAGTCCTATTCACCCACGTGTTGCTGCTTCCGGCAGCTCTGTCTGGGGCCCGCGCCTCCCTAGACTTGTTGGCTCACTCTTGGCCTGTGGTCGCTGCCTCCTTGGGTCTCTGGCCTCTACTGCTGCCTTGGGTGGTGCTGTGCCTGCTCCTCTCCTGCAGCCGGAGCTGGGCACCTTGTGGCTGAGCCTGTTGGATTTTGGCAGAAGCCGGGCTGCAGTTGGATAACCGCAGCCTGGAAATTCCAGGAATGAAGTCAGAGCAGGGGCTGTGGGAGGCGGGCAAGGGTGTGCACACTGTGTGGTGGTCGGTGGCTCTCAGGGAAAATGCTTGCCTTCCTTCAGAAGCAGCTGTGTGCCAGTAGTCTCCTCTCTCCTCTTATCCGGGGACACTTTTGAACATCAGTATTTAAAAATTACAGTATGGGTGGCAACTGGCTTTCCCCTAACTTCAGTCAGGTCTGGCGAAGATGGAGAGGTCCTGTGTATAGGAGTCATTAAAAAATCTGTTCAATTAACAAGATACTTATGGTGCCTTCCGAAGGGTCAGCCCCTGATGCCTTACCGTTTAGAGAAACAAATAGGCTCTAAGCTCCAGGAAGGACTAATGGTGTTGGATAAGCAGACTGAAGGCTCCAAGGAATCAGAAGTTACAAAAATGTAGTCTATGCCGATCTTAATGGATTTAAAACTGCAGTGTGAATGGGCGTTTGAACTCCTAATTCCAGGTTACTAATCACAACTTCTAAAATAGAGACGTGTTGTGCAGAAAAGTTGGTAATTAAGGGTTTTTGGTTTTTTTCTTAGAATATTAAGTTCTGTACTGAGGATTATGATATTTTGCAGAATGCTGGCAACACCAGTTAGATGGTTTTCCTGAGGATAAGTGATCACGGCCGTTGCTAGGGAGGTGTTGCATTCTAACACCTTCCTCCAAACCTTCCTGGGAGTTGCTCCTAAGGGTCCTCGCTGGCCCTGGTGACCTGGGTGCGAGTCTGTGGCCGTGTTTCCGGTGAAGGCAGAGTCTGGGTCTTGGCTGGAGGAACAGAGACGCTGTGAGGTGGCCGTGAGGTGGCGCTGTAGGGCGTCTCCTCCTTGCCACTACCGGTACCTCGTCCCGTGAATTCTGTGTTGTGTGGCTGTCCTGGCATTGTAGGAGTTTCCCGGCATCCCTGGCCTCTGCCTACCAGGTGCTAGTTGCACTCCTGGCACTCCCCAGTTTGCACAAGCACAAGTGTGTAGCCATTGCCAAGTGTTCCCGTGGAAGCAAAGTCACCCCCAGGTGAGATGCGTACTTTGAAGGGAACCCGCAAACAAGGGAGGCAGGGTATCACCTGCTGCTAGTTCTGGGAGAAGAGAGATTGAGGTGTCCGGGCAGGCGGGATCTGGGTCACCCTCCGCGGGCGCCCTCCTGGGCTGGTGCATTCTCTCTCTCTCTCTGCTGTGCCAGCTGCTGTCCTCTGCTCTCCACCTGCGGCCGCACTGTTGCCTCATAATCAAGCTTCGGCTCAAGAGCAGCTGCTTTGTGTTTGGTGACCGCGTTGTTGGCGTTATTAAATAATCCGTGCGTGTGGCAAATGCAAACCTTTGACTTCAGGATGGCACCCACTTCCCCATCTCTCTTCCCCAGAGCCAACTGCCTGTGGTACCCGCTGGGTAACGTCCTAACGTGGGCTGACTCACATGGCTTCCTTTAAAGGCTGCAGAGCCTCCCGTTGTGTAGACCGACCACAGTTCAGTGACAATGCAGATCCCTCAGGAAGGTTCAGATCTCTCTGTGCCTGATTTCCCTGCTTCCCAGGGGAGATCCCGACTCTTCCTTCAGCTCCATACAGCCTAGGGTGCACATGTGGGAGTTTAGTCAACATTTTGTAACCGTAGATGTGACCGGTGTGGTGTCCTGATCATGGCTGTTCACCAACCACTCTAAAAAGAAGTTACAGGTTTTTAAGGTGCAAGTATCTCCCTGGGGTCCGATGTTTCAGTGTCGCTACAATTTTTAAAAATATAATTTGCTTCATGATACATTAATGTTTAAGTTTGAACCATGGGGTGTTGGACCGGGCCTGCAAACCTCCAAGAAGTGAACAGTTGGCTCTCCCAAGTCGGCGTCCAGACTGCAGCCACCAATCACACAGCCTCCTGTTTCCCTGTGGCGGCCATGTGCTCAGTAGTTCTTGGAAGTGGTTCCCAAGCCGATGTCTTCTGCCCCCATTTTATTCACTTATTTCTGAGAAGGGGTCTCGCTCTGCTGCCTAGACTGGTCTTGAACTCATAGGCTCCAGCAGTCCCCTCCTTCAGAGTAGCTAGGGGTGCGGGCGGGCATCACCAGGCCCGGCTCCCATTGGTATTTTAGGGTCTCCGAACTGGGAGGGTGACCTGAGGTTATCTAGTCTTCCGTTGCATCTGCTCTTTGCATTTCCTTGGTGACAAGCGAACAGGCCGACTGATGCTGATCTTGAGAAATGTGCCTTTGAATCTTTGGACACAATGGTTGCGAACATCTCCATTCTATGTCCTTGGAAGCAAATTGAATCTACTTTATCTAACAAGTCTCCAAATATTTGAAATCGCCCAATATTCTCCCCGATTTTGCTTTTAGAATAGATGCCCCTAGTTTGTTCGAAGCTGCCAGTTAGTCTGTTCCTTTCTCAGAGGGTAAATATTAATCTGCAGCTCCAGATGAGGGAAGGTGAGAGGAGCAAACTTCATTATTTGTGCTGCACCTCTGACTTGGGCTGTACCACTGACTTGTGCAGCCTAGAATGACAGTAATGTTCTTGCTGGTCTCAGCATTCTATCAAATGATGTTGAATTTAGCTTTGATGAAAATTCGCAATTGCTTCATCAGTGCTGCTAGGTCCTGTCTTCTGTATTCCTTCCTGTACAGTATTTTCTTGGGGGAGGGGAGGGCTCAAGATTTTATGTAATTTTCCACTAGATTCTCATTTTTTTGTATAAAACTCAAATTCACCTTTGTCAGGATTTACTGGAATCACAATTGTCTTATTTTTCCAATTTTTCTTGGCTTCATATGATTGGAAAATATAATGAAAACTGATCAAGACTGTTTTCTAATTCTTTAATTAAGTTCCTGAGCATGAGAGTTGAAGATGGAACCCAGTGGCTGTCTTACAGTCATTCCCTTTTAATTGCCATTAATCTATTTATGAGCACCTTGGAATTGTCTTTTTACCTCTGATTATTAATGGTTGCTATGATGCTTCCACTGTCTTCCTCAGCATGTGGCTTCTATGTCATGTTAACAGATGTTGTGAGGAAGACAGTCTTCAAATAAATTAGATCTACACTGAGTTAAACAAATATAAGCAGATTGACTTGGGGATTTGTATGGCAAATTTCCAAAATTGAGAATGTAATATGTCATGTTTCTAAGCCTTTTTGATCATGAACACTATTTTTCCCTTTAGATAAAATAACATGGCTAGGAGTAAGTAGTTCTGGTCAGTTTTCATGAGGGCTCAGTAGAGGGAAGTGTTAGGAGGTTTGCAGAACTTTTGCTGAGCCATCTGGGGGTTAATAGAGTCTTTCCCTATTTATAAAAGGGGAGCTTGATGAGTTGGCAGGAAGGAGGAGGAGTTGGAGGAGAAGAACGAAACTTGGGATAACTGGGGTTTTTCTAGCTAGGACTGATGTTTAAAGCCAGAAGGCAAACCCAGGCACCTCACAGGTAACATAGATATGTGAGGTTAGACTAGGGCATCCTGCTGCTAGACGGGGACAATAAGCCCCACCTAAACGCATCCAGGTAACTTTTCAAAGCATTTTGCCAAACAAGCCCTTGATCGTCATTTAGTCTGGCCTAAAGGCGGAACATTAGCCTCTTCTGGTTTAGTTTAGCACCTAGCTCAGCTCTGATAGTTACCTGACTCAACTACACAGAAATGTTTTTCATTTTTGGAGAAAATAGGGTGATATAATTTATATAAATTTCTTTTGTTTATCCATTTTCCAGATATGCCATTTGTTTTTCTTTGTGACACATTTTGGAGTATGTTAATCTTATGTGGATTAATTATATTTTTCTTTCTCTAAAAATGTGATTATCTTTTGTTTTATCAAGGACCCACCATTGCCTTAGTAGTTACTTTTTCATTAGTGGAACAAAAAACCAGATGCCTACAAATTGAAGAAACAGGAGTTTATTTTGGCTCACAGTTTTTAGAAGTTCCAGTTCATGGCTGGCTGGATCCAAGGCAGGGTGGCCTGGCAGAGGAGAAAACAGTCCATGGCAGGGTAGGCAGGAAGGAGCCAAACTTCCTTGTTTCCCTTCCTATTCCATCCAGGCTGCAAACCTGTTGGTTGGTACCTCCCATACCCAGGGTGGGTCTTCCCTCTTCAGTAAGTCCATCACCAACCCCCAGAACCAATCAGTGGACTGATCCAGTATATACCCTAGATCCAGTGTCACACACCCGTGGTCCAGTATGAGGATCATGGGTATCTGAGGCTTTGGGGGAATATCTAGATGTGACCCAAAACAACCATAAATAGAACAACAGAAACAGAATTTAAATAGTATCCAGAACAATTAGGTACAATATGTTGAGGTGATGTCCAAATCAAATAACTTAGTAACATATGATGTAAAGCTCTCAAGACTTCAGAGTTATACCTAGGCAAAGATATACCTAAGGCAGCAAACTTAGTGTCTTCTTCAAAAGATAGTATAAAGATAGAAAATTATTTTAAAGGAAATGTGTACGCATTGTAAAACTATAGAACAGTGATGGCAAAAGTTTTAGAGCTTTCAACGATACAAACAGCCTGCTGTGGCATGTGTGCCACATACAAATACACACGTGATATTCATGTGAATTTACTATAATGACTTCATTTAGATTATTTTCATGTTAGTTACTTTGAAGTGAATAAGTTGACACATAATCTGCGTGCATTGCTTAAATTACATGTAAGTGAAAGTGCTCGTTTCAAGCTTATGAACACGTGTGCAGCCCATGTGTGCAGCTAAAGTGCACTTGGTGAATAAAAACCCATTCCACTGCATCTTCATTGCCTTTAGAGTGAAATCGGAAGGGGTGATGTACCCATGGTAGAAAAAGTTAGCAAAAAATAGTTGTTATTTTCACAGTACTTGAGTCTATAAGTAGTATACAAAGTCATCTCAGAATTTCTTCCAAAAATGGGTTCTTTCCCCCCACCTTTCATCTCCGATCAGTAATGTTATGGTGGGTATAGTTGAAATGTTGCTTTTCTAAATATTTTTTTCTCATTTACGCACAAGAACATTTAGGCTTTTTTTCTCTTCTGGTTTAATTTTTGTGCTGCAGAGCCAAAAATTTATAGTCTTCTAAGTAAAAGTCTCTTTTAATTACAATAATCATTCTCGAAGCTTGTCCTAAAGGCTTTTTAGGGACTCTAGTGTCTTTAATTTCTGCTCTCTGTGGAGCTGGATTAAAAACCCAGCCAGAATCCATGCATGTTCTCTGGTAGTTTTTGGAGTAGTTGAAGAATTGGTCAGAATGAACTCGAGCATTTGTAGTAAAAATGATTTTATTGAGAGGTGATCTAGCTTTAAAGACAAACTTGAAAGAAAAATATGATTTCACTGTGTAAGCCATCAATTTCCCCATTAGGTAGGTTTTCTGATGCCTGCACGTTGGAATGTTGAAATTTATTGTTACCTTAACTATAGCACATTTTAAAGGGAGAAAGATTAGGTATGTGACTAGCAACAGTGCTTATATTCCTGTAAAATAGGAATATAGTCTTAAAGTATCCTCTGTAGGTCTTCGCTTTGCATTGTTCCTTACTACCTGGGTTTAAACTAGTTATTTGGAAATCATAAGATTAGTAACTATTCAATACACATTCAAGAAGTTAATTTTTTTCCTTTTCCTTTCTTTTTTCTTTTTTATAGCACTGGCTATTGAACCCAGTGCTGCTCTACCACTGAGCTACATCTCCAGTCCTTTTTTATTTTTTATTTGATATGCAGTCTTGCTAAATTGCCTGGGATGGCCTTGAATTTGTGATCCTTCTGCCTCAGCCTCCTGAGTAGCTGGGATTACAGGTGTGCACCATCGTGATTGGTTTTCTATTGTTCTTGAATGCTGTTGCATGCAAAATATGCATTTGAGTAGATTAATAGTAGTACCCATGGGTTACAACCAGCTCCTATCTAAGTGCCTTCTAGAAGGGATGATCTGGTTACCCTGTCATTTTAAAAACACTCCAATTCCTGATGAATCCATTCTAATAGGTTCCAACCTAATTATCCTTAGGATGCTGAAAGATAGGGCAGGGTCTAGAATATTCTGTGTTGTCAATTTATGTTGTACATTGTTATTTCACTTGTGTCTTTGTTTCTTCTGCTTTTGTAATCACAGATTCAGAGTAAATATTTTTTGCCAACTACATTTTACAGATGATACTGTCTCATCCTTTGTTGCTTTAGTAGTTAAATAGAATTCAATTGCATGGATGTGTAAATTAGAAAATACTCTCAACTGGTGGACATTGGGCTGTTGGGATTTTAATACCATCTTTGCACATATAATAATGCACACTGGTGATTAAAAGAATTTTAATACTTAACATTTGCTCACGTATTCATTTTCCTTGTCTGGTTTTGTGGAATTGCATATTTTTATTTTTGTTCTTGTTGCTGACCTACTCTGGGGGTGCAGAGTGATGTGGGAAATGACTCCAGGAACCTGCTTTCCTCCCAGGCAGTGAGGAAAAGGTCATAGAGCTTGTTCTGTTCTTCAGTGTCCATAGAATCATCAGTTTATGAATTAAACAGCTCTGTGTTGCTGGGGAAAATACCTGATGGAAACAGCTGAAAGGAGAAATAGTGTATCTTGTTTCATGGCTTCAGTCCATGGCCACCTGGCCCAAGTGGTGGAGGAAAGATGCTCAGCTTATGGCATCCAGGAAGCTGAGTGGAGGAAAAGCCCAGAAAGGGAAGGGACCAGGGACCGAGGTCCCCATGACCCCCAGACACACCACACCCAGAAGGGAGCTTCACTAAGGTCTAAGGGTTGTCTTGAGCCGGTTAGGACTGAGCATCAGAAGTTAGGATGCCTTTGTGAGCATGGCCTCTTTATGTTTCTACCCGTAATGCTTGGAGTTTTAGATCTAGTTTGGTCCACAGAAAATAAATGTAAGAAAGTAGATCTCCAGGGTGTGGAGCAGGAGGAGGTGGAGAGGCACATTAGAGAGCCGACGTTTACATGGTTTTGGTGGACACAGCTCCCCACAGAAAATAACTATGCACGTGGTAAGAGCCGCCATGGGTATGTGTGTGCATATTGATCTTTTAAGATTGTTATTTGCTTTTATAAATTGTACTTTTCAAAAACTCGATTTCTTCTAATTTTGAAATAGGCATATTTTAAAAGATTTTCACGTTCCTTTCTGTCTGAGCATGAAATCTGTTGCATTTCTTGGTCCTTGACTAAAAATCACACCGTGACTGTTAATTGTGTCAACTTTATTGGCTTAAGAAATGCCCAGGGCATTAATGCAGCGTATTTCTGGGTGTGTCTCAGTGGGTTATGGAGTTGTGCCTTTGGGTGCTACACGTGGTACCCAGCACCTTCCTGTCAGGGTCTCAGGCTCTTTCCCCTGCTCTTCTTCCCGGCTGCCATGAACTAAGCACTTTGCTCCCCGTGCCCTTCGGCCATGATGTTCCCACCTGGAACCTGCCATGGACAGAATTCCTTGAAACGGAGTCAAACCTCTCCTCCCTAAGTTGTGGGTGTTGGGTTTTGTGTCTCACTGATGAGAAAGCTAATGCAGTAAGGTAGATAATTAGGCAGAAATTAGAATAAAGTTGTGAAGCAGTTATAGTAAGTTGGGAGATGAGTTTACTTTCTGCTACTTTGTGGATGTTTGCATCCTCCCAAAATTCATATTGTTAACAACTAATCCCTGCTGTGTGGTATGAAGAGGTGGGGCCTCTGTGAGCTGACCAGACCATGAGGTGAAGCGCTCCTGGATGGGAGTTAGCATCTGGATGAGAGAGTCCTTGGGTGGCTGCCTCACCCCTTCCCCATGAGAGGTGGCCATCTAGAAGAGGATGGCCCTTATTGGACATCGAATCCACAGGCACCCCGATCTTAGCTTTCCTGGAAGCCAGTTTTGATTTTATAGACTATCCAGCTTCTGGTGTTTTGGTATAGCACTTGAATGTACTAAAGATACATTCTGATATTTTTGTTTGAGAGTCCTTTAAGGGAAATAGATATCATAGCCAGGTCTCCAAGTCCTTCATAAACAGAAATTAAACTAGAAGGTGTTCTGTGGGGACAGTGCCCTTACTCTCTCTACATCATTAATGGGGAGCAATGTCTCCCAGTTCACCAGACTCGGTACTCAATGTAGCATATTGTAAATTTTCAAAAGAAATCTACTTCTCATACACCAGTAAATCTAATTCTTCAGAATACTGTAGGAGCTGGTAAAGTGCTCTTCAGATCTACAAATAGAACTTCCATAGGAAAAACATATAAAACATTTCCCAAGGAATTATAGGACTCAATTCAATAAAAATTAATAGCTTAAGGCATCCAGCCTTTTTCTTTGATGAGACTGCCAAGAACTTCTGATTTGAATATACCATTTCAGCATATAGGAAATATGACTGCTAGACAGGATATAATCATAGTGTATTTGCAAAGCTGCATAGGTCATGCTGTCTGACTGGTAGATTTTCCTGGGTAGGAAATGATACAGATCAAGTTCCCTTGCCGTGCTGCAGGGAGGTGGCCTGAACTGGTGTGTTGATTCAGCTCAAGCTCATTAAAATAACACATATTACAGTTTGAAAAATGAGACATAATATTCACATGTAAGCCATGGCGTAACGATAATAATAAAACATATTAATTGGGCCAGAAACTCAACTACAGGACTGTGTAATCAGAAGCAGGCACATGGAAATGCTGTGCAGTCTGAGCTCTCTGAAAGATCTCCAAGGTGTTTACTCCTGAGTGAAGTTTTCCCATGAGCTCTATGCTCATATTTTCAGCAACGACTCTTATGTGTTGCTTGAGCTGTATGAAGATGCCGGTTCTCTCTGCACACTGTTCTGGTACTTACAGGTAGGACAGCTCCAAACTGGTTGCTAGGTTATGCCACAAGGGAACGTCTAAAACCTTTTTGTCTTTCAAAACTGAAGAACTTGGTTAAGATTGCTCCCCACTCTGGCTTCCCTCACCCCCCACTCTGCCTCTTGTCTACCAGCAAGATTGGTTACTTTTAGCAACTTCTTGTAGTTGTGGGCTCTGAGGAAAAGCCGCGGGTCAGTAGTATGAACGTGTGGGAAGTGCACTGTGCACTGGGCTCCTGTCTGGCTGCTGCCTACACTGGTCACTAAGTACAGAGGACCTCAGGCCACTGAAGCTTTCATTCACCCCTTTCGGGAGCGGGGATGCAGGGATGCCAAAGAGGAGGCTACTGCAACAGTCAGTGTTACATTAATAATGGCACGGTTCTTCAATACGAGGGTGGCGGTTTCTGTGTGATGCAAAGTATGAATCATGCACGTGGTGCTTGGTTTAGTATTAAAGGAAATACTGGCAGAAACAGTTCCAGAGGATGGCATTGAGGATGAAAAGCATCTAAAGTGGATCTTGTAGGAATAACAGCAGAAGAAAATGGAAACATTTGGCTCGAAAAGAAAAGAGAGAGGGGTGGTGGTCGTCTTCCCACGTATAGGGGCTGTTTCTGTCATAGGGAAGGAGTGGAGTCGGAGGTGGAGGTTAATAGATAACAAATCTTTATTGACAACAAGAGAGTTTCTCCTTTGTGGAGGTTGCTTGAATGTGGCTTTGTTTTGATGCAGTAGGCTCGGGAGCGCTCAGTGATTATACAGGCCAGTTTCTGCTGGATGACACTAACTCCTCCCCAAAGATACTCTGTGACTAACAACCCCTAAAGTCTGGAGCCTCCCCTTCCCTGCCCTTCTCTATCCACTGGGAGACCAGGCTGATCTCCTGAAGGTAACATTCTCTCCTGCTCCATACCAAGTGCTCCTAAATAAACATTGCAGAGAGAGGCCCAACACTGTGCTCTAGCTTTAACCTCGCCTGGGGTGGGGTTGGATAGAAATGGTCACTTCCATGTTTACCGCAGAGAGAGAGAGAGTGGGACACCGGATCGGTACAGCTCGGTCTGTGCCTGTGGCGTTAGCGCTTGTTTCCCAGCAAGGAGGCTCATCTGCTCTGTCCTCCTTCCAGTCCCCTCAGGCACCTCTGTGCCTTCTGCAGTTGACCGCATCCCCTGTTCGCTGCCTGGGTGGCACGATGTTACAGAGGGTCACTCGCAGCTCTGCCTCGCTTTGTGGCTGGACACAGTGACCTTTCTGTTAGGACATGGTCGGTCACCCCCGAGGAAATGCTCTGGGGAGAAGTGGTTTAAGACGAGCTCTTCATGACAGACAGCTGTCAGTTCAAAGCCTGGTTAGTGTCGGGTTGAAAGGCAGTGTAATGGTCCATGAGCAGGCTCGTGGGGGGCCGCTTTTCAGGGCAAGGGGACATGGCTTTCTCCCTGGAGGTCCTACACAGTGCACAATGGGGCCAGGGCCGGCCTCCCACTGTGCTCTGCGCCCGCCTTCTTCACGGGGGCAGGCATCTTCCTGACCAGTGGGCATCTGCTCCCCCAGGCTCTGCTCCTCAGCTGTTCTCTCAGAAGCCTCAGGCTGCCCTTGTAGAATGGCGGAGAAGAGCTTGGGTAAAACATTGGCTTCATAAAGAGGGCATTGTGTACACATGTACCTTCTGTGTAAAAACTAATTTTGTATTTTAAACACAGGCAGAGTTCAGCAACCAGTAACGCTGGGTCTCAGTTATTTGTGGTAATGTATAATTAGTGGTTTTTCCTGTCTTAACATGTACTCAAAATTTCATAAAGTTAAACATCTGTGTAGTATATAAAAAGACGCATGATATAATGTTCCCAGACAATTTGTTAGTATTTTCACTGTTTTCTACCAGCCTCCTGAAATATCCATTATACCAACTTCCTGCATTTAGTAATTCTTTTCTAGCTGTGTGTAAAATATTATTTTATTTGTAATATTTTCCAGAGCACTATAAACTTCAACTTTATTTTTAGAGTTGAACTTATTTTAAAAATTTTACTTTGAGTTAATATGTAAGAACATAAAAACTATGCAAAATAAGGAAACATAGAATATTAAACATTGCTTAATGTTTAACTCTTGGGAAGCATTTATCTCCTCAAACATTTATCTTTTTTTTTTTTTTTTTTTTTTTTCGGGTTTTTTTT
>NW_022900937.1:3000657-3006235 GCF_012274545.1 Fukomys damarensis
TTTTTTTTTTTTTTTTTTGATATCAGGGTTTGAACTCGGGTCCTTGTGCTTGCAAGGCAGGCCACCAAACTGCTGAGCTAAATCCCTGGCCCTACATTTATCATTTCTTTATGGTGGAAACTTTCAGAGTCCTTCTCACTTTCTGAAATGGATAGTGCGTTACTGTCCTGTGCAGGCCCTGCTGTGCAGTCGCACCCAGTACTTCAGCATCCAGTACTTCTTCTTGGTCCTTCCTTCGTGCAACTCTGTGACCCGCTGTGCAGCCTTACCAGGCCCGTCCTGCTCTAGGCTCTGCCTGGCCTTGAGTGGCCACCTTCCTACTTTCAACTGCTATGAGTTAGTTTAACTTTGAAAAGGAAAAGACAGTTGATATGTGTGTTTCTGATTCCTTAAATTGTTTCTAAAAAAATTGACAACATGATTTTTACATTTTAAGTGAAATCTTTCCCTAGAATAGTTAGCGTATTTTCCAAGCAGAAACAGTATTCATGTAAAATATTCAATGAAAGTCTTTACTGTGCATTTATTATTACATGAAAGACAGTACTGTTTTCTGTAATTGTTACCTAATTTGTGGAGGGAAATGTTTTCTCCATCTGTAAACCACTCTACAGCTAATGAGGATGTAGCTATTGATCTATTAGGATCTTATTAAACCTTGTATTTTTCTTTTCATCTATTTTTGCTATATACAGTGAATGTGGTATAGAAATGTGCACAGTTAGAGAAATAAAGTAGTTTTTCATTTTTTGATTATGAATTTTTAAAATAAAGTGAGTAGGACATTTGAAAATAAAATAAAAGATGCTTTGAAAAGTTTGGGTGGTGCAATGCATATACATCAAAACATCTTTATACTGGATTTTATGGGCTGTAAAATCTGAGGAAAGAGGGTAGAGGTCTGTGTGTCCTACAGTCCCTTCTTTTGCCACCTAAGGAAGAAACACCTTTTTAAGAACCCTTAGTTTATTTTCTTTGTCCATCTTTTGTATAGTTTGTAATTGATCTCACATTAATTATCTCTTGGATCCCTAGAGACACCTGGGCAGCACACCTGGCAGGCATTACTGTACTGCTGTAATTTGCATATAGAAAAGAGACCAAGAGGTGATGCTTATTCGAGGAGCGGGTGTTGGCCTCTTCTTTTTTATTAGAAGGATGCGTTTTCTGCAGATGCACAGAGTTATCATTACCCTTAAAATAGGGTACTAGCTAACTGGGAAAGGTGACCGGTAGCACTTGTGATAACGTTGGAAACTTCTGGGTGGGGTGGAATTACCTTTGGCCACCTAATCATACCTATCCAGAGTAATAACCACACAGAAGCCGATTATTTTGACAACCTGGCATTTTATTATCTCCTGCCAAGCAAGGGATGTAAAGGTCACATTGATTTTCTGTGTGTTAATGATCATGCAGCACCCTTACCTGCCGAGGTAGTTCAGTGCCGGTTTGGTCCTTTCCTATATACAGCTCTGCTGAGTGCTTAGCTAATTTGAACTCAATTAAAAATTTCAGTTGCTAGTCTCTGGTTAATAAAAGATGGGGATATATTTCTTAAAACAATTCATTTTAAGGTGGAATGTCTCATTACGGTTTATCAGAAGGCTTCCTAGTAATCCAGACATTTGATATCATCTTTGTATTTTTGTAAATTGAAAATCTGGTAAGAACAAGGGACTTTTTCAGCCCAGGGGCTGCAGGGGATTACAGTGGAAGCCTTACTATACGCAGCACTAGTGGCCTCTGTCTTCCTCCCTTTGTCGGCTCGGATTTGAGTGCTCACCTCTTCCCCTTTCCTGTCCTCCTTCCCCAGTTGATTCTCCCCATCTAGGGCACCCAGACACTACACAATTGCAAATCTCACCCGATGCCACCTACTGTGCCCCACCGCTTTGGAAGGAGCCAGAAGGACCCCACCTTTGCTACCCCATTGCTGAGAGTGTTCAGGTGAACATGGTTCCCAGGAAGCCTTGATCCCGAGACCGGCTTTCTTCCCATTGTGTCTCGGCCTCCTTGGCCTCGAGCACCCCCACTCTTGTTCTCTGTCTAGGGATCGTCTTCCCGATGCGCTCACGTGCCAGTTCAGACAATGAGCTTCCCTGCAACTTCCAGGCATGGTCAGAAGCACTGAGGGCATGGTGTATTTCTCTCCAGAGAATTTCATTTGCATCTGAATTATTAATTTCTGAGCTTGCAATCTCCCTTAGTATGAGCTTGATATCCACATGGCTGGGGACTGCTTTCAGAGAGCTTTGTGAAAAGTTGGGAAACAAATACAAATATTAATGAGCACGCATTATGAAGGAGATGCCCTGTCTAATCCTCCCCAATACTCTCATAATTACCTTTCTCCTGTATCTCTTACATGGATTCAGTGACTTTCAAAGTGTGTTCTTGATTTAAAGTGTGGCCATGTAAAACAATTTGGTGTATTTTTTTCAGAAGCAGACATTTGTTATATTTATCTATTTTTGGCACCAATTTATGTTTGTACTGGGGATCGAATTTGAGACCTTGCACTCATGAGGCAAGTGGTGGCACCACTGAGCTAAATCCCTGGTCCAATTTGGTGTATTTTAATAATGGCACTAAACAAGTGGTCATTCATTCCTATACTGTTGCACACATTTTATTAATCTGGAGAGATACCTTAATGCTTTTTTAAAAATTATAAAATACTCTGCATGCCAAGTTGAAAAAGAATTTTCTGAATTTGGATTTTGTCCTGAAAATTCTTTGAAAAGGGTCAGCATGAATTCTGTAAAAGTTATATTCTTTTTCCCCAGGTTCTTAACCCTTATCTTAAAATTTGAAGTAAAAAAAAGGAAATCATCAGTATGAAAAATAACTGGCATCCGGGGTAGAAGTTTTTCATATGAAGAGCCCCTGGGAACGTGCCAGTCCGATTTCTCTCCTGCATAGCTCCTGGCGTTGGACACTCAGTCATACTTAGTGTAATGTGTCGCAGAGGCTCAGAGAATCTCAGCCTCCAAAGAGCGGATTCAAGATGGTGGGGTTTGCACATTACTAGGAAGACAAGGCAACAGTTGACATAGTTGTCTCCTGGGGTCCTTTGTCACCCAGTGGAAGGGCTGTGCGCACCTAATACATTTTAGCGAGGGCGAAGCCACGCTCTTTGCTAGACGGCTATTTAAGGTTGAGGGGAAAAGAAAGCCAGCGAGAATGAGAGTTTTCAGCTAGGTAAGGCAGAGCTCCGTACATCACAGATTCAGTCTTTGCTCGTCCAACTTCCAACTCCCTCCTTGTCAGAGGAAAGTTGCATGTCAGTGCCTTCGAGCAACAATACTAATTAAAAAGGAAAATGGCACTGTATTCATAATTGATGCACGAAGAATCGAGTTTTTCCCACAGAGAAAGCGTTGGTGCAGCCGGTGGAAGGGCTCGGAGTTTGGAGCCAGCTGGAGCTAGACGGAACTCCGGGGTGGCCGTTTACCAAACCAGGGTTTGTACAAGGTGGGTTCCTGACGTTCTTCCAGCCTCGGTTTCCTTTTTCATAAAACACAAGCAGAAATAGCTGTTAAGAACTAGAAATAATGTAACAGAGGTACAGTGCCGGCCCTTACGAAGGTAGTCAATAATTGAAATGCAATTGTGCTCATTCAGTATTAGATTGGCATCGTCTTTAGAGTTTTTGTTGAAAGAATTCCATGCCATGTTTTCCAGTGGCTAATGCGGGGGCTGACACGTGATGGCCTCTCAGTAAAGGCGTGCTGAGTTCGTGAAGGACTTGCTGTGCTTCAGTGCACAGAGCGCTTTGTTGCAGATAAGGCCACAGTCATGTGGTATCAACAGGAGTTGGTGGTAACAGAGTGGGGAAGGAGCCGGCTGTCCCAAGGTCCCCGAGCTGTCAGGAGCAGTGTGGGTGGCGTCCTCCAGGAGAGGGACTTGCTTCTCCAGTCCACGTGTGGAGAGGCGGTCGCTCAGGTGGAAACAGTGACACAATGGTGGAAGGAGGATCCTGGTGTAGGAAGCAGGCAGCTTCTCTTTCTCCTGAGCCAATGCACACCTACCTGTTGCACTGTCCTGGCTGCCTCAACGTCTTGAATTGATTCCAAACATTTACCTTTTATGGTCATTTTGCCTCTGCGGAAGAACAGGAAGTCACACAGTTGCAGATCTGGTGAATAGGATGGATGAAGACAAGACACATTCTGATGTTTTTATGAGCCTGTCGTTGTTGAATGGGACTCAGCAGCAACGTTCACCATACTTTTGACCACACTACGGAAAGAGCCTCATGAAAGAAGACTTCCAGGACTGCTTCAGAAAGTGTTACGGGTGATGGGATGTGGTGTTCACAGCAAGCAGGAGTGTGTGGAGGGGGACTAATGGCAACGTGCCGTTTATCTATAATAACTTTAAAAAAATGTAAACAGTCACCCTATGTTTTGATCACCTGTCTATATTTCATTGTAGACTATTTTGTTAATTTTGGACAGGTTACAAAGTTTATTTTAGAAGAAAAACGAGGTTAAAGAAGTCTTTTTTTCCCTACCCCCACATCTAAGCCAAACTGTTTATCAACCCACAAGAACTTCCAGTAACTGATGTCCTGTGTATCTTTTTGGAGGTGGTCTGGGTATTCAAGGAGCTTTGTAAGCTTTAGAAGCATGGGAAATAGTGGCACTTTCCAAGCTCACAACAGAGATGATTTACAACGTAAAATATACATACACGAGAGTCATGATTAAGTGAACATAAATACTTCAGCAGCCTCCTGAGGAGAAAACAAAGAAAAAAAAGAAAAATGCTCAAATTATTGGAGACAACCTTTAGCCACCCAGATCTCTTAATGCTTATGTTATTTCCTGCAGTGAAAATAATTGCATGTCATTTGATGCCCCCTGTGCAGCATATTACAGATCTCGACACCTTCTTAAAAATGTTCAAAAGTGAATTTTCAGTATGATTTAATTGCTATCCAGGTTTTATGCTTAATTAAGTTCAACATTTTAAGGCTTTTGATTTTCTCTCAAATAATTTCTTCTACAGTCCAGTTTTTCCATACTGGTGAAATGAACTCAATGAAAGTCATAACTAAGGAAAGGCACCGTGGGCCGGGTCTGAACCTTAAATGAGGAGTCTGATTTGATTAAGGGTCTTTCAGGCTGGTTTTTATGCTATGTTGCCCATAAGGGAGATAATACTAGGTGCGATACCAAGTAAAAGAAAGAAAGAGTTAAAATGTCTTGCTTGATAATTACAGAGAAAACTTCAATAGAGCTTTTTAAGTTTGATCAGGAAGAAGATTGAATATTTTCTTTTAACCAGATTATTTAAAAAATTCTTTGATTTCATGTTCATTTTTTGGATTCCTGGATCTTTATAAATGTAGTTGAATAGGAAAGAACATTTTTTTGAAATATGAAAATTGTTTTGTTTACAGTGATTTTAGTAAGTTTATATTCAAATGGTGGTAGGGTCCTTGAGCTGGCTTATTAAATGGCCTGCCTGCCCACCCCCTTCCCTCCCCACCCTTCCCTTCCCTTCTTTCCTTTCTGATAGTGTATTTGGAAAGGTGATTGAAGTAGCTTTTTAAAAAAAAAAAAAAAAA